>NC_044561.1:116427078-116760861 GCF_007565055.1 Rhinopithecus roxellana
CTCCTGCGGAGATGCACACCCAGCCGTTGAGAGCTCTGCAGAGCGCTGGAAGGCAGCATGCACTGGCAAGGGCTAGATGGCAGTTGCATTTCTTCTACTGTGATTCATTATGCATCCAGGCTATGCTCTAATAAGCATTCGTCAGGTTCCATCCCACAGGTTGTTGTTGCATCTTGAGGATGGAGCTGGGATTCCTGCACATATGGGCCCCAGCAGTACCTCAAGTGAAATGTGTTGCCCAACTAGACATCATTCTCATTTAACATGAACTCCTCCATTTAAAGATGAAAGCAGAATAAATCCTCCCTGACTTTGGATAGGCAACTTAGACCATTTCCCTGACTAATCTACAGCTATGTTGTAGGCTAAATCTGCATGGACTGATGGAAGAACTAACAGCAAATAAAATCTGAAATGGAGAGCATGTCTTAGAATTTGGAACAAACATAAATGTGAAGAACCTAAACTGCTAACAGAACAGGTGTGAGCACAGTTAGAATTTCTAAAGCTTTTGCACAAAGTGGTAATGAGAGCTATATGCTCCCACTCAAAGCAGGCAATGTGAGTTCCCGGGTTTTACAGGGTTGAAACCTCTTTTTGGCTTGCCAAAACTCCAGAATTCTATGTATTACAGAGTTAAAGAACCCCTGGCCAGAGGCTTAATTTTATCTAATTTTCTAAACATGTATGTCTGTCAAGAATCTTAAATCTTCTATTTAAAAATCATTTCCACTACTATAATTGGAAGAAGATAACAATTATTGGTTTGGGAATTTTTTTTTAAACCTAATAGTGACCACAGTATAACTAAATTGTTTCCCCTGTTGTGTGGGCGGATAGTGCCTTTTTCTTCCGTGTGTCTTTTCTTCTCATTTTTCCAACAAAATCTCTACCTTCCCAGGTTCTCATGATTCCTAGTGTCCACTGCTAAGACTCCTGGAGTCTAACACTAAATTCTGTGATTCATCTGTAACACTGTAAGTCGCCTTAATTATGTACAACATGAAACTAAAATAAAATACTACCATGCAATATATTTAATAGGATTTGATCTTCTCTTCCTTTATTTTTAATGCAAGCCAAATGAAACCAAAAAAAAAAAAAAAATACTTCAGGAAAAGAAGAACTCTAATGAACCTGCTTTTTACTTTGATGTGGTCTTCAACTGACCTTTTACTGTAGAGATGTGGTCCTTAATTGGAGGAGAGAAAAAATATTCCCAAGAGCCTTCTCAGTTCCCCAAAAAAGATTTCAAGCAACATGTTCTCAACTCCAAAACTCGGAGGCTACCTACTAGTTGGAGCAAAGAGGAAGCAAAAGTCCACAGCACCTATTACCCCCACCACCCCTACCCACTGTCCTCTCGTCCTTAACCCATGATGGTACTGCTGTCCACAGGGTCACCCAAGGTAAAGGCTTTCAGGAGAGCTTTGATTCCTCTCTTTCCCTTACCTCCTACAACCAAAGGTCCCTGGGTCTCTATTTAAGCACTTCTAAACACCATTCTTTCCTCTTCCCTTCCCTCCCCTCCTGAAGTCATACCCTTCACTCAGGTCTTCCGTACATCTCAGCTGGATTTCCAACCAGCTCCCAATGGGACTTCTTGTCCTGCCTCCCAAGTGTCTCCAGAGTACTGGTTCTAAACTACAAATGGGATCACACCAGTCCCTGCTCAGAAAACATGAACTGGTCCTCACTGCCAAAGAAGAAGGTTCAGAATATCAAGCATGGCTAAAAGGACCAATGTGATCTGGCCCCAGCCCACTTTTTTATTTCACCTCCACTCAATTAATGGTAGCATTCAGTGCAATTTGATGAATAAACAGATTTGGGTCATGAAGAAAAAGAGTGTAAGATTGTGGCAATCATGACACCCAACACTACAAACCGCATAATCTCCTAAGGATTATGCCAAAGGCTTCATGTGCATTATCTCAATCTTCTCAACAAGGCAGGTCTCATTAGGTCCGCCACTTGTCAATCTGAAAACAGGCTGCACAGCTCATGAAGTGACAAAGGATGAAGCTGAATCCAAGTGGAAATGGCAATGTCCACATCCTTATGCATATACCACACTGCATTCCACACACTGCCAACATAGGGAGTCTGGGTGACCTGGAGTATAGTGTTGTGGATCAAAATTTTGTTGCAAATACCCACCAGGTACAGATCATGACACTCACTTCAGCCAAAGCCCCTAAATGTGCAAAAGACAGCCCCTTATTAAAGCTAAGAGCTCAGCTTTCAGAGGGTCCAGCAGCCATTAGGAGGTGTGAGTTCCAGAGAGAGTAGAAAAAGCCAGGCACATCCCATGCACATAATCTAAAAACACACTGGCTTCAGTTACCTTTCCCAGTCATCCCTGGGTATATGCAGAGGGAAAAAGGATACTGAAGGATCCCATCTCCCAGTAACCCCTTTTGTGGAGTCCACGCTCATCAAGCACCATTCTAATCCCTGCTGGCTTGTGCTGTGGAACAATTTATGAAGATGATAATTTACAGAGCAGTAGACCTCAGGAACTTTGCTCATGCTGTTCTCTTTTTCTAGACCACTCCTCCCTGTCCACAACCCTCACTGTTTGTCCTAATTAATGGTAATACCATCCTCCTATATCAAGTGGAAACATCATTTCTTCAGGGACACCCTCCCTGAGTATATGAGATACCCCATTAGATGCTCCCAGCATGTTCTTCATCACAGCACTCAATGCCATTGTAATTTTACCTTTGCTTTTGTAGTTACTTAATGTATCTCTCTCCAACTTGGTTATAAGCTTCATCATAGCAGAAACTGTGTCTATTGCTCAGTACACTTCCTGGTACAGAGTAAATGACCAATCAATCCTTGAACAAATGAATGAACAAGCAATAACCTTAGCCTTCTTAACAGTTATATTTGTCACTATGAATTAATAATTTCAGCATCTGGTTTTGGCATCAGTGTCTTGTGAACTTCGTCAGGGAAGCAGTCTCCTTGAAGCTGACCACTCAGCCAGCCCTGAATACATGAGTCAGGTGCCTGTGAATATGAGGAACAGATATCTATGAATAGATATTGGTGACCCACCACAGCCCAGTTTGGGCATCCAGGTGATTTTTTTTTCTCTAATATTCTCCTCTCATCCCTGGAACCCAGAAAACTGTGTCCAGGAGTGATCACTGCATTACTTATAGACATTACTAGGCACATAAATTTTGGTCTGATAGCTCCTGTTTCATGCACACTCACTCTCTAAAATGAAATAACAAATGCAAGGTGGCAGGGAGGGCTGGGAAACAACAAATGCCATAGGGAAAGCAACAAAAATGTAACTCAAACAAACCCTTTCCACTTAGAGATGATAAACACAACATGCCATGGCGGCATACACTGTCAGCAGGCTGCCCCTTTAAAAATGTAACCATCAATCTGTTGTTAAGTCCTCAACCAGTTGCAATATTAATCATACTTTTCTGGCAAGAGAATCCATTTCCCAATAAAGTTTGAGTGGCAGAGAAAAGGCAGAGCCAAAAATCAGGAAATAAACTCTGCTTCCAAATGATCTAAGGAAGCTGCTCTTCTTGCCGGCTGCTCTCTCACCATCCTGCTGCTAGCACCAGACACACATAAATACACATGCCACTCTGCTTCCCCCACATCATATTTCCATCATTGCAGAGTGCTCTGAAGTTCTGTTCTGGACCCATTTTTCACTTTGTGCCATTTTTGTATACTTTGAACACAGATCTTCCCTAGAAATTGAGAGTCACTTTTTAAGCACGACCACCATCTCTATCTAGTTGCTTACTCACAACCTTCCTTTCTTTTCTTTCCTTTTTCTTTTTTCTCTCTCCCTTTCTCTCTCTCTCTCTCCCTTCCTGACATCAACCCCCTCTCTCCCTCTCTCACTTTCTCTTTTTCTCTCTCCCTGTCCTCTACCATTAATCTGGAACCAATTATGGTAAGTACCACTTCTGTTCTTCTGCCTCACCTTCAGCCAACTCTCAGGATGCTACACCCACATTGCAGGCTGTAGGAAAAATTCCCACTTTCATCCATTGTTCTTTTTTGTTTAAGTAGTTACGAATATTTTCCTTCTATACAAATGTTAGGATGTCTTCAACCAACTCCTCCTGGAAATGCTGTGATGTTATTGTACCTATGTTAAATATATAGGCTAATTTGGAATGAATGCCATACCTACAACATTAAGTCTTCCTTCCTATCCATAAACATGGTATATCTCTCTGCCTTCTTTCATACCCTTTAGAGTTTCTCCAGGCAAACTGCATACAATTTTGGTTAGCTTAAATCCTAGATATATTACAGTGGTTGCTATTGTGAATAAACATCTTCTATTATATATTCTTAATTTATTATTGTGGTACAAAAGAAAGTTATTAATTTTCATATGTTTATATTATCCAACAAATTTGTTGAACCCTCTACTGCTAAGGGTTGGTCTGTCAATTATTTTTTACTCTAAGTAAATGATGCTATATGCAAATAAACCATTTTCTTTTCCCTTCCAATCCTTATAACTTTCTATCTGCTTTAATGCATTAGCCAGAAGCTTTAGTGTAGAGTAGTAGCAATCATCATGTGTATTCCTATTTCTTTCTAACCTTAAAAGAAAATGCTTCTAAAATTTATTAACTAACCATAATGTTTGCAGCAGGCTTTTGGAGAAAAGCCTTTATTAGATTGAGAACATTTCCTTCCATAATATTGTATTATTGTTCCCAATTTGCTGCCTCTCTCTACCAGGCCTACCTCCATGGGGCCCCTCACATTGGGCAAAGTACAGAGCCACTAAACTGACATCAGACTTGGCCATGTGACTTGCTTTGACCAATGAACTATGAAAGGAGATGACATATGCCCACGTCCAAGCTGACACTTAGAGCTGTCACATGGTGCATCTATTGCTTTTTTCCGTCTGCTACTGTATCACCACATCCCAGACAGGGGCTGCTCCTCCAGCCTGACTCCTGCAGTGATGACTATGGAGAGCAGAAACACAGCCAACCTACAGCCAACATGCAACATGTACAGGAAATCAACCTTTGTTATCATAAGCCACTGACATTTTGGAGTTACTGCTACAGCATAATGTAGCAAAAGCTGACTGATATACAACCTATTTTTATTTTTCTCTGGGCTTTTATCATAATAGCTGCCTTTACTACACCCATTGAGATCACTGTATGGTTATTCTCCTTTTGTCTGTTAATGTAATGATTTCAGAGGTTACATTTATAGCAGACATTAGCTGTCCATCAAAAACACTAGTGCTCTTCCTCCCACAGTGTGGTATTTTCACTGGGAAATGGCTGCCCAGCCTGTAGCTACACTCACCAGCTCTTCTTGCATGTAGATGTGGCCATGCAACTAGTTATCACCAATAGGACATGAACAGAAGTGATATATCATGTGCAGGTCCAGAGCTCTTACAAAGCAGGTAGAGATTCTCACGCTCTATTTTTCTGCTAGCTAGAAATGCAGGACATGGGGCCTTAGTGAGAAGTCAAACCACAAGATGCAGGGAGCCTGAGTCCTTGAGTCACCACATGGATCACCTGCCAACCACGGCACCATTCCATGAGCAAGAAATAAACTTCTGTTGTATACAAGTGCTTATTTGTTAGAGCAACCAGTGTTACCCTAATACACCCATCCTTGCACTTCAGGGATAAATCCAATGATGTATGCTATTTTAATACAATGTTAGATTTAGAATGTTAACATTTTATTTAACTTTTATCTGAAGCTGGCTTGTCATTTGTCTTCTTTGGTACTATCCTCATTCGGTTTTGATATTGAGGATATAAATTTGGTATTACACTTCAGAAAATAACAAGAGCAGCTTTCTCCTTTTTATAAATCTCTGGGGCAATTTGAACAAGGCAGGGATTATCTAGTCATATAAAACTGCATGGCCCTAATGATTTTGGGAGGAGGAGGAAGTTTTTGTCATCATTTCCATTTCTTCAGCAGTGATTGTTCTAGTCAAGTTTCCCATTTATCAATTGGCCAACTTTGGAATTTCATATTTTTTCTATAAATCTATTCATTTCATAAGAGTTTTCACATTTCACAGCTATACATTTGTTTATATATAGTTGCTCAACCAATTCTCCTACAATAGCTACATTGTTTCTATAGCTATGACTATTTCATATGCACCTTCTCTCTTTTCATTCCTTGATCAGTCTCACTAGAGGCAAATCCATCTTCCTAATTTTTTCAAAGAACATTTGGTTACTCTAATCATTATTATTTTTCCATTCCTCTTTTATTGATTTTTACTCTACCTTATTATTTTAATCCTTCATTGAGTCGGAGAATATGGTCTGAATGATATCAGTTCTTAGTCTGAGACTGACTTTCTGACCTAGAATATAATCAATTTTTGTGAAAATACCATGTGTGCCCCAAAATAACATGCATTTAGTGTTTTCCGAGTGTAAGATTGTTAACCATGTTTTTCAAATCCTTCTTTGTCTTTTTTCCCTGTTTGATCTGTTTCCAAGAAAATTATATTCAAATCTCTATCTACAATGGTAGATTATCTATTTACCACTATAATTCTTCCAATTATTACTTTATATAGTTCAAGGCTATGTTGTTGGTTATATTTTTGTCATCACCATTATATCTTCCTGGAATATTGTGGTATTGTGGCATTCCTAGAAAAAATCACTTTTCATCTTTTTTGATGTTCACCTTAAATTCTACTTCATCCAGTATTGAAACTGCTAGCCTGGTGTTATTGTGGTTATTTTCCTAGAATGCCATTTTATCCCTTTACTTTCAACCCGTGTTTTTGTTTATGTGACTGTCTTAAAATCACATATTGCTGGATCTTTTCTGTAACGCAATCTAAGAGTATATGTATCTTAATCAGTGAGATTGACCATTTATTCTATAACTACTGATACTGCAGGTTTAATTTCCTCACCCTATTTTGTGTTTTCTATTTACTATGCTTTTTTCCTTTTACTTTCTGATCTGTCACTGAATATATTATTTTCTTAGTTTTAGCTTAACAAATTATATTTTTATGATTTCCATGGTTGCCCTGAGCTTAAGTAAGGCCTATGTTTACACTTGTTTATTCCTTTAATATCCAAAGACTATTCATGACTATATCCTCCCCACAGCAAGACACAACCCTTGGACTGCTTTCCTCTACCTGTGATCTTTTATACACACTCACACACACAAACTTCATTTCTCGTGTCAGCATTGTCTGGAAATTTAGTTCCAGGTTGGTTGTGGGTCACTCCCTCCCCCGGTTTTTTCAGACATCTCCAGAACCCTGAGCAGAGGAAGAGACCAGCAGACAATGCTTTGTTTATCATGCTGATTCAAACCAAAATTTAAAACCAGCCCAATTGTGCATTGAAACTAATGCTTATAGGTTTTTTTTAAATAAACATAGAAATGGACCCCCCAAGTCTTAAAATTAACAAAGTTACATTTGTCTAATCCGAGTTCCTCTCTCAGGAACCACCTATCAGGCCTCCCAGATAGTATCAAGGAGCTGAAACTCATCAGATAACATCTGGACAATGAGATGCCAGACCCTGCACTCATCACAATGGCCTAACCGACCACCTGCTTCCTGCTGACCAGCTCTTCTTCACCTTTCCCTAATTCCTATTTTTCCACACATAGTCAGATTTCTTTCCTGCTATATGAACACCTAATTTTAGTCGGTCAGGGAGATGGATTTGAGACTGATCTCCCATCTCCTCAGCTGCAGCACCCGAATAAAGCCTTCTTCCCTGCCAATACTTGTTGTCTCACTGGTGGGCTTTCTGTGCAGCGAGCAGTAGGAGCTAGACTGAACCTCTGGTGTTTCAGTAACAAATTATCCTCATTTCTTATTATTTTTTGTTTATTGCCCATTGTGAGTTATTTAGAATAGTGATTCTATGAATGCTATTATTTTGAATGCCTTTTGGAGGTATAATTTATATACCATAAGATTCACCCACTTCAAATGTATAATTTTTTTTTTGAGACAGGGTCTCACTCTGTGGCCCAGGCTGTAGTGCAGTGTCGCAATCTCAGCTCACTGCAACCTCTGCCTCCTGGGTTCAAGTGATTCTCCTGCCTCAGTCTCCCAAGTAACTGGGATTATAGGCATGCACCACCATTCCTCACTCATTTTTGTATTTTTAGTAGAGATGGGGTTTTACCATGTTGGGCAGGCCATCTTGGCCTCCCAAAGTGCTGAGATTACAGGCATGAGCCACCGCACCTGGCCTTAAATGTATAATTTAACGATTATTATTTACAGAGTTGTACAACAATCACACCATCACCACAATACAGTTTTTAGAATATCTCCATCACCCCAAAAAGATCCTTCATGCCTGTTCACAGTCATCTCTGTTCCCACCCCTACCCTAGGCAATCAGTAATCTACCTTCTGTTTCTATGGATTCACCTTTTCTGGAAATGACCTATATGTGGAAACATACAAGATGTGGTCTTTTCTGACTTATTTCACTTAGCATAATGTTTCTGAGGTTCATACATGTGGCTACATGTGTCACTATCCATTTCATTTCCTTACTGAATTGTATTGCACTGGAATGATGTGCCATGTTTCGCTTATACATTTTCCAGCTGATGGACATTTGAATTGTTTCCACTGTTGTGTACCTGTGTCTTCCTGTGGACGTAGGTTTTCATTACTCTTGGGTAGATACCCAGGAGTAAAATTGTTGAGTAATATGGTAAATTTATATTTAACTCTTCTAAGAAACTGCCAAACTATTTTTCCATTGTGCCCATGCCATTGTACATCCTCACCAGCCCTGTGTGAGAGTTCCAATTTCTCCATATCTTTGTTGTATTAGTCCATTTTCGCATTGCTATGAAGACATACTTGATATGGGGTAATTTATAAAGGAAAGGGGTTTAATTGACTCACAGTTCCGCATAGATGGGAAGGGTTCAGGAAACTTACAATCATGGCAGAAAGCAAAGGAGAAGCAAGAACCGTCTTCACATGATGGTAGGAGAGAGAGCAAGCAATGGGGAAACTGCCAAACACTTTTAAAGCATCAGATCTTGTGAGAACTCACTCATCATCATGAGAACAGCATGGGGGAAACCATCCCCATGACCCAATCACGGGCCACCAGGTCCCTCCCTCAACATGTGGGGATGACAATTCCCAATGAGATCTGGAGGGGACACAGAGTCAAACCATATCATTTGCCATTACATGCTTTTAACCATCATTTGTTATTGTTCTTCTTATTACATCCATTCTACTAGGTACGCTTACTATTTTTATAATCAGAAAAAAATAAGCATGTAGGTAAGTATATGAAATTTATGTATATACCCTATCTTAAGGTAGAAAAAAGAACAAAAATATTAGAAGAAAATACAACAAAATATTAAATATGCCTGTCTCTGGATGACAGGATTATGGGTGTTTCTTCTTTCTACCTTTCTGTATTTTTCTCTTTGATAAGCAACAGGTATTTGCTTTTATAAACAAATTCATTTTAATAAAGTAATAAAATACCATGAGGTGTTTTACAGCTAATATAATCTTACTTTAACTACCTTCACATTTCCCAATAGTGACGATTAGGTACCAGAGGTTCCCTTCTGCTAAAGATCTTATATACTTTGTTGAATTACTGAACAAATTACTTGCCTCCAGATTGACTCGCAGGGTAACTGTTGGTTTTATTAAACTCCAGAGAAGAACTGCAGAGCTTCCAGGGCCCTTCCTCAAAGCAGGCAGGAGGCATGGATGTACAGCTGTCACCACATTCCTCCCACAGTGCTTCCTGGACCAGCATCAAGGCTATCTAGAAACATCTCATTCCTTTACAACCATCCTTGGCTCCTACACCAAACTCTACAAAGTGTATGACATTCAAGTAGTTTTGTGTTTGGCTAGTGATGACAAAGCCACCCCATTACACAAAACTGTTTACATGCTACTCTATTAGCATATAATCTGGGAATCTTGCTGAACTACATTCATTCAACAAGTATTATCTAAGCCCCAACTATGTGTAAGGCATTGTATTAGTCTGTTCTCAGCTCCTAACAAAGACATGCCCAAGACTGGGTAATTTATAAAGGAAAGAGGTTTAATTGACTCACAGTTCCACCTGGCTTGGGAGGCCTCACAGTCATGGCAGAAGGTGAATGAGGAGCAGTCACATCTTACATGCTGGCAGGCAAGAGAGAGCATGTGCAGGGGAACTCCCCTTTTATAAAACCATCAGTTCTCATGAGACTTATTCACCATCACAAGAACAGCACAGGAAAAACCCTCCTCCATGATTCAATTACATTCCACCGCATCCTTCCATGACATGTGAGAATTACGGGAGCTATAATTCAAGATGAGATTTGGGTGGGGATACAGCCAAACCATATCAGGCATCTTGCTGTGTCCCCTTGAGTTTACAATCTAAGAACAAACACTCTACCCAAAGTACAGAGCCCTAAGGATCCTAAGGGACAAACACACAGAAGGGCCTGTAGGAGTCTGGAAAAGAGTTGTCTTCCCCACCCCCCACAGCTGAAAGACGAAGGACATTTCAAGGAAACAGTCACTTACCAGCTCTGGGTGTTATTGAACATGGAACCAGAGGTCGAGGAATTACACGATGGCCCAAGACAAGCATCTAGAGGGCAAGACCAAGGGAAGAGCTTCCCTTCCCTGCACTCATTTTCCCTCTCAAATGCTCCTTCCCTGATCTTTATTCTCTGCCACCACCAAACTTCTCACCTCTGTCTAGACAGGTATACAAGGGCCAGCCAACCCGCTGTAAATAGATGCCTCAGGCAACTGAAGTCCAAATAGAATGAGGCAAGGGTGCCCTCACTCAACTCATCCAAAACAAGAAAAAACTAAAAAGTCCCAACCAGAGTCATGTTTCTTCTACACCATGACACTGCACGTGTAAGCCCACCCTACATCCTTTTAAGAATGCAACATTTGGCCGGGCGCGGCGGCTCAAGCCTGTAATCCCAGCACTTTGGGAGGCCGAGGCGGGCGGATCACGAGGTCAGGAAATCGAGACCATCCTGGCTAACACGGTGAAACCCCGTCTCTACTAAAAATGCAAAAAACTAGCCGGGCGAGGTGGCGGGCGCCTGTAGTCCCAGCTACTCGGGAGGCTGAGGCAGGAGAATGGCCTAAACCCGGGAGGCGGAGCTTGCAGTGAGCTGAGATCCGGCCACTGCACTCCAGCCTGGGCGACAGAGTGAGACTCCATCTCAAAAAAAAAAAAGAATGCAACATTTTACAAAAGAATTACTTAACTGCACATCATATGCTATCGTTTTATGCTAAAGATCATACGTACTGTGTTGAATTACTTCAGAAATGACTTTAACATCAAGAGCCAAAGCAAAACCTTTAACTAGAGGGGACTGTGTATTTTGGCCTGATGAATAATTTGCACTCAGTAATAGGGAGTCATCCAAGCCACCAAGCGTGAATTACTAATTTTCAAAAGACCAAAAAATAATAAAGTACATTCAACCTTAAAACCGTTTTGAACATAATCTTCCTTTGAGGATTCAAAAATGCCTAGAAACACTTTAAATCTGTGAATAAGGACGACTCTGTGTTGTCATATCCATACAAAGTTATTCAATAAAAATTAGCAAGCTTAGCGCTTACTAATCCTACTGCTATAACCAGGGGTTGGGGGGGGAAGCATTGCTCTTCCAATAGTAAATGTAGGTAAATGCCAGCAGAACTGGGTACAAGAGATGTGCCTATTAAGGAATGTCACTGGTTTTATTTTAATTTATTCCAGGTTTATTGGATACAGCAAAATTCACCCTTTATAGATGCACAGTTCTATGAATCTTGACAAACATATACAGTTGTGTGGGCACCACCATAATCAACATATAAAATGTTCCCATCACTTTCCTAAATTCATGCCCCTTTGCAGAGAAGCCCTCCCCATGTCCCCAGTCTCTGACAACCATGAATCTAATTTCCGTCCGTATAGTTTTGTCTTTTCCAGAATTATGAATCTAATTTCTGTCTCTATAGTTTTTTCTTTTCCAGAATGTCATAGAAATGGAATCATACAGTCTGTAGCTTTTGAGTCTGGCTTCTTTCACTTAATCTTTTAAGAGCTATCCATGTCATTGCATTGATTTTGTTTGTTAACTAACATTGAACTGAGACTTCAAAATGGTGCTGGTGGCCTCACACCCACCAGGTTCTTTATCATTGTTCACATTGTCCTTTTCTTTTTGGAAACAGGGTCACTGAGGCTGAACGCAGTGGTGCGATCTTGGCTCACTGCAACCTCCACCTCTCAGGTTCAAGTGATCCTCCCATATCAGCCTCTCAAGAGGCTGGGAATACAGGCGTGTGCCACCATGCCCAGCTCGTTTTTGCATTTTTAGAAGAGACAGCGTTTCACCATGTTGGCCAGGTTGGTCTCGAACTCCTGACCTCAAGTGATCTGCCTGCCTCAGCCTCCCAAAGTGCTAGGGTTACAGGCATGAGCCACCGTACCCGGCCCACATTGTTCTTTTCAGGGGCCTCTGAGCCACCCAATACCTTCTTCATATATTAAAGGGGGGATGAATCTTTATCTTTCAAAAGGGAGGGCAATGGTTTTAAAAGAAAAGCTCTAACCCACGAGCTTTTACTCCAGGACACAAACTCCGGCCCATGGAGCTCTGTAGCCCAAGCACAGGGCAGGGTACTCAGTAGGGGCACAACACAGAGGACACTGAAGGCTGGGAAGGGAAAGAAGGGATGGGAGCGAGATTTGTTAAAAGATACAAAATTATAGCTAGATAAGAGGAATAAGTTCTACTCCATACTACTATAAGATGGTTGTACTTAACAATAAAATATTCTAGTTTCAAAGAGTTAGAAGGACGATACAGAACATTCCCAACACAAAGACATGATCAATGGTTGAGATGATGGATATGCTAATGACCTGGATCTGACCACTACACATTATACTGAAACATCACTATGTGCTCCATAAATATGTATAGTTATTATGTGCCAATTAAAAAAATTTAAGGGGGCGGAGCAAGATGGCCGAATAGGAACAACTCCAGTCTCCAACTCCCAGCGCGAGCGACACAGAAGACCGGTGATTTCTGCATTTTCAACTGAGGTACTGGGGTCATCTCACTAGGGAGTGCCGGACAATCGGTGCTGGTCAGCTGCTGCAGCCTGACCAGCGAGAGCTGAAGCAGGGCGAGGCATCGCCTCACCTGGAAGCGCAAGGGGGAAGGGGATCCGTTTTCCTAGCCAGGGGAACTGAGACACACAACACCTGGAAAATCGGGTAACTCCCACCCCAATACTGCGCTGTAAGCATACAGGCATTCCAGGAGAATATATCCCACACCTGGCCGGGAGGGTCCCACGCCCACGAAGCCTCCCTCACTGCTAACACAGCAGTCTGCCGCGATCTATCCGCAAGGCAGCAGCGAGGCTGGGGGAGGGGCGCCCGCCATTGCTGAGGCTTAAGTAGGTAAACAAAGCCGCTGGGAAGCTCGAACTGGGTGGAGCTCACAGCAGCTCAAGGAAGCCTGCCTGTCTCTGTAGTCTCCACCTCTGGGGACAGCGCACAGCTGAAGACCAACAGGGGAAGTAGCGGGAGCCGGTGCAGACGCGAACGACTCTGTCTGACAGCTTTGGGGAGAGCCGCGGATCTCCCAACGCGGAGGTTGAGATCTGAGAACGGACAGACTGCCTGCTCAGGTGTGTCCCTGACCCCTGAGTAGCCTAGCTGGGAGAAATCCCCCACTAGGGGCAGTCTGACACCCCACACCTCACAGGGTGGAGTACACCCCTGAGAGGACACTTCCAAAGGAAGAATCAGACAGGTACACTCGCTGTTCAGCAATATTCTATCTTCGGCAACCTCTGCTGCTGATACCCAGGCAAACAGGGTCAGGAGTGGACCTCAAGCAATCTCCAACAGACCAACAGAGAGTCCTTCTGACTGTCAGAAGGAAAACTATCAAACAGGAAGGACACCTATACCAAAACCCCATCAGTTCGTCACCACCATCAAAGACCAGAGACAGATAAAACCACAAAGATGGGGAAGAAGCAGGGCAGAAAAGCTGGAAATTCAAAAAATAAGAGCGCATCTCCCCCTGCAAAGGAGCGCAGCCCATCACCAGCAACGGATCAAAGCTGGTCAGAGAATGACTTGGACGAGAGGAGAGAAGAAGGCTTCAGTCCATCAAACTTATCAGAGCTAAAGGAGGAATTACGTACCCAGCGCAAAGAAACTAAAAATCTTGAAAAAAGAGTGGAAGAATTGACAGCTAGACTCATTAATGCAGAGAAGATCATAAACGAAATGACAGAGATGAAAACCATGACACGAGAAATACGTGACAAATGCACAAGCTTCAGTAACCGACTCGATCAACTGGAAGAAAGAGTATCAGCGATTGAAGATCAAATGAATGAAATGAAGCGAGAAGAGAAACCAAAAGAAAAAAGAAGAAAAAGAAATGAGCAAAGCCTGCAAGAAGTATGGGATTACGTAAAAAGACCAAATCTACGTCTGATTGGGGTGCCTGAAAGTGAGGGGGAAAATGGAACCAAGTTGGAAAACACTCTTCAGGATATCATCCAGGAGAACTTCCCCAACCTAGTAGGGCAGGCCAACATTCAAATTCAGGAAATACAGAGAACGCCACAAAGATACTCCTCCAGAAGAGCAACTCCAAGACACATCATTGCCAGATTCACCAAAGTTGAAATGAAGGAAAAAATCTTAAGGGCAGCCAGAGAGAAAGGTCGGGTCACCCACAAAGGGAAGCCCATCAGACTAACAGCAGATCTCTCGGCAGAAACTCTACAAGCCAGAAGAGAGTGGGGGCCAATATTCAACGTTCTTAAAGAAAAGAATTTTAAACCCAGAATTTCATATCCAGCCAAACTAAGTTTCATAAGTGAAGGAGAAATAAAATCCTTTACAGATAAGCAAATGCTTAGAGATTTTGTCACCACCAGGCCTGCCTTACAAGAGACCCTGAAGGAAGCCCTAAACATGGAAAGGAACAACCGGTACCAGCCATCGCAAAAACTTGGCAAAATGTAAAGACCATCGAGGCTAGGAAGAAACTGCATCAACTAACGAGCAAAATAACCAGTTAATATCATAATGGCAGGATCAAGTTCACACATAACAATATTAACCTTAAATGTTAATGGACTAAATGCTCCAATTAAAAGACACAGACTGGCAAACTGGATAAAGAGTCAAGACCCATCAGTCTGCTGTATTCAGGAGACCCATCTCACATGCAGAGACACACATAGGCTCAAAATAAAGGGATGGAGGAAGATCTACCAAGCAAATGGAGAACAAAAAAAAGCAGGGGTTGCAATCCTAGTCTCTGATAAAACAGACTTTAAACCATCAAAGATCAAAAGAGACAAAGAAGGCCATTACATAATGGTAAAGGGATCAATTCAACAGGAAGAGCTAACTCTCCTAAATATATATGCACCCAATACAGGAGCACCCAGATTCATAAAGCAAGTCCTTAGAGACTTACAAAGAGACTTAGACTCCCATACAATAATAATGGGAGACTTCAACACTCCGCTGTCAACATTAGACAGATCAACGAGACAGAAAGTTAACAAGGATATCCAGGAATTGAACTCATCTCTGCACCAAGCGGACCTAATAGACATCTATAGAACTCTCCACCCCAAATCAACAGAATATACATTCTTCTCAGCACCACATCGCACTTATTCCAAAATTGACCACATAATTGGAAGTAAAGTACTCCTCAGCAAATGTAAAAGAACAGAAATTATAACAAACTGTCTCTCAGACCACAGTGCAATCAAACTAGAACTCAGGACTAAGAAACTCAATCAAAACCGCTCAACTACATGGAAACTGAACAACCTGCTCCTGAATGACTACTGGGTACATAACGAAATGAAAGCGGAAATAAAGATGTTCTTTGAAACCAATGAGAACAAAGATACAACATACCAGAATCTCTGGGACACATTTAAAGCAGTGTGTAGAGGGAAATTTATAGCACTAAATGCCCACAAGAGAAAGCAGGAAAGATCTAAAATTGACACTCTAACATCACAATTAAAAGAACTAGAGAGGCAAGAGCAATCACATTCAAAAGCTAGCAGAAGGCAAGAAATAACTAAGATCAGAGCAGAACTGAAGGAGATAGA
Source organism: Rhinopithecus roxellana (assembly GCF_007565055.1). Taxonomy (NCBI): domain Eukaryota; kingdom Metazoa; phylum Chordata; class Mammalia; order Primates; family Cercopithecidae; genus Rhinopithecus; species Rhinopithecus roxellana. The sequence continues at coordinate 116,443,289 of NC_044561.1, forward strand.
GACACAAAAAACCCTCCAAAACATCAATGAATCCAGGAGTTGGTTTTTTGAAAAGATCAACAAAATTGACAGACCGCTAGCAAGGCTAATAAAGAAAAAAAGAGAGAGGAATCAAATAGATGCAATAAAAAATGATAAAGGGGATATCACCACTGACCCCACAGAAATACAAACTACCATCAGAGAATACTATAAACGCCTCTACGCAAATCAACTAGAAAATCTAGAAGAAATGGATAATTTCCTGGACACTTACACTCTCCCAAGGCTAAACCAGGAAGAAGTTGAATCCCTGAATAGACCAATAGCAGGCTCTGAAATTGAGGCAACAATTAATAGCCTACCCACCAAAAAAAGTCCAGGACCAGATGGATTCACAGCTGAATTCTACCAGAGGTACAAGGAGGAGCTGGTACCATTCCTTCTGAAACTATTCCAATCAATAGAAAAAGAGGGAATCCTCCCTAACTCATTTTATGAGGCCAACATCATCCTGATACCAAAGCCTGGCAGAGACACAACAAAAAAAGAGAATTTTAGACCAATATCCCTGATGAACATTGATGCAAAAATCCTCAATAAAATACTGGCAAACCGGATTCAGCAGCACATCAAAAAGCTTATCCACCATGATCAAGTGGGCTTCATCCCTGGGATGCAAGGCTGGTTCAACATTCGCAAATCAATAAACGTAATCCAGCATATAAACAGAACCAAAGACAAGAACCACATGATTGTCTCAATAGATGCAGAAAAGGCTTTTGACAAAATTCAACAGCCCTTCATGCTAAAAACGCTCAATAAATTCGGTATTGATGGAACGTACCTCAAAATAATAAGAGCTATTTATGACAAACCCACAGCTAATATCATACTGAATGGGCAAAAACTGGAAAAATTCCCTTTGAAAACTGGCACAAGACAGGGATGCCCTCTCTCACCACTCCTATTCAACATAGTGTTGGAAGTTCTGGCTAGAGCAGTCAGGCAAGAGAAAGAAATCAAGGGTATCCAGTTAGGAAAAGAAGAAGTCAAATTGTCCCTGTTTGCAGATGACATGATTGTATATTTAGAAAACCCCATCGTCTCAGCCCAAAATCTCCTTAAGCTGATAAGCAACTTCAGCAAAGTCTCAGGATACAAAATCAATGTGCAAAAATCACAAGCATTCTTATACACCAGTAACAGACAAGCAGAGAGCCAAATCAGGAATGAACTTCCATTCACAATTGCTTCAAAGAGAATAAAATACCTAGGAATCCAGCTTACAAGGGATGTAAAGGACCTCTTCAAGGAGAACTACAAACCACTGCTCAGTGAAATCAAAGAGGACACAAACAAATGGAAGAACATACCATGCTCATGGATAGGAAGAATCAATATCGTGAAAATGGCCATACTCCCCAAGGTTATTTATAGATTCAATGCCATCCCCATCAAGCTACCAATGACTTTCTTCACAGAATTGGAAAAAACTGCTTTAAAGTTCATATGGAACCAAAAAAGAGCCCGCATTGCCAAGACAATCCTAAGTCAAAAGGACAAAGCTGGAGGCGTCACGCTACCTGACTTCAAACTATACTACAAGGCTACAGTAACCAAAACAGCATGGTACTGGTACCAAAACAGAGATATAGACCAATGGAACAGAACAGAGTCCTCAGAAATAATACCGCACATCTACAGCCATCTGATCTTTGACAAACCTGAGAGAAACAAGAAATGGGGAAAGGATTCCCTATTTAATAAATGGTGCTGGGAAAATTGGCTAGCCATAAGTAGAAAGCTGAAACTGGATCCTTTCCTTACCCCTTATACGAAGATTAATTCAAGATGGATTAGAGACTTAAATGTTAGACCTAATACCATAAAAACCCTAGAAGAAAATCTAGGTAGTACCATTCAGGACATAGGCATGGGCAAGGACTTCATGTCTAAAACACCAAAAGCAACGGCAGCAAAAGCCAAAATTGACAAATGGGATCTAATTAAACTAAAGAGCTTTTGCACAGCAAAAGAAACTACCATCAGAGTGAACAGGCAACCTACAGAATGGGAGAAAATTTTTGCAACCTACTCATCTGACAAAGGGCTAATATCCAGAATCTACAAAGAACTCAAACAAATATACGAGAAAAAAACAAACAACCCCATCAAAAAGTGGGGAAAGGATATGAACAGACATTTCTCAAAAGAAGATATTCATACAGCCAACAGACACATGAAAAAATGCTCATCATCACTGGCCATCAGAGAAATGCAAATCAAAACCACAATGAGATACCATCTCACACCAGTTAGAATGGCAATCATTAAGAAGTCAGGAAACAACAGGTGTTGGAGAGGATGTGGAGAAATAGGAACACTTTTACACTGTTGGTGGGATTGTAAACTAGTTCAACCATTATGGAAAACAGTATGGCAATTCCTCAAGGATCTAGAACTAGATGTACCATATGACCCAGCCATCCCACTACTGGGTATATACCCAAAGGATTATAAATTAGTCTACTACAAAGACACATGTACACGTATGTTTATTGCGGCACTATTCACAATAGCAAAGACTTGGAATCAACCCAAATGTCCATCTGTGACAGACTGGATTAAGAAAATGTGGCACATATACACCATGGAATACTATGCAGCCATAAAAAAGGATGAGTTTGCGTCCTTTGTAGGGACATGGATGCAGCTGGAAACCATCATTCTTAGCAAACTATCACAAGAAGAGAAAACCAAACACCGCATGTTCTCACTCATAGGTGGGAACTGAACAATGAGATCACTTGGACTCGGGAAGGGGAACATCACACACTGGGGTCTATCATGGGGAGGGGGGAGGGGGGAGGAGGGAGGGATTGCATTGGGGAGTTATACATGATATAAATGATGAATTGATGGGTGCTGACGAGTTGATGGGTGCAGCACACCAACATGGCATAAGTATACATATGTAACAAACCTGCACGTTATGCACATGTACCCTAGAACTTAAAGTATAATAAAAAAAAAAAAAAAAAAAAAAAATTTAAACCTATTGGTTAAACTTGACTGAACAGCAATCGGATCAGTAGTCAACGTGAATAATACCATCTTAGTTCAAAAGCAAAACAACCTCACTGAGAAAATTTCTCAAAAATCCCCCAAAATGTTACATTGTGTTAGGCTTGGCTTTGCTTTGGGGTGTGTGTGTGTGTTGAAAGCTGGCTCTGAAAGCATTCCAAAAGTTGAGCTTCCAAAAGTGAGTCTTCTTTTCCAACATCATCGTGAATCCACTCCTGCACCTGTTCATTGTACAAATATTTACTGAGTGCCCTGCGCGGCTACACCAAGTTCACTGCTAGGAGTGATTCAACTTCTAAACACCATCAGAAAAGTACAGACTCTGGGTCAAGATGGTTCTCAATTCAAATTCCCACTTTTGGCCCTTTAACTCTGACTCGACTGCCCTAGAGATTCCACAGCAGGGTCACCCAGACAGAGCTTGATGACCCATGTGCTCAAACCCTCTGCCCAACCCATCCTCCAGCACACTCTGCCGGACCCATCTTTTGTGGTCTGCACACCTTGCTTGTTACCAGTGGATTTGAGAGACTTTCAGAACATCCATCATGGAAAAATGTTCACCTCTGAATAATAAATTAAGTCTGGAACTTTTGTCATCCAGGGAAGACCTTCTCACTCTGAATCTGTCCAGATTCTAGAGCAATCCTGGAATCTAGAGATTCTAGATTCTAGATCCTGACTCCTACGCAAGTAGCTAGGCAGGGAGAAGAGAGCAATGGCTGGAGAAAGTGACAAATTCTCTAAGTCTGGCTTTCTCACTCATTAAATAGAGCTATTAATCCCTCCCTGCTGTGAGGATAAAATAATGGATAATAATAATAATAGCGGCTGTTACTCATTGAAAGCTTATTTGAAGGCCAAATACCATAGAATATGCATTACTTATTTATTGATTTCAACCCATGCACCCAATCTTATGAATAAGACTATTATTATCCCCAACTAATAAATGAGGAACTGAGGCTCAGAGATACTAAGCAACTTACTCAAAACCACCAGCTACTAAATGCTACACTAAGGGTGTGAACTCTTCTCTTTATATTTAACCTCATTCAACTTCTGGCAATCAATCCCAAAGAAATAAAAATAAGTCACTCATACATACAGAGGCTCCTCATGGTTTGAGGGGAGAAACTCAGAAAACAATTAAACTTTCAACAACGAGGCATTGCTAATATAAACTGCAGGTTTCAAATCATGATTCCAACGAACAGTTTGTGAAGACCAACTGAAGACATGTGTTCACCTCCCACTTCCTCCCAAAACTCACTGATATCACAGTAAATAACTACAAGTGGGACAATATCATAAAATCACTGTGAACTGATAAAACAGAAGCCAGGTGAGGCGGTGCTGGTAGCAGAACCAGGGCAAATGGAGATGGAGAGGGAGCTGGAATGGTGAGGAGGAAGAAGCTGTTTCCCATCACGGAAGCACCAGCGTGGGTGGATACAGATACCAGGAGTTGGAGGAAGGGCAATGGTGAAGAGTGTCTGCAGGAAGAGTCCATGGGCTGGCCTCCCCGAGGGTACTCACCAATCACCTCTCACCTCTTCCCCCAAGAGCAGCAAATGAATTTTCCCAGGCTGAAACAGGAAATATAATCTCTAAGGATCCTTAACAATCTTCCAAGAAGGTGCTTACGTTTCCAGAGTGGGGATTATCACCCCCAAAATATGCTCCTCTTTGGCTTAGCATGAGGAGCAGCACAGCTTGCCTGCTTTTGTTCCACAAATGTCCAGGTGAAATCTGCCAATCAACTCACCTGCCTGTGGACAAACAAAACTACTCAGCAATCTGTGCCACCACCTAGTTCTACATTCCTAAAATGAATAAACAATCCAAATCATTAATCCTGGTGAAGGCAAACAATGCCAAAGAAAGAAGAGAGCTGAACCCATAAAACTGACTCCAGGGAAAATACAGAATCCAGAAACAATCAAGAACTTTCACAGAATCCTTAATACTATATTCCAAGATACTGAAGGAGATTTTACACACATAGAACAAGAACAGGTGACTATTTTTCAAAAGCAATTAAAACTCAGAGGTAACAAATTTACAGAAATTAAGAACATGCCTGCTAAAATGAATGCCAAAGGAAAAAAATATCAATAGAAAAGCTGAAATAAAAAATTAAAGCAATTTCCTAGAATATAGAGCTAGGAGAAATATTTAGAAAACACAGACAAAATAACAGACACATGAAAAGCCACACCATGAAACAAATATCCACCTACTAGATGCTCTAGAGAGATAATAGAGAAAATAAAGAGAAGGAAATAATTACCAAAAATACATACACCACAGAATTGAAGAAAGCAAGAAAATACTAAGTGTCTATCAAGTGTCAAACAGGACAAATGAAAAATACCTTTAACAAAATCTTGGCTGGGCATGGTGGCTCACACCTGTAATCCCAGAACTTTGGGAGGCCAAGGCAGGCAGATTACGTGAGGTCAGGAGTTCAAGACCACCCTGGCCAACATGGTGAAGCCCCGTCTCTACTAAAAATGCAAAAATAAATAGCCCATGTGGTGGCGGGCACCTGTAGTCTCAGCTACTAGGGAGGCTGAGGCAGGAGAATCACTTGAACCTGAAAAGCAGAGGTTGCAGTGAGCTGAGATGGCGCCACTGCACTCCAGCCTGGGCGACAGAGATTCCATATAAAAAAAAAAAAAAAAAAAAAAAAACCCTGAAATCTTCTAGTGTATGTGTGTTGAGAGAAGTGGCATGCAGACAAAACAGGTAATCCATGAAGGAATAGGGATTTTAAGTACTGAGCTAATTAGCAATACTGAATGTTAGAAGTCGACTGGATGTACTTTGAAATGTCAAGGAGAAAATTATTTTGACTCTAGCTTTCTAGAGTCTCTCTGTATCTCTCTCTCTCTCTCTCTCTCACTCTCTCTCTCTCTCTCTCTCTCTCTCTCTCTCTCTCTCTCTCACACACACACACACACACACAGAGTGTGAGGATGAAAAAGATTTTTTTTCAGCCTTTAAGAACAAAAAGTTTTCCACATATCTATTATTTTATGAAATATTAATTAGGAATAGACTGAGACAAAAGGAAAAGGAAAACAAGAATAAAAGAAGGTAGGGGATTCTAGAAATAGAAGAATTCCAGGACAGCAAGAAGAGCAGCCCCAAGATGATGGTGAGGTTGTGGGCCCAGGAGGAAGGTAGGAGAGCATTTCACAAAGTGTGCAACTGAACAACCGTGAGATATTCATGATTCAGTGAAGAAGACATCCGCTTCCTCCACTCACAAGAAAAACAAATGACAATTAGAATATAAGAAGCTGTACAATACGGTCAGAGGCCAGCAAAATCAAACATAACATCCCCTGAGTCTAGCAACTGATGGAGTGATCAAGAAAGCAAATTCATCTCACCATGGTTCCTAGGACTTTTGAGGGGTACGATTCTTGCTGTGGAAACATCCATGCCTGTCTTGCCTGGGTTTTCTCAAAAAACTAAGCATACGACAAGGACACATGGGAAGGTGGTGTATTTGGGGAAGTGATTCCAAGTGACAGTACGGCGAACTGGGAAGAGTGGAACAGCAAAGTAGAGAAAAATCAATCCAGGAGTGCAGCACACAGCGGATCCCCACCGGGGACAAACGAGACTCCATCCCATTCTGAGAATTATCTGCCCGGGGGAAGGAAGATGAGAATATGTATTCATTGGCTTCCATCCCCCATTGATCAAGAGCTGCCCCACGGGTCTGGCATTTCCAGATGTCCATTACATCAGAATGTCTGTGCAGGAGGCTTCCCAGATGCCAGATACGGAAAAGTCCCAGGATATAAAATGAGAAATATGCATTGTAGTATTTAGAACTGTATTTTCCACATACATTTAATATTTTGTAATGGTAACTGTGTTAAGGAGAGACACAAATACTATGTAGACATTAGCACTGCTCACTAAATGTTTTTGGCTCTCAGCTTCCCAAGCATAAGATGGAATTACACTTTTTGGCCCCTATGTGGTTGGGTGCAACCATGTGACTAGTTCTGCCCAATAAACTGAAGTGAAAGTGATATCTCACTTCCATGTTAAAACATGTGAATTTTGATGCAAGACACTCCAGAGTTTTCTTTCCTCCTTCTTCTTCCTTTTCAGCAACATAACAGATAATAGTTGTTCCATTTTCATGGGTTGCCAAGTAAAGAGGACCCACAGCGGAGGTGCCAGTTCACTGTAATAGACATGAGAGTGACGAGAAATAAAACCTTCCTTGTGTAAAGGCTCTGAGATCTGGGGATTATTTGTTACTGCTGCCTAACCTAGCCCATACTGACTGATACAATGAGCGAATGCTTTACAATGTTGTGTGGAAAGACAAGCTTAGACAATTTACCACACATACAATTACACTGTATATTTAAATAACTAAATATAGAGAAAAAAGAGATATCAAGTGCTAATAGTGGGTGCCCTTGGTTGACAGAATCCCAAGGAAGGTTCATTATCAGATGGTCACTTTTCAAATCTTACATAACAAGCAAGCATTGTTCACACAAAAACAAACATTAAAAGAAAACCTTAAGTCAGAGGCTGTATCGAGGAGGAGAGATTGATGGACATCCCATTTATGTTACAAGCTTATGAACTCTAAACTTCAGTACCTTTTCCACCTCATAAAATACATAAATCTCTTTTCAGGCATCAGGGCAGGTGGGTGTTAAACACCCAAAAGTTTACTTCAGCTTCACAATGTGCATATCTTCAAAGTCTTCCAAACATCCAAGAAAGTTTCAGGTGTACCTTGGACTGTTTCTACTCCCTTCTTCCAAATCTCCCAATAACTTGTTCAGCTTTTGCAAATAGGAATGTTTTCCCAGAAGGGAAAAGAATTTGAGAAAAATCCAGTGTCTAGAACTTACCAACATGAAGCCTTGTGAATGCACAGGTGTATGCTCACACGCATGCGCATGCATGACAGGTCAGTCTGTTAAGTCCATTCTGGGCCCAGTCTTCCAATTTCTTCCAGATCCCTCTGATCTATTTTCCAAGAGCAGCCAGAATGATCCTCAGCAAGTTATCACTTCATGTCACTTCCCTGCTCCAATGCTCCACTGGCTTCCCATTGCACTTATGGAATGAAATTGAAACCCCTAACCATGGCCCTGGAGATGCAGGTAATCTGGCCCCTGTCCCACTCTTCCCCCGACCCAGTATGTACCAGCTATGACAATAATCCTCTCAGGTCCCTGAACACACCTAGCTACTCTTCCACGTCTGGGCCCCTGTACTGGCTGTTCCCTCTTCCTTGAATGCTGTTTTCTGGGGTTCCCACAAGCCTTCCTCCTTCTCATCCTTCAAGATTCAGACTAAATTCCACTTCTTCAGGGAAACCCTCCCCAAAGGTCACCATTAAAAATGAGCCGTGTCCCCATCATTTTCTCCCGCTATCCTGTTCCTTTCCTTCAGACACTTCCCCACAATTCTCTTTTTTCTCTTTACTTTTTTTTCTTTTCTTTTTGAGATGGAGTCTTGCTCTGTTGCTATGCTGGAGTACAGTGGTGCGATCTCAGCTCACTGCAACCTCCGTCTCCTGGGTTCAAGCTTTCTCCTGCTTCAGCTTCCCAAGTAGTTGGGACTACAGGCACGCACCACCATGCCCAGCTAATTTTTGTATTTTTAGTAAAGACAGGGTTTTCACCATGTTGGTCAGGATGATCTCCATCTCTTGACCTTGTGATCCACCCACTTCAGCCTCCCAAAGTGCTGGGATTACAGGTGTGAGCCACAGCCTCTTTTTTTTTTTTTTTTTTTTGAGATGGAGTTTCACTCTTGTTGCCCAGGCTGGAGTGCAACGGCATAATCTCAGCTCACCGCAAACTCCGCCTCCCAGTTTCAAGTGATTCTCCTGCCTCAGCCTCCTGAGTAGCTGGGATTACAGGCATGCGCCACCACACCCGGCTAATTTTGTATTTTTAGCAGATGTGAGGTTTCTCCATGTTGGTCAGGCTGGTCTCGAACTCCTGACCTCAGGTGATCCGCCCACCTCAGCCTCCCAAAGTGTTGGGATTACAGGCGTGAGCCACCGCACCCGGCCTCTTCTCTTTATTTATCACCTTAGGTGTTTACTGCTTGGCTTCCCTGCGACTACGGGAGCTTCACGGGGCCTCATCTGTCCACACATGGCTGCATCTCCAGCATTCAGAACAGTGTCCCGCACATAATGAGTGCTAATAAATGGATGAAGGATTACAGACGAGCTGTGGAAAGGCGTTGCACACAGAGTATGGAAGAAGGTGAGGCAGGTTACCACGGTAGACTTCTAGGAGAAGCGGATGCTTAAGCTGAACTTTGAGGGATGATCAGGTATTCAGGGGGAAAGGCATGAGCAACAAGGGAAACAGGGGTGTGCAAAGGCCTCCAGCCACCAAAAAGAGCAGGGCCAGTGTCTGGGGAGCTCTTTCTGCATTTTGGATATTGAATGTCATGCCAATTTGGGAGCCTTGGAGACAGCTTTCACACCAGCCACCTCTGCCTTGGGAGAGACAAAGCCCATTTCCATCTGGCAGCTGGGTTGGTGTACCCCAGACTCTGGTTCCTGAGTGCCACTTGCAGGGTGGCCTGTCATCAAGTAGTTTCACACCCAGTGATACCTTGTACTTTCACCCTGTCACCTGCCATTAGTAATTTCTCCCACCAGCACTGAGAGGTAAATCATTATTATTATTTTTCAGTTTTACAGTTGAGAACTAAAGAACGTGGAGATTAAGTGACTCATCAGAGTTAGTGGCCAGATGGGGATCAGAATTCAGCACCTGCGGTCACACCCAAGGCCTAGGGCCCACAACACTTGTGTTTCTGGACACTCAAACCAGAAGGCCCCATGTGGCTGGACATGTCTGCATGGCCTCCCACTTACCCCGCAAATTTTCCCAGCCCCCCCAGCTATCTCTCACCCTACCTTTCTCCTCCCTTGTTCTCTCCTCTCTTTTTCATCTCTTCTCTCTCTCCCCCACAGATTTCTCTCCCTATCTCCCACCTCTCTTCTCTTTCTCTCTCCCCTCTCCCTGCTTCCTCTCTCTCTCCGTTTCTTCCTCTCTCTCTGCTCTTTTCTCCCTCTCCTTCTCTCTCTACCCTCTCCCTCTCTTTTCTTCTCTCTCCCCCTCCTTCTCTCCCCACCCTCCTTCTCTCTCTCCCTCTCTCTCCCATCTCTCTTCTCTCTCTCCTTCTCTCTTTCCACCCTCCCTCTCTCTCTTTTCCCCTCTCCCCCACCTCTCTCCTCCCCCTTTCTCTCCCCCACCCACCTTCTCTCGCTCCCTCTCTCCCTCTTTCTCTCCCGTCTCTCTTCTCTCTCTCCTCTCCACTCTCTCCCTCTTTTTTCTCTCTCCCACACCTCTCTCCTCCCTCTCTTCCCCACCCACCTTCTCTCTCTCTCCCTCTCTCTTGTCTCTTCTCTCTCTCCTTCTCTTTCCACCCTCCCTCTCTCTCTCTTTTCCCCTCTTTCTCCCCCACCTCTCCTCCCCCTCCTTCTCTCCTCCAACCAGCTTCTCTCTCTCCCTCTCTCCCCCTCTCTCTCATCTCTTCTCTCTCTCCTTCTCTCTTTCCACCCTCCCTCTCTCTCTCTCCCCCTCTCTCCCCACCTCTGTCCTCCCACGTTTTCTCTCCTCCAACCCACCTCCTCTCTCCCTCTCTCCTTCTCTTTCCCTCTCTCTCTCCTGGTCTCCCCTCTCTCTTGCTCTCTTCTCTGCCTCTCCCTGTTTCCCCTTCTTCTACTCTCTCTCCCCGCCTTGCTCCCTCACTCTCTCTGTCCCTGCATTTTCCTTTTCTCCCTCTCCCTCCTCTTTTCCTCTCTCTCCAACCCTATTGGGCTCTTTAGATTGAAAACTTCTGACTTCAGGCAGGGATGGGATCATTTGCCTTCTCTCCTTAACAGTATCAGAACCTCTAGGCTCACAGGCTCCTTTCTTAAGAGAGCCCAGCACGTGAGGAAGGGCTGGTGATCCCCTGAGTGACAGCACAGAAACATCCTTGGGGAGTCGGCTTTGGGAAGAGCCTGCTGGCAAGTGAGGCCTAATCCTCACGCAGGAGCTCTGTGCGCCATTCAGCAGCTGGGCCCCTCCTCCTCCTGGGGCTCCTCACAGAGGGGCTTCCTCCACTCCTGGCCAGCTCCCCAGACCAGCAGGCTCCTGCCCCCCATCCACAGCTCTGCCTGTGTAAGGCCAGAAGCCCAGCATGCCTGCCTGGAATACTAAACAGGGCCCTTCCAGATCCAGATGCACTGAGAAGGCCAGACAATCCCTTACCTCCCCTACCCCCCAGAGGCTGGCTGGAGAGGGCTGGAATCCAGTGCATCGCAGGGAGCAGGGAAGCTCATCACAGTTCTTATGTGGGGACAGAGGAGGCCCCTGATCCCTCTGGGGTGCGGGTGGCAGGCTGCCAGCTGAGGAGGTTGGAGGCCCTAGGCTCCACTTCCAGACAGCATAAATCCAATGGTGTGGGTTCCAACTCCCTCTGGCCCAGCACACAGGCAGGACTGCAAGGATGAAGGCCCGAGGTAAGTTTGGAGGAGATTAAATTAAAAAGCCAAAGCTTCTGAGCACCAGAAGGCCTCAGAGACCATAAATCGACCTGCAGAGGAGCACACGGAACACGAGGCCAAACCAGTTTTATTTAAGTTGCTGATAAGCATTGGCCTCTGCAAAGGCATAATTCAACCACACTTGGGACTGGGCAGTCCCTGTTTCCAAGCAATGCATAGTAAGGGAGCCAGGAAGTGGAAGTATGCAACACTTGGACAGTGGCGAGGGGCCTGAGCTACAGGATCAGAAAAACTCATGCTCAAATCCCAGCTCTGTCATTTCTCAGCAGTGTAATCTCAGGAAGGTCGCCTAACCTCCCTAACCCTTTTTTTCCCTACTCAAAAAACGGGTTAAACCAGATGGACCTTCCAGAGTCACTGTGACTACCTGCCCCACAAGCCCCACCAAAATGGTGGCCATTACAACAACAAAGTTGATGATCATATAGGAAAGTGAAGCTAATGGCCACAGAACATTAATGAGCTAACACAAGGCACTCATTCTATGCTAGGCACTGTTTACTCTTTCAATCCTTAGAATGATACTGTGATAAAATGCCATGATGGTTCCCAGTTCACAGTTGCAGAAGCTGAGGCACAGAGATGCTGAGAAACTTGTCCAAGGTCACACAGCTGGTCATGGATGGTACTGGGATTCAAACCTGGGCAGCCAGGCTCTTCCACAGTGACAGACACTGCACTCTCCTGACTCTCAAAATTTGAGAGCCTAGAGGAACATAGGAATCATTTTTTCCATATTCTTGGAAGATGGAGACACCTAAGCCCAGAGGGCAAAGGATACCTCCAGACAGTGACAGGACAGCTGAACTCCAGCCACAGCTCCTTAGAGGAAACAGCACAGGGGTCTTTATGATCTTAAGTATCTTCTGTGTAGCTTTGACAGTCCCAAAACTTCTCTTGTTACGTGAAAATCCGCTTACATTAATATGCATGCAAGATGCAAGTACAGCACAGTGCCCAGGCTGTACAAAGCAAGCAGGGAGGCTTCCAAAGATGACCCCCAGGCTATGCTTTGGCAGTCCCCCTCGCCAGTTTCCATTCCCCGAAGCCACATGAGGAAGGCCAGAACACCAAGGTCCCTCCAGAATTCTGAACAGAGAAGCAGAGCCAGCCAGCCCAGCCATCCCCAGAGATGGAAGGAAGCCCCAACGGGACTGATGACAAGCTGAAATTTGAAACTTTATCACAGACTCATGGTTACCAACATCAAATATTTAATTTGCAGCTAAGACTCTTTTTGCTTAAAGCCATGAAGAAGCAGCACAGCATATTGGTTGAATGCACAGACCTTAGAGCCAGACAGCCTAGGTTCTGGTCTCAGCTGAAAGACCTTGGCCACGTTACTCAACCCTTCTGCCTTGGTTTCCTCATCTATAAAATGGATATAACTGAACCTCCCTAGATCATTTTGTACATTAGGAATATTCATATTAACAGAGTACGTAGAATATTACCCAATCCCCTAAAAGTACTAGGTAACCAAGTATTTGCTAAATAAGAAGCTCTCCCTCATAAGCCAGCCCTCTCTTCAAAAGGTGATGACTTCTTTTTTTTCTTCTTTTTTTTTTTTTTTTTTTGAGGGCTTCCTTAGGATCTTCAAAGATTTCACTGAAGAACCAGCATGTGTCCCTGACCTGATGGAATGTGTCCTTACCAGGACAAAGAATTGATGCAATACTGTTGGAAAGTGACCCCATGGTTTGAAGCAAACCAAATTATACATTAAAGCAAAAAATTACCTCCAGAATAAATGCTAAGCACAGTGACTGTCTACAAAGGCCATGTTTTAAGCATTCACACTCCAGGACCCTGGGTTTAGTGGCACATTAGACACTCAATAATTGCATATCTCGCATTCAGAAACTTTTAAGTGGTTTCATATTTTGATTCCTTTCACCTCTCTATAGTGGGAACTGCCCTCAATCATTCTGACAGGTATTTCTCTTGCCGCCCACAAATTTTCAGCCCTGCAGTATCCCACACTGGTCTGGACTCTGGCATATGCAGGATTTATACCAGGCTTGCAAAAGATCCCTGAATCAGCCAGTCCAAACCCCTTCTTTGTGCCACGTCTACCTCGGGTGATGGCAGTGTGACAGCATTCTTACCTCCACCCCCAAGACACACACACACACACACACACACACACCCTGGACATCTCACCATAATAATAATGTATCTTTATATTATGAGCAGGGGAATATGATTAAATCTTCCTCCTATTCCCCAGGTTCAGAAAAGAATAATAATGATTTCCTATATTATGTGGAATCTCATAGTTCACAAAATAATTTCAGATCCACCATCTGCTTTGAATGTCATGGCACCCTGTGTAATAAGTAAGTCAGGAATGGTGTTCCATTAGCCACAGATCAAAGAAGCATGGACAGGAGAAGGGAAGCAATTTTCTGAAGAACGCACAGCAAGTTGGGAAGAGGAATGGACCCCACACACAAGTCTGTGTACTCTGGGCTAATAATGCTCCTCAAGGCCTTTTTCCTCCTTGCTCTGAGCTTACTTCTTGCAGGCATCAGAAAGGTATATTGATAGGACAACTTGTTTCCCCCGGACAGCCCTACCTCTTCAAAGATATCCACAAGTTTACCCACACAAGTATTCCATCCCTACCTTCCAATTTCCACCTTTGCAAATGGCATGTCCCAGCCCCGCACTGCCCAAAGCACCTCTGGGTCTCTGCTTCTGTCTAAAATCCTCATCTCCATTCTTGTGCCTCCAATCCTGCCGGTCTTTCAGGCCCATCCTTAACAGCTCTTCATCCAGGACACTCTCTGATGCTCCCATCACAGCCTGCAGCAGCCACAGGAGATGCCAACCCTCTCTGTATCCCCGTAACACTTGATTCTTCCTCACATGGTCATTATTTCTGGTCTTGGGACTTCTCTTCTATTAGCCCAGTGAGTACCTCAGGAACCAGGGTGCACTTGCTTTGGGAGCTCCCACAGACCTCACATGGTACCTGCACATAGTAGGGACTCAATCAATATCCACGCATTCATTGTATTAATCTTACAAGGAAGGACAATGTGTATTACATAGAGAGAGGTTTACCTGTGCAAGGACAACCCCTCTTTATAAATTCAAGAATATAGACACAATGTGTCGGGCACAGTGGCTCATGCCAGTAATCCCAGCACTTTGGGAAGCTGAGGCACGTGGATGACTTGAGGTCAGGAGCTCAAGACCAGCCTGGCCAACCAGGGTAAAACCCCGTCACTACTAAAAGTACAAAAATTAGCTGGGCGTCATGACACATGCCTATAATTCCCGCTACTCTGGAGGCTGAGGCAGGAGAATCACTTGAACCCGAGAGGCAGGGGTTGCAGTGAACTGAGATCGCACCACTACACTCCAGCCTGGGCAACAGAGTGACTCTGTCTCAATTTAAAAGAAAAAAAAAAAGAACAGAGAGAAAGAGAGAGAGAGAAAGAAAGAAGGAAGGAAAGAAAAGAAAGAAAGAGGAAGAAAGAAAGAAAGAAAGAAAGAAAGAGAGAGAGAGAGAGAAAGAAGGAAAGAAAGAAGGAAAGGAAGGAAGGAAGGAAGGAAGGGAGGGAGGGAGGGAGGGAGGGAAGGAAATAGACACAATGTAAAATCACTGCACTCAGTCAGTATAGGGGCTGCCTTTAACTCAGGGAACAGTCAAATCTGTTTATGAATTAAAAGAATAGTCACTAAGGAGGCAAGTTCAAATATCATCAAAACATTAGGCCTTGAAATAGAACCTGAAGGATTCCCTCAAGCCTTAGGGCTGTATCCAGACACAATTTTCATTCCATAACTATCATAAAACGTCTCTTTCATTTCCAACTCTGTGTTAGAGGTCAAGGACATAAACGGCTCTCATCTCCAGGCCCTGCCATGATGGACCTCACAGCCTAATGGGGAAAAGAGACACACAACCAGACAATGGCAGAACGATACAAAAGCACTGGGGGACACCTAGACAGGCATAATAGCACAAAGAGGGAAGGTGTCCAGGTGGAAGAGCCTAGGCTACGATATGAAGGTGGCATTTCCCATGCAAATACACATAAACATGTCTATCACTCTTGTGCACATGCGTGGGGGCGTGTGTTGGGATGGCATTAATAGTAGTTAAGGTGTTAAAAAATAATACAATACAAAAATTCCCAGGCAAAGCAAAAGATTCCACCAATTATCTGAATAATTTTTCCACAAATTCAGATAATATGCATGTTTAAGAAATTTCTGGTACAAAGAAACAAAACATGTGGCTACCTTTTCGTTTTTAGCAGGATGCTTTGATGCCACATAAACACATACTCATTACCAAGCTTAAAGCTGATTTACATAGCATTATCTCTGAAGCATACAAAGATAATTCAAGTACTCTGAACCTCAGTTTTCTTAACAATAATATAGAAATAAAATACAGACCTTACAGGATTTGCTGGGGGGAGACTCCATGAGATAATGTATGTAAAAGACTCTTTGCAATGAAAACCATAATAGCAAGCTTTTGATCACCTTTAGCTCATATGCTGGGAATCAGCAAAGTATTATGGGCAGGAACTTGAACTGGAGTCTGCGGATATGGGTTCAAATCCCAGCTCCCACCCCTACTGCAATGATCTGAGGCAACACTACCTATGTAGCCTTTCTTCTTAGCCTGAGTCTCCTAAACTGTACAATGAAGATTTTAATGCATACCTCATAGCTCTAACGATTAAATGAGGTAATACAGTGAAATACCACAGTACAGGTAGTAAATTCTCAATACAGCATAGCTAGCATCATGTTACTCTTGTCAAATATTTTGTCTAATATTTGGAGGGAAGGTCAGAAGATGGAGTTCATAATCTACATAATCCACAGATGTTCAGGTGTTACAAGTAGTGGGAGGGAGATGGCACAATGTGGGAGAGGCTAAGAGTTCCAGGTCTGATTATTCCATTCAGCTGCTGGCATGTGGCTGACTCTGGGGGACAGCCACCTGCAGTCATGGTAGTAGGGGCAATTCCCTGGAGAGGGCAAAAATAATCAAGGGTGTCGGTTGCATGTCTTAGATTACTGATTTTCTTCATCCATTTGTGCTGCTATAATAGAATGCCTGAGACTGGATAATTTATGCACAATAGAAATTCATTTCTCACAGTTCTGGAGGCTGGGAAGTCCAAGATCAAGGTTCAGCTTCTGGCAAAGACCCATTCATCATAGATGGCACCATCTAGGTGTCCTTACATGGCAGAAGGGACAGAAGGACAAAAGGGCATGGAGGCCTAGCTAATTCCCTTGAGCACTTTTAGAAGGGCACTAATCCATTCATGAGGGTAGAGCTTCACCACCTCGTATCATGACATTGCTGATTAAGTCTAAACACACGAATACGGGGGCACATATTCAGACCATAGCATATATCTCATGTATTTACATTTGACATAAGACCAGCTTTTCACTGGACCTCTCTCTCTCTCTCTTTCTCTCTCTCTCACACACACACACACACACACACACACACACACACACTTCATATGAGGAGACCCCAGACATCTTTTTAAATGTGTATAACTAGTTTTGGAAAATAAAATATTCAGCTGACCTAATTTTTACATTGGGAATAGGAGACATAAGTGTATTTTCAATAAATCCACCAAAGTATTTACTTTATTTCAACATTAAGATGTAAAGAGTCAGAGAGAGAACAGAGTATGACAGACAGCGTCAGTGATCCGCCCATTTCCCTTTGGGGCTCCCCAAAGCCCAGTGCCTGCAGAAAGCTCCTGCCACCACCAGGGGCAACCTGCATCTCCAGAGTGATGGCAATTTGTGGCGGTGGGTACAGAGCAGGCTGGAAGTGACAGCTGGTGGAGAATCATCCCTACTTCCCTATCCCTCAGTGGGCAATTATGAGTGTGTATGACACAGTCTCTCAGGAGGTCCAGGCAGGACTGCATGCTGGTGCCTATGGCAGGAGCCCCTGGTTAACCCTCTTTGTGGGCTTTTTCTCACTTCCTTGTCTCACAATCCCTCTCTCCAGCTGTGGCTTCTTGGGATCACCTCCAGAATGAATCACTTAAACCCAAACCCTTAGCTCAAAGTGTGCTTTGGGGGATGCAAAACTAAGACACAGAGAGAAAAATGAGAAAATAATTTAGAAAGAAGGAATGAAGGCAAGTGGAACATTATAATTGATGGCAAGGTAGATCTGGAGGGAAAGAGATGAGATTAAGTAGGTGAAGGAAAAGACCAGAGATGAATGTCAGGCTTCCATGACCAGGAAGCCCGTTTACTACCTGCCAACCCAACTCGTGCCATCTGCCAAATCACACACCCCAAAAATCCATGCACCTGCCCCCAGATGCTCTCACATCCCCCGTCCCCACTGGCGGTGGTGAGCACTCACCCCTTGTCGTCTGGTCCACCAGCCAATGCAGAGGACAGAGTCTACCCCCATGGCTCCAACTCCCCGACCCAAAACCACCAGGTCCCACCTTCCTCCAAAATCTTGGGTGGGGATTTTCGGTCAGACAACTGGCTCTGTGAGGTTAGAGACCCCAAGAGTGTAAGTACAATAGGAACCTACACTCTTGATAAAGCCCCTGACTGAGATAAATCTCTTTCCCAAAGACATTCTGTTATAAGGCATGCAAGAGACAAATTTTAGGAAACTTGCTGAGAGGCTGAGACCCTTTTCAGATGACACTAAAAGCTAACTACAGCAATGAGAAGGAATTTCCACCCTGCCATAAAACCCCACTTTGGACACTTTACTCTTTGACCTTACAATGCTTTATATAAATCCTGCATCCTCAGTGGAGGCAATATCACCCCCAAGGGGGCGAAAATTGTTCTTAGGATGGAGAGCCAAATAATCTCAGATATTATAGTGGTTTGTGATCCTCCAAAGCTCAACCCTGCACAAGAAAATCTTATTTTATTTCATTTCACAGGGAGGGGATATCAGTAATAATAATAACAACTAAAAAGATTCCTTAGGTTAGTAATAATGAAAAAATATCGAAAAAACACTGATAGAATGTGAAAATTCTGTTCTGGATTCATTTTCAACTCCTCTTAGGAAATAGCATCCACTGCAATAAGATTTTAACTTCTATCTCTCATCTAATATCCTGTGGAAAACAAATATCACAAAGTAATGCATGGAGAGCAGATGCTTTAAACATCACATGCACTTGTCATGGTAATAGAACTTTTTAACTTTTCTAGCACTTTCATAAATTCCAGAAGTTATCTTCATCTCTAATGCTCTGCAGTGAGGCAATAGAAGAAAGATGATCATCATTTCCAAGCAAATTCTAAGACTTATTAATTGAATGGCTCATGCTGGATCACAGAATGAGGCTCTAAAAATGTCAACATTTGGAGTCTTGCCCTGTCCCTTCATTACCTCGAATGCAGCTCCCAGCAGACAATAGGGCCTTCAGCAAGATTCTGATGAATTTCCTTAACTTCGCCATGTTCAGATGGAACCCATTTCTGTCCCCAAACTTATTCTGCTTCCCGAACCCCCAGTGCCATCAGCTACAACATCACCCCGTGAGGTCCCAGACAACAATCTTGGGGTATGTGTGATCCAGTCAATCAACATAATAAAGCAGCTAAGAGTCCAGGCTATACCCAGGTTCCAAACCCAATATTGCCACTTAACCAACTATGACCCCAGGCAAGCTATTTAACCTCGCTGAACTCCCATACCCACCTGCAAAACAGAAATAACACCTGCCTTCCTTGCAAGGAAATGATATGGTTTAAATGTGGTGAGACATATTAAAATGCTTAGCACAGTGCCAGGCACAGAGTTGGAGCTAAATAGATGGAACTTTCCATGATTGTTCCTATCACTGACATTGGGAATGCTTTTGCTCTGCAGACTTCTAAAACAGTTGCATAGTGTCAGTGAGAAGAATAACATGGCAGACAGACTGACAAAGTATAATCCCAGCTCCATAACTCACTAGAGCAGACCCTTCACAGAATTCATTTCCCTCATCTATAAAACGTGGGCAACATAACATCTACCTTGAAGGTTGTGGTGAGTATTCAATAGATAATGCACACAGCAGATGTCCAATAAAGAGTGTGGTGACTGCTGTGGACTTAATTACATCCTATCTCAAATTATCCTACAACTGTTTCTCACACAGAATATTGTTTTCAAGTACCTGGCCATTCTAGGGTACAAAATACAAAAGGGACACCTAGTTTCCAAGGTCCTCTTACCAAGAAGAAAAGCAGGCATTGTGAATCAAACTTAGCCCAGCCCTCCGAGGTCTGGAAACACATTGAGACGGACAGGGGAAGGCAGAGTGTTTGCAAGGTCATGGGTAAAGAGGGTTTAGGCTAAGTCTGTAGTAGAAGCGTGCTAGAAATGCAAATTTTCAGGCCCTACCTCAAACCTACTGAATCAGTAACAGGAGTCTACAATCTGCATTCACAAACCTTTAGGAGATTCTGACGCATGCTAAGTTTGCACCCTTGGTCTATATATAGAGACTCCACTGCTTCCAGCTTCATCTCTCCCCCACTTCCCCAGCCCCCTTCATAGGGACCAATAGCTTTACCGACTCCATGAAGATCAGTAGTTAAGTCTCTTCTCGGATTCTTTTTTTTTTTTTTTTCTTTTTTTTCTGAGACAGAGTCTCACTCTGTTACCCAAGCTAGAGTGCCATGGTGCGATCTCAGCTCACTGCAACCTCTGCCTCCTGGGTTCAAGTGTTTCTCCTGCCTCAGCCTCCCGAGTAGCTGGGTCTACAGGCATGCACCACCATGCCTGGCTAATTTTTGTATTTTTAGTAGAGACAAAGTTTCACCATGTTGCCCAGGCTGGTCTCAGATTCCTGAGCTCAGGCAATCCACACGCCTCAGCCTCTCAAAGTTATAGAATTAAAGGCATGAGCCACTACACTCAGCCTTCTCTGCTCTTTCTTATGGACTCATCACATAAAATTCTGCGTGTTTGCAGCCTCTAAGGAATGCCAAAGGGCAAAGTAAAAATAAATATTAAATAAGACAGCATATAACCATGGTTCATGCCAGGATTTCAATTGTAGTTGGTTCCCTTCTCCTTTGACTCTTGGTGGGAATGCTTCATTCTTGGGTGGTTAAGCAAGTCCACCCTCAAATTAATTCACTCTTTGGCACTCCAGGTGCTAGTTTCCAATGTCAAGGAATGGTGTGCACTGAAGCCCATCACTCACAAGGATGCAACAGGTTCAGGGGGTGGGGGGCAGGTGCCTGGGAAGGCAGCCCCAGACAGACTGGGCCGGGACAAGCCAAGGCTGCCCCAACCAAACAAAAGATGAGGCAACAACCAACTGCAGCAAACTGGTGCATTAGGAACAGCATGAACCAGAGGCCAAAGGGTCTCTCCTCTGGACTCAGATACCTACTAAACTTCTGGGTTCCTCTGTCCAAACCACCTGCCCTCTCTAAGCCTCTTCAGTAAAATCAATGTTTAGACTGAGTTTCCCAAGAGCCCTGTAGCCCCATGCTTTTGAGTGCAAATGTTCAGTAAAATAACAAAAGGAAAGTAAAGGGTTAATGCTCCTCCATCCAGTTTTCTTCCAGTTTAGAAAGAGACATATGTGGCCGGGCGCGGTGGCTCACCCCTGTAATGCCAGCACTTTGGGAGGCCAAGGGGGGTGGAGCACCTGAGGTCAGGAGTTCAAACCAGCCTGGCCAACATGGTGAAACCCCATCTCTACTAAAAACACAAAAATTAGCTGGGCATGGTGGCAGGTACCTGTAATCTCGGCTACTTGGGAGGCTGAGGCAGGAGAATTGCTGGAACCTGGGAGGCACAGGTTGCAGTGAGCCGAGATCGCGCCATTGCACTCCAGCCCAGGCCTACAACAGCAAGACTCTGTGGAGAGGGGAGGGGAGGGGAGGGGAGGGGAGGGGAGGGGAGGGGAGGGGAGGGGAGGGGAGGGGAAGGAAAGAAAGAAAGAAAGAAAAAGAAAGAAAGAAGGAAAGAAGGAAAGGAAAGGCAAGGAGGGAGGGAGGGAGGGAGGGAGGGAGGGAGGGAGGGAGGGAGGAAGGAAGGAAGGAAGGAAGGAAGGAAGGAAGGAAGGAAGGAAGGAAGGAAGGAAGGAAGGAAGGAAGGAAGGAAGGAAGGAAGGAAGGAAGGAAAAGGAGAGAGAGAGAGGGAGAGAGGGAGGGAGGGAGGGACAGAGGGAGGGGAGACAGACATATGTGTGGGAAAGTAAAATATTTAATTAAAATTAAGTAAAATATTTTTAACTTTTTTTTTTTCAGACAGAGTTTCACTCTTGTTCCCTAGGCTGGAGTGCAATGGCATGATCTTCACTCACCACAATCTCCGCCTCCCAGGTTCAAGCGATTCTCCTGCCACAGCCTCCCGAGTAGCTGGTATTACAGGCATGCACCACCAGTCTCAGCTAATTTTGTATTTTTAGTGGAGACAGGGTTTCTCCATGTTGGTCAGACTGGTCTCTAACTCCCGATCTCAGGTAATCCGCCCACCTCGGCCTCCCAAAGTGCTGGAATTACAGGCATGAGCCACCGTGCCTGGCCAGTATTTTTAACTTTTTAAACATTTTTCTAATTGTTTCTACTTAAACAGATGAAAGAATATAAACTGCTTTAAAGAATTTTCAAGTGAAATGAAGATGCCAAACAGATGACCCAAACCCTCCAAACAGAGTCAAATAAGGAGGAAAATAGTCTCGGATTGATATGCAGCTAGGGTGTGTGGCAGACAGCTAGTCGGCTGAGGGTGGACATTTCATCTTCCCAGCTATTCATCACCTTTAGAAAAGTTTGCTGAAAGAAAAAGGCAGCAAGGAAAAGAAGAAAAATAAGCATTAACCCATTCATTTGACTATTATCTCCCATAAAGTAAAGGGTCAATACAACTTGAAGAATTTCACATCCTCTTGTTAAAAGAATGAAATAAAATACAAGACACCGCCTTTCACTGGGCTGAGAAAAATTAGAATAAGTGGTGTAACAGAAAAATTAAAAACGGCAGTCATTTAACATCAAGATGAGCCTCCCGGTTAACGTCTCAATAGGCAGATGGAGTCAGCCACGTTAACAGGCACTCTGTTCTCAGCCTAAAGGATCAATATCACAATTACACAATGCCAGCAGAAATTAAAACAGGTTTACACGCTAGGGTAATCTAAACACAAACAGTAAGAGGAGAATCATCAGGAACTTGGTTCCTACATAGTGGTTAACAGAGTACAGAAAAACAATTTAAAACTCTTAACATAGTTGTGTGTGTGATGAGGGATGAAGGGAAGAAGGTGTCAAGTTTGGGAAGAAATGGCATCTACATCTGACATGCTTAATATTTGCTTAGGTAATACCTTTAAAATGTCAGAGATCATTAGTGAATGAATGTCGGGTATTTCTTCTGTGTAGGGAATCGTTCCCAAAGCACACTGACTTTTGGAATAACTGCAGGCAGGGAAAGCTGAAGAAACGGGAGTGAAAGTGTTGCATAGTGTATTTTTCAAAGATGATTGCAACAATATCTCCCATCTCACATTTCCTCTACAAGGTGACCTTAACACTCCCCCATCAAGCGGTAGAGTCTCTCTATCCACTTGAGCATGGGTGGGTCTTCTGACCACTTTGACCAGTAGGATATAGCAGAAGTAATGTGCTGGCTCCAGGCATACTTCTTAACTGGCCTGGCATCTTCTGTTTTCCGCCTCTTGGAACTCTAGTTTTGAGGATGTTCCCTCTCAGAACTCAGCTGCCATACCGTGAGAAGCTCAAGCCACATGGAAAAGCTACTTGTGGACAATCTGGTTGATAGTTCCAGCTGCGTGCCAAGCTGATGCCCAGTATCAACTGAGCCTTTAGAGGATGCCAATCCCAACACTATCCTTCCACAATCTCATCACAGAGCTCAAAGAAGGAAGTGCTCAGCTGAGTCCAGTCAACCCACAGCACCAGGAGAGATAATAATACATTGTTAAGTCATTACGTTTTGGGCGATTTGTTATGCAGCAATAGAGAAATGAAACATGTGACTTGAGAAATAGGGTTGGGGTGGGGGCTTGAGGACAGATAAGAAATCTGCCCTCTCGAAGGTCTTCTGAATCAGAGTTGCCCTTGTTTTCCAATAAGGACCTCTTCAAAAATAAAGCACTCCCAATTCCCCAGCATCACACAGAGGCAGGGCCGGCATGGGGGATAGAGGGAGGATGTATTTGAAGCCAATAATGTGAAAAGCAAAATCAACATCTCACCACACAAACCATTTTAAGGGTGTTAAAATCACTGCTCTGAGCCATGCAATGGGACAATCAAAATAAAATTTTAAGGTCTGAAATTTAAAAAAAAAAAAAAAAGCCTTTGAAAAGATGCAAATAACCTTATCCTCTTTAAGTCCCTAGTTTAAAGTAATAAGAAATGCATTCACCCAATGCATTGCCTTCAGCACTAATCTAGAATGAAGTCACTTAAATTCCAAGACCAGACCCCACTACCCCATAATAATTGGATGGCTGTATCCAAGGAGTTATCTGAGAGCTCAAGCCCTTACTGAGTTTGCCTATTTTCTATTTTTTTCCCTGCTTTCCCTTTCTCTGCTGTTTTCCTTGCTCTCCAGGACACAATAAAGCAATGGATAGGCAGCAAGTGCCATAATGCAGTGATTGCAGTCATGTGAGCAATAATATCAGGACAGTATGGGAAAGAGACCAGAGTTCATTATAAATAGGAAAATAATAAACACAGTAGACTGTGGCTGGATGAACCTCCCACACATCCAGGTGGATTTGGGGCTCAGTCCTCTTGCTGATTGCTTGGATGGAAACTGGGCACCCATGCTTTTCTGAACTCTCCAGATACAAGGATCACAAACACCTCCAAGACTCAGGAACCACAGGCACCCACCGAAACCAGGCCTGATTTCGACTCTGAGCACTTAGTTGTAAGACCTGACATCACTTCCGGCCTTTAGTGCCTCAAGATTTGATATTCACACTCAGTATACATTTTTTTCATTTTTTAATCTAATATTTATTTAGCTACTCTTGTGCTAGGGGCTGAGGATATGGTGATGAACAAATCAGATATGGTCCCTTCCTTCACTTGAGTGAACATTCAGATGGAAAAGACAAGCAACAACCAAGAAAAAGGAAATAAAGACTCAAGATATTATAGATAATGATAAACCAATATAGAAAAATATAGGGAGCATGAGAGAGGTGGACAAGGAAGATCCTGCTGAAGGGGCAGCATGTAAGCTAAGACCCAAAGTGAGGAAAGGAGTTGGAGAAACAGCACTCCAGGCAAAGAGCTAAGTATGTGGAAAGTCCTGAGGCCAAAAAGAAATTTGGCATGCTCTAGGAATTTTTAGGAGGACCAGTGTAATAGAGTGGGGAGAGACAGGTGGGAGATGAATCAAGAACAGAGGCAAGGGTTTGATACAAAATGGTAAAAAGCGTTTTATCTCAGGAGCAATAGGAAGTTTATCAGAGGATATCTTAATCCTTTTTGAGTTGCTATAAAGGAAAACCTGAGCTTATAAAGAAAAACTGTTTACTTGACTCATGGTTTTGGATGCCTGGAAAGTTCAAAATAGGGCATCTGTATCTGGTAAGCCCTCAGGCTGCTTCCACTCATGATGGAAGGTGAAGGGGAGCCGGCATGTGCAGAGATCACACAGCAAGAGAGAAAGCAGAAAGTGAGGAAATGCCAGGCTCTTTTTAACACCCAGAGGGAACTAATAAAGTGACAGCTTCTCACCCTGGAGATACGGCAATTCATTCATTCATGAGGGACCACCCATAAGTTCCCCATGACCCAAACACCTCAGATTAGTCCCTCTTCCAACACTGCAGATCAAATTTCCACATGAGATTTGGTGGAGACAAATTAACCATATCCACATGACAGAACAGGGTTTTAAGGAGGAAAGTGACTAAATCTGGCTGATAGTTTTAAACATCACTCCAGAGTTAACAGTGGTTACCTTCAGGGAGAACAGTAACAGGGAGGGGACAAAAGGGGGCTTCTGGGGTAAAGACCTATCCTATTTCTTCATCAGGGCACTGTGTACATGACTGGTTCCAGTTTGTGAAAATCTGTCAAGCTGTATATTTAAGATATATGCCCTTTTCGGTATATATGGTTTTTTCAGTAAAACATTTATTAAAAATCACTCTGGCTTCTCCCAGGAAATGGGGAGGTAGACAGCTTAGTTAGAAAACCAGTGTAGACACTCAGGGATGTGAGGTGAGGGTAGTTTGGGTGGGGCTGGGAGCAGGGGAGAAGAAGGCAAATCGAGAAAGTCAAGAGACACCTGCATTTTCATGCAGTCCTGCCTTCACATGCAGTGACCCTCTTTTCTGACCTCCACTCTTATGTTGGCCCCAGGGACTCAAGTACCACCTCAGTGACCAGGTGGCATCTACTCAAATGAAGCCTAATGTGGGTGGGAGGAGAGAAACTCAGACAATAACAAAGCCATCCAGTATTTATCATGCATCTACTATGGCTGGAAATGGCTGGAAAAGAAGAAACCAGAGGCTAGGAAGGCAAAAGAAACATGAGTTATCATGTGGATAGGGTGATCCAAGGGTAGGGGATAGATAAACAGCCCAAGGTGCAGGTTGGCAGATACCTGAGACCCTCCATGTAGTCTGGGTACAAGGGGGATCCCCACACGAGCCATAGGAGTCAGTTTCTGTTCACACTACTCTGTCTGATCACTCCTCAAGAATGTTTACGTAGGCCGGGCACGGTGGCTCACACCTGTAATCCAAGCACTTTGGGAGGTTAAGGCGGGCAGATCACAAGGTCAGGAGTTCGAGACCAGCCTGGCCAACAGAGTGAAACCCTATCTCTACTAAAAAAAAAATACAAAAATTAGCCAGGCATGGTGACACACACCTGTAATCCTAGCTACTCAGGAGGCTGAGGCAGGAGAATTGCTTGAACCCGGGAGGTGGAGGTTGCAGTGAGCTGAGATCCTGCTGCTGCACTCTAGCCTGGGGGACAGAGCAAGACTCCATCGCAGAAAAAATAAGAAAAGAATGGTTACCTAATGGGACTTGTGTATCCACTTTAGATCTTTTCTAGAGCTCTGGGTTCCATGTTCTGTTTTAAGAACAGAACTGTTTAAAGGAAAAAAATGATCTGGTGAGAAGTGAGGCCTCAGAGGCAGAGAGCTGGAGTCCTCATTTGGAAAGGAAGGAAAAATAATGGATCCTTAAAGAAACTTGTAAAATGGGTGACTCAAAATTAATCACCTTTTGGGAAACAAGCCATGTTAATTATTCCTGGAATGGGCAAACAGCTCTTGAAATGAGCTACCAGTTATCAGACTTTCATGTTTAGCAGAGTCAACCACAGCTTTTGTTTAAAAATTAAAAGCCCAATTAGACTTCATGGTTTAGTGCCAAGGAGGGCATCGTCTCATCACTAGGCAGGACATTTAACATTTCCCCAAAAGAAGGCACTCTTCTCACCTCCCTCCTACTCCAGGTGAGAATTCTCTGGAACACGTCCTCATATGTACACAGCAATGCAACAAAGAAACCCAAATTACATTTATTGGTTTAGCAGGAACTAGAGCCACATTTAGCAGGGGTGTTATCCAAGAAAGAGTGCATTCTATTGGCTTATCAATTAGGTGACATCTA
Organism: Rhinopithecus roxellana; assembly: GCF_007565055.1. NCBI lineage: Eukaryota > Metazoa > Chordata > Mammalia > Primates > Cercopithecidae > Rhinopithecus > Rhinopithecus roxellana. The sequence goes on from NC_044561.1 coordinate 116,470,559, forward strand.
AAAGCTCCTTCACATCTTTTCAGATTTTTATTTGATTGTATAAAAGGCAAAATGGTTCAATAAACACACACCCACCCTAAAAGTCAAATTCATAAATCTATCCAATTCCAAAGGGTGCCAAGGAGTATTGACGAGGGACTACATTGTAGAAATGGGATCCTCTTTGCTTGTAAACAATGGCATGGGAAATTTACATATGGAATAATGAAATGTACCTGCTTTCAAAATCAGAGGTTGTTCATTTCATTCCATTCCACTCTGTTCCATGTTACATAATATAAAGGGCATCTAAGGGTCAGGAAACTAGATGAGGAAATAATGAAATTTGAGACTGTGAAAAGAAAGGGTGGGGTGAAAAGAAAAGAAGATAGTCAGGAAAATGGAAGATTGCTTTTAAAGTAAGATCTTAGTGCATTTGGAATGAAAATAAAATCAATAGGGAGTGCAAGGAAGTTCCTCTGGTTTGAATGAATCTGCCCGGCTTCAAAAAGTTTTATTCATGATTGAATCAAAACTCAAAAGTTGAACAAGGAAATTCAAGCACAACTTTTATTAACCCCATATGGCCCAAGGAGACTTTTAAAACAAAGACAGTTGCTGCTTTCTCCAACCTTGGATGTTGGGGTTTTGCATGTAACTCATTCATGATATAAATGTGTCTCCTGCTTTAATTAACGAGTTCTCTCATCAAGGGAAGGGGAAATAATCCCAATCTAACATCTCATCCATGATGAACCTTGCTGTCTTTCTTCTGTTTCCAAATGAATTTGGCTTATTAAAAAAGTAATGAGCTATTAATTAACTCTACACTCATACAAAGCTGTTTAATTCTCAATCTAATTAGCAGCAATCTGTTGAAGGATTCTAATAATTATTTTAAATTTGCTAACAGAAACATCTTTTCACTTTTCATAAGTTATTTATAGAAGAGTTCACATTGGATCTTGCTTGGTTTTTAATTTGGTAACATTTTTATTAGATCCTCTACTCTTTTACCATCTCTGTGTGACAGAGTTTAGAACTGTCATCATTGAAAAGCCCAGAAAGAGTATCCTGGGTCACCTACATGGCCAAGACAGTGCACCCTTCTGTCTTTGAAAAAATCTCCAGTGGATGAGGTATGGGAGGACCAGAAGCCCTGTCCTTCTGATGTCCTTCTTAAACAAGAGGCAAAACTCAAGTATGAAGCAAGGATGGACTTAAAACTCCCAGTGCAAAGTCCAAAGGCTTGGAGTTACTGGTGAGGCTGGATTTGGCAGGGAGGGAAGGAAACATGCCACCACACCTCTAGGAATGACTTTTTCATAACTGATGCAACCAAGGGTATTCCTGAACCTCTTGTGTAAGAAACAATATGCAGTGAGTTACATTTCATTTATGTATAGAATGTCTACTGGAGCACTACAGTACAATGTGAAAAGATCAAATGATATTTTATATGCATGGCCTTTATGATATGCATTTCTGCAGACATTAGAAATTTCTATGTAAATTATATATTAATGTAAAGGCCTATGTACATCAAACCATGAATTCAATAAACACACTTATACACATATACAAACTTCACAAAAAATAAAATGTGTTTATTCAGAGGCATTTTTATTCTTCCCTAGGTATTATAAGCGAATAGATTATGGTCAGCGAGCCACTCTACTCTAAGATCTAACGTGAGATAAGCCTATTTCACAGTTAGTCTCGCCACTTTCCTCTAACATAGGAGAGAAAATGGGAGACTGTTTCCTATGTCACCCCCAAGACTGAGTACACGAAGAGGCTATATGTGTAAAGGTTTAGAAAACAAATTCTGAAGCCAACTGCCTGGGTACAAATCCCAGCTCCGCACTTACTTAGCCGTGTGCCTCTGGGCAAGTTAATAACCTTTTGGTACCCCAGTTTTCTCATCTAAAACAAATGGGAATGAAATAGTACCTATCTCACACTCTTGCTAAGAAGATTAAATGAATTAATATATCTAAAGTCCCTGGAATAATGCAGCACCTAGTACATAGTCAGTAACTTCTAAATAAAATAAACTCTAGCTGGGTACTTCTCCCTGTAAAATACACAGAGTTTGAAACACTGCAAAGCCGTTATCCTACTGATAACAATATCTTTTTAAAAGCTAGAAGTTCAAATTATAGAGAACATTTGGCCACTGTAGCATTTCTTAGAGGCTTTTTTTTGTTGCTTTTTTGAGAAAATATAGGTATGGTGCTAAATTAAATGACTTACATTCTGAGCCCTCACCAGTGTTATTATTTATTAAATGTCATTATTCGTTAAAATGCTAATAATTCACTAGGTTTTTAAAAAATTAAACACAGGACCTTGAAAAAATTAAATTTAAATAAGTAAGTTGAATATTAATGGAGTGGGAAGCCTGGGGGAGTATGTTCTGAAAACTAGTTATTTATTTATTTTACAAAAAAAAGAGCTGTAGTTATAAATAGTATTAATAGTAACAGTAATAATAGCCAGCATTTATTAAGCATTATCCACATTCCAGGCAGTGTGCTCAGTGGGTTACATGCACCATTTCATTGCATATATAGACGTGTGGGAAGGCATTCATACTGGTGGTCCTCTCCTCTCTGGATTAGCTCTCTCTCCTATACCTCTTTCCCTCCAAATACTTATCCCATGTAGCCAGTACTCTGAGAAGGACACGGCCTCCTCCTTCTTGGGAAGAGATGCCCAATTCCAATATCCCTGCCCTAGAAGGTCCCAAGGAGCTGAGAAGGTGCCTGGAAGACAGTGGGTACCAAGCAGATGGATGAAACCTGGTTTAGACCTTCGGTTGGGGAGCAAAGTCTTCCCATGAGCCTGCGTGTCCAGCATAGTTCATCAAGTTCAGAGAACACACAGGCATTTAAATCCAAAGCCCATCAAGAAATGTGCTCTGGGAGTTCTCCACTTTGTTCAAGCCCCCCAATCAGAAATTCTGGTTTCCTTTAATGATACCCCATCAATGATACCATAGAGCATGGTTCTCAACCAGGGTTGATTCTGTCCCTCAGTGGACCCTTGGCAATGCCTGGAGGCATTTTTGGTTGTCACAGCTGGGGAAGAGAAGGGTATTACCAGTATCTAGTGTACAGAGGCCAGGAATGCTGCTAAACATCCCACAGTGCACAAAACAGCACCCACAACAAAGAACCGCCAACCAAAATGTCAATTCAACTCCCAATTTAAGCCAAGAATGAGAAACACTGCCGTGAAATGACTTAGAAACAGCACAGCCTTTGGGTCCAGACACCCCATCCAGGGCTCTATTACAAGCAGTTGAATAGCCCTGGGCAACTAACAATCAATCAGTGAGCTCTGCTTTTCTCATTGGCAAACCAGGCGCCTGAGGAAGTCCTCTGAAAATCCCCTAGCACAGCTCTGGGAACTCAGCAAACTGCAGCTATTATCATCATGACTTTGTCCTCAAAGAAACCTCGCAAGCCACTTTGGAATCTCCATTTTTCGTAGGTGCCAACTCTGGGTACTCACTGAAAACCTTACCTTTGGGTAATGAGTTCCAAAAGACAAATCTAATTGATCCTTGCAGGGGACTGAACTCACAACCTTGGCCTCATTAGCACCACATATGAATCTACTGAGCAGGCCAAATGAAGACACCCAAGAATCACTTTTTCATGTAATAACATTCGGCAGTTCACTCAACACAATCAAAGCACATCAAATACAGGATCAGCCCTGCAGAATCATGAGTCTCAAATGCCGCACGGAACCACTGACTCTCAGATACCCCCACTGGAAAAGCAGCCATCACATCTTAATGGGGATTATAAACCAGAATACACAAAGTAGTGGGGGATTAAATGAGATCAGGCAAGCAAAACACTCACGGGCCTTGCCTTAGACAGTGTTCATCAAACATTACCATCAATATCATGAAATTAATGACACAACATAGGACTGCACCAAAGCCCAAGAGTTATTTATTAGACATACCTTTGTGAAAATAAATAATAGCAAAATAGCAATGTCCTTTCCACCTGCCTTACTTATTCATGTAATGTCTACTCAGGCTTAAAGACTTAGCTCACACATTATCACCTCTAAGAAATCCCACCTGATGAGCCTCACCCCAGGACGGGCTGCCCCTCTGTGCTCCAGTAACTCACTAGGCTTACCACTGTCACCACTGCTTTCCCACTTTATTGTAATTGTCTCTTTTTCTTTTTCCACCGCAAATGTATGTACTTCTAATGGTAGGGAGTATATTTTTGTTCATGTCTATATTTGCAACAGGTACACAGGTTAGCACATACCACTACTGACTATCCATCAAACGTGGACTCCATGTAGTTGAAGTGTGGCTGTATTAGATAGCTCTTGCCACAAAAACACTGGCACCAAGCCCGGTGACCCAAAACATAAACATTTGTCTGTGCTCAGATGTCTGTATGTTGTCTGGGGGCAAGCTGATCAGGGTGTGGCTTAGCTGGGCTTAACTTGGGCTTCAGGTTGGGTCCAGATCTGTTCCACATGACTCTCATCCTACTTGGACCAGTGAACCAGCCAATGTGTGTTTCTCATAACAATGACCAAAACACAAAAGGGGCAAGCAGAGACATGTGCTGGTACTTATGGCCTGGGCACAGGTACTTCCACCTATATTTTACTGGCTTAAGCAAGTCACATGCCTGATGGCAACTCAATGGGTGGTAAAAATGTGCTGCATCTCTACTGGGAATAGGCATCAACTTATGTGGATAAAGGGAGGGGTGAAGAATTGGAAACAGTAATCTAGTCTACCATGAGAATCCTTGGATCCAATGCAGAAGGCTGCATTTACACACTTCTAGAGTCTGTGTATATTTATGGAATGTTTATCCCATTCCATAATCTGTTACCAGGAGTCAACTTCTGAAGCCTTCCTCCAATCTTATTTTCCTGTTCCAAACATTATTTTTGAAGTATTTTGAAAGCAGTGTGACATACTCAAAAGAATTTTGAGTAGGAGGCGGGCATGAGCTGGGCGAGGGACAGCCAAGAGCCAGTCTGGTGAGCTGAGCCATATCTCCAGGCTCCATTCTCATCCACACACCAAACGGACAGGGAAACAGAATCTCTCAGACATTCTGTGAGCGGAGTCCAAGGGATTGTGGCCCAGAATCAACTTCAGAAAAACAGGTGCACTGTAGTGGCAAAAGCCACAGAGTCAGTTCTGCACTCTTACAACAAACACTTCCAAAACATTCCCAGTGAAGCTTCAAGTTGGACAATGCCAGGTTTTGCTCTGAAACGCAGAAAACACAGATAGGAAGCAATTCACTCTCATTTAAGATCAACCTCACTTTTTCCCAGGGAAGTCTAAAAAGATTGGTGTGTCAATTAAGGTGTAAGGCTTAAATCTTCCTGTTCCTTTTGTAACCAGATAGCATCTACATTCAATAGAGTCAACTCAGCCAAACATAGCTTGGGTCTATCCTCTATCACGGAAAAAAAAAATTGTTTTTAGAAGCACAATGCAGTTACCTTTCATGAGTTCAGAAATAAACATTTCGTGGTTGATTTGAAACAGGGATTGGCAAAATTCTTTTGTAAAGGGACATATAATAAATATTTTCAGCTTGTTGCTGCAGTGTGAAAGCAGCTACCGGCTGTATGTAAACAAATGAGCAAGGCTCATGAGGTTGTGCTTCAATTTAACTTTAGTCACAAAAACAGGAGGTGGAATGGATCCAGTCCATGGGCCATGTTTTGTTGATCCTTGAGCTAAAAGAATGAGTAAATATTTGCCCGATGTTCTAGAACATTGGTCCGTACCTCCATGAAGCCCAAGAAAATGTGCAAAATTCAGGTCATTTTTTGGCAGACTCTGATTCAAGGAATGCCTCCGAACAGCTGCTCCTTCATTTAATCCTCCTCACAGGTCGATGAAATGGGAAAATATATTCCCATTTTTCGTTTTTTGAATCAGAGTCTCACTCTGTCACCCAGGCTGGAGTGCAGTGGCTTGATCTTAGCTCACTGCAATCTCTGCCTCCCAGGTTCAAGTGATTCTCCTGCCTCAGCCTCCTGAGTAACTGTGACTACAGGCACATGCCACCATGCCTGGCTGATTTTTATATTTTTAGTAGAGACGGGGTTTCACCATGTTGGCCAGGATGGTCTCGATCTCCTGCCCTCGTGATCCACCCACCTCGGCCTCCCAAAGTGCTGGGATTACAGGTGTGAGCCACCACGCCTGGCCATATATTCCCATTTTGTAAATGAAGATACTAAAGTTTCTGAATTTAGTGATCCACCCAAGATCACACAGCTAGTACATAGTAAAGCTGGAATTCCAACCAAAGCCTTTGTAATTTTGGTTCAGTAGTTTTCAAGAATCATAATAGATGTTATCATTAGGCACCCTGAGCCTAAAATGGTTACAAAGAATGACCAGAAAATGCTACTTTTATTCTAAGAAAATCAACAGTGATGAATTCAAATTTATGAGTAAGATGTTCATTAAAGCCCTTTTTACAATAGCTAAATATTGGAACAATCTAAATATCCAATACTAAAGGGACGCTTGAGCAAATTACAATATAACCTTTGAAAATAATCTTCATAAGAATATGGAATGATATTGGAAATGTTCACCATAATGTTGTATTTTAAAAAACTAGAAAACAACACAGTGGCAAAAGCATGACTCTTGTTTTAGCCCTTATATTAAATGTATCAAAAGCTCTGGAAGAAGACACCTTGTTTATCATCATTTAGCTCCTGGTTTGGGGATAGCAAGTAGTTTTATTTTTATTATTTGAACTCTTGGTTTTGCCAAACTGTGTTCAACATAAATAAAATTTTATAATCTGATAAGTATGTCTTTAAAATGCAATTTATCCTTGTTGTCTATTTTTTCTTCTATTGTTCTATTTTATTCATTCTTTTCTTATGAGTAAGTTGTCCATAAGTGAATATTTTCAAAGCAACAATTCCATCCCCTGGATTCAAGGAAGAATCCTATGCATAATCCTTAACATGCATCATGACCCAGATTATAATGGTGTTTAAAAGGCTGAAGCAGTGGTCCTTTGAGTGTTCAGACCCAGTTCCCAAGGAGCGCAGATACACCTGAATCCCATCTTGGGTTGCAAGCCCTGTTGGGTAAAAAGAAACCTTCTGGCTTCAACATTCATCCTTTCTATGATTATTGCCAAAAATTTGTTAACAAACATTAATATAATGCATAACATCCCAGTACCACTTGTGATGTGTCTAATAAATTCTGTGTGGTTTTTTTATATAGCCCTGAGAGGTAAGCAGTGAGTTAGGAGTTTCCTCCAAGCACCTGTTAAGTGGCATCATATAAATAGCAATGTCAGGAAATCAGGTACCAGAAGAACCAGGCTTGAGTCTCCAGCAAGGCCACATGGGAGATGACTGACCCTGGTCAAGTCCCTGAAACCCTCTGGCTTAGCAACTTTATTCTTTTGGTTTTTGTTGTTGGTTTTTATTTCAGCGGTGTGATCATAGCTCACTGTAGCCTCACACTCCTGGGCTCAAGCTTTCCTCCCAACTTGGCCTCCCAGAGTGCTGGGATTATAGGTGTGAGATACCAGACCCATCCAGCACCCTGATTCTTAAACCAGGAGTAGTAACCACACTTTCAACATCACAATACAATTATGAGGATCTAATGAAAATCACAAACTATATCAAATATATAAAGGGTGTTCTGCCATGATGGCCAATGATAATACTGGGAGTTCTTCCTGTCCCTACCACTTTCAGATCCAGATTTTTTTTTTTGAGACAGAATCTCGCTCTGCCACCCAGGCTGGAGTGCAGTGGCGCCATCTCGGCTCACTGAAAGCTCCACCTCCGGGTTCACACCATTCTCCTGCCTTAACCTCACAAGTAGCTAGGACTATAGGCGCCTGCCACCATGCCCGCCTAATTATTTGTATTTTTAGTAGAGACGGGGTTTCACCATGTTAGCCAGGATGGTCTCGATCTCCTGACCTCATGATCCGCCCACCTCGGCTTCCGAAAGTGCTGGGATTACAGGCATGAGCCACTACACCTGGCCCAGATCCAGATTTTTTAAAAAAATAGTTATCTTGGAAATTGGTTACCTACTTCTGGACTGGAGGAAGACCCTGTGTGTGTGCATGTTCCTGCACATGTGTGTGTCTATATGATCCTTGTTTCATTCAGCTGCGCAGCAACAGGGGTCAAGGCTACATGAAAACGACTGACATATTCTTCCAGCCACTGCCAGTATTATTGCTCCCTTCAATCAAGCTTTTTGATTTTCTATAAATGTTTTTCATGTTATGCATAGGTATTTTAAGTAAATTTTTGTGTTGAAATTTTGTATTAATATATGTAAATATACATACAGAAAAATGTACAAATCACAAATAGATTGCTTAGTAAAGTTTCACAAACACACTTCAATAACTGCCAGCCAGGTCAAGAAATAAAATGCTACCTACATCGCAGAAGCTCCCTTCATTGTCCTTTCTAGTTCACATATCCCCGCTCCTTCTCCCAGGATAATTGCTGTCTTGACTTCTATCACTGCAGATGAGTATTGTCTGTTTTTGAAATGCTCATTAATGGTATCATACACTATTTTGTTAACCTGTGTCTGGCTTTTTCTTACCCAAAGTTGACTGAGATTCACCCATTTCATTGCAAGAAGTAGTTCATTATTCATTATCTTTGCTGGATAGTATTTCTTTGCATAAATATATCACAATTTATCCATCCTACTATGGGCTTTGGGTTTGATTCCAGTCTTTGGTTCTTACATATGCAGCTGAGAACATTTGTATACATGCCCATGAGTAAATATGTTTACCCATTTCTGCTAGCTATACTGCTAACTATGAGATAATGCTTCATAAATTATGTATATATCTAGCTTATTAGATCTGCCAATTTTATACTTCCAGTAGCGATGTATGAGAGTTTCAGTTGCTCCACATCCTTATCAACACAGGCATTTTGTCTGCATCAGTTAATGAATTTGGTGAATGCATACTGAAATATCAGTGTAGTTTTTATTTGCATTTCCTGGTGACTAATGAGATTCAGCACCTGTGCATACGCTTAGTGTCCATTTGAATATCCTCCCTGGTAAAATGCCTCTGCACATCTCTTGATACAATGCTTTCTTTTTTTAGAGGCAATTCTTGATTTATTCATCCCAAGACAAGAAGGAGTGGCAGAGAAAATTAAAAATAATAGGTTTTTCGAAAAAATATTTTAAATTTGTCTTTGGATTTCAGTTTTGATGCTAAACTTGAGTAGGAATTGCCTTGAACTTTTCAAATTCATGAAAATGCCATCCACAGAGAAGCTAGAAAAATAATAATGAAAGCTGTCATTTACCAAGTCATCTCACATAAAGTATTCTATAAGGACACCGAGGTTCAGAGAGGTTGAATAACTTGCCCAACACGGCACAGCTACGAAGCAGCTGAACCAAAACTGAAACTCTGTCTCAGGGCTCCAAAACCTAGGCTCTTGATCACCTACCTACTCCTCAGCGTTATAGGATTCTAGTCCCCAGTTGCAGCATGCTTTAGAATCTCCAGGAGGATCCCATCCTCAGGGTTCCTGATTCGGTAGGGCTGTGGTTAGGCCTGGGAATTTGCATTTCTAACAAGTTCCCAGGTGATTCCCAGGACGCCAACCCAGGGACCACACTATGAGAACCACTGTTCTAAAAGGTCTCACTTATCTCTGTATCCAAAGGCCCTGGTCCAGTGCCTGGCAGATATCAGACATATAAATGATTGATTACTAAATGATTCCTACTCCCTCTTGGTCCTCTGTCTGGCACAGAGAGCCACGCCTCTGCGGCAGCTGTCGGCTAATGTGAGTGAAACCCTGAGTGGGTGAGTGCCAAGAGACAGGTAACGAAACACTCAGTCCTAGAAAGGCCTGTCCACAAACATGAAGAGAGCATGGAACTCCACGTATGATACGGTTTGGATGTTTGTCCCTTCCAAATCTCATGCTGAAATGTGATTCCCAGTGTTGGAGGCGGGCCCCAGTGGGAGATGACTGGATCATGAGGGCGGATCCCTTCTGAATGGTTTAGCGCCATCCCCTTGGTAATGAGTGAGTGCTCGCTTAGTTAGTTCATCTGAGATCTGGTTGTTTTAAAAGCGTCTTGAGTCTCCTCCTTCTCTCTCTCTCTCTTGTTCCCACTCTCACCATGTGATACACTGGCTCCCCAATCACCTTCCACCATGATTGTAAGCTTCCTGAGGCCCTCGCAAAAGTCGATGTTGGCACCATGCTTCCTGTACAGTCTGTAGAACTGTGAGCCAAATTAAACCTCTTTTCTTTATACATCACCCACCCAGGTTTTGTTTTTTGTTTTTTGTTTTTTTTTTTTTTGAGATGGAGTTTCGGTCTTGATGCCCAGGCTGGAGTGCAATGGTGCAATCTCAGCTCACTGCAGCCTCTGCCTCCTGTGTTCAAACAATTCTCCTGCCTCAGCCTCCCAAGTAACTGGGGTTACAGGCGTGTGCCACCACACCTGGCTAATTTTGTAGTAGTTTCATCATGTTGGTCAGGCTGGTCACAAACTCCTGACCTCAGGTGATCCACCCACCTCGGCCTCCCAAAGTCCTGGGACTACAGCCACAAGCCACCGTGTCTGGCCCCCAGGTACTTCTTTATGGCAGCACAAAAATGGCATAATACAACTTATTTCTTCTACTTTCTTTTAAACAAGGGGTAGATAAATCAACACAAGGGGAAGAGTAAAACTGTTTCCTGGTCTGTAAGTTGCTGGCAGCTGGAGACAGTCCTAAGTTGACTGCATTTGAGCAAACATGCCCATGACCTATTTCACTTGTAACACTTTCCACACTAGGTCTTTTAGAATGCATGTTGTGGCAGAAACTGTCAGTCATCCCCTCGAATCTCCTCTTTCCTTTCTTATTGAGTGACAAGCACCATGACTACTTTCTGAGCCATAAGATACAAGCAGAGTTAGATCTTCCAGGGAGTCCTCTTAAAAGAGAGAGAACACTCCCTTTTCTATGTCTTCCTGCTGCTAGAACTCAAGTAGCCACCTTGGGCCATGAGGTTCAGGGCCACAACCCCTCTGAATGGTGGATGGAAAAACTGGAAAGAGCCTAGAACCCCTTCAGCTGTAAAGTGCCACAAGACCAGCTGCATTGTCTCTTCTGTGACAAGTTTTACAAGAGGCAGAAATCAATTTTTATCTTGTTTAAACTACTGTTATTTTGAAACTTCTCTTTAATGCAGCTGGACATTATCCTAACTAGGACCTACAGGCACTATGACCCAGCTGAAAGACCACCAGATGAGATTTAGCCTTCCTCTTTTGTAGTATATCCTAAGGCAAGTCACATCAGTTCCTGGACCTCGGTTTCCCCATCTGTAAAAAAGGAAGAAAAATGTGTGTTGCCAATGCTTTGAAAAGTTTTTGTGAGACACAGATATTACCTAGTTCAGACAGGCTTTATGAAATACAGAGCCCTACGAAACTGTGAAGGACTTTTATTTCCCACAAACAAAGGAATTTTTAAAAGAGAAAATGAAGTAAGAAAAGGCCATATATAAGAAGTCTCTTCTAATTAAGGAGAAGGGACTGAATTGGACCAACAGCTTCTCTGCTCATCTCTGCCAAGTCTCCTCTCCCAATTCCATCCAGGTCATTCTTTATTTTCCAAATGGGAATTTAATTTTGCTCTAGCACCATTATTATATCTAAATTAAATATTTATTGGGCTGACTATCAATTGACTTTTAGAAATAAAGATTTGAAATTTATGAGCTAACACAGAGTAATTCGATAATTGTAAATTTCACAACAAAGCTTTGTAATCAATTACTGTTTAGTAATGATATAAATGCATGTTATTCTCAGGAGAACCCGGTCAACTATAAATTAGATTCTGCACACATAACAATCTGGCAACATCTCCACACTGGCTTTGTCTCTTCTCGGGAGTAACCAAGGCTAGGAAATAATCCCGGGTTGGCTTTCCCTGGCTATGCATTTGGACCCCAGTTCACCCATCAGTCAGGCTGTGCTGAGACTAGACTTAATGAGTATTCACACAAAACATAATTCAGAAGATAAATCACCTGCACGTAAAACCTCACAACCCAACTCAAAGAGATGCTGCACAATGGGTAGGTAACAGAAACAATCTTCCATTGCATTCAGCAACCTAACAGATAGCTACTGAGTGCCTACTATGTGCCAGGCGTCTTTCTATATCCATGTAGAAAACAAAGACACAGTCATCCTCCTAGAGGATGAGAATAAGGTGCAATGAACCATAAAAAATACACAACAGAAATAAGCAAATTATACTGGGCTGCACATCAAATGACTTTCGGAAATAAGGATTTGAAGTTCGTGAGCAAACAAGGAGTGTTAAAAGGCTGGAGTGTAGAAGGTCATAAATGCTATGGAAGGAAACAGATTTTTGAGCTAAGTATTGTCCTAATTTTATGAATAAGGAAATTAAAGCTCAAAGATCAAAATTAGAAACTAAGTTAGATTTGGGGTTTTTTTTTTTTTGGATACGGAATATCACTCTTGTAGCCCAGGCTGGAGTGCAATGGCACAATCTCGGCTCACTGTCACCTCCACCTCCCAGGTTCAAGCGATTCTCATGCCCCAACCTCCGAAGTAGCTGGGATTACAGGCATGCGCCACCACACCTAGCTGAATTTTTTTTTTTTTTTTTTTTTTTTTTTTTTAAGTAGAAACAAGGTTTCATCATGTTGATCAGGCTGATCTCAAACTCCTGATCTCAAGTGATCCACCCACCTCGGCCTCCCAAAGTGCTGGGATTACAGTTGTCAGCCACCGTGCTGGGCCAGATTTGGGATTTGAACTCTGACCTCCCTGGTGCCAAAGCACATTTGACCTCATTTCTCACTGACTGCACAATAGAAAAATCCCTGTTAATAAGCTCCACTGTGTAAGAGACTCTCAAACTCAGAAAATAAAGCTACGATTAAAGAAATGCTCTATAGCTAGACTGGACGTTAGCATCTATAAGCATCCAACTTGCTTAAATCTAGACTTGGCTTGAGCAAAACTTGTATTTTAATTTTGATATGATAAATGCTAGCATTATTTTCACTAGGAAAAAATCTTCAGGCAATTGTGTGTATTACTGTTTATTTGAAACCCATTCTTTGTCTTTGCAGGACTGGCCAACTATAAGAGAATGCATTCTAAATTGAGTTTCTATTAGAAGTAAGCATGGTCAAAGGGGATTCTGAAGCCCTCAGGGAGACCTCTGTCATAATCCACAGATTCTGGTAATTGATTAGAGAGCTTTTAAGTGAACTTGGTGATTACATTTTGAATTCTTTTACATTAATTATTAAAGGCAAATTATGTTGTTGAAAAGGAAAGCCAAAGAAAGATGGTAATTTAATGAAATAGGTTAGAGAGGTATTCTGGATAAGGTAATTGATTTTAAAAGTGAAAGGCATTTGGGAGGTTTGTCAAAAATGGATTTAAATAACTGAAAACTGTGTGCCTAATCACTGTTTGTGTGTTGCTTAAAGATTAAAAGAAAGGACCGGGAATAGTGGCTCATGTCTTTAATCCCAGCATTCTGGGAGGCTGTGAGGTGGGCAGATCACCTGAAGTCAGGAGTTCAAGACCAGCCTGGCCAACATGGTGAAACCCCATCTCTACAAAAATACAAAAAATAGCCTGGCATGATGGTGGGTGCCTGAAATCCCAGCTACTCGGGGGGGCTGAGACAGGAGAATCGCTTGAACCTGGGAGATAGAGGTTGCAGTGAGCCAACATCGCGCCATTGCACTCTAGCCTAGGCGACAGAGCAAGACTTCATCTAAAATTTAAAAAAATAATTAAAAAAACAAAAGATTAAAAGAAAGTCATTGAGAATTTGGTAGGACCTGTCCAAATAAGAAGGAAAGGAAGTTTTGTTATACTTGTAAAATGCACTTGCCCACTGTTATAGTCACGCCTGACTGAACAATCCCTGCATTGCTATCTCTTTATGATTTTCAGCAGATGAGTTCACACAAGAAAGATTTCACCTGAACTCGGTAGTTTTCTTCAACTGTCCCTTTTCAACAAAGATGCTAAGACTTCCCAAAGATAGAAAAAGATGTTACAAAGGTCAGAGCCCAAGCTTGAAAATTACTGTACTATTTAAAGATTGAAAAAATAAAATTTTGTTCTCTTGAGAATGACACCACCCCCTCCAGTCCCAATATCCCCAATATCCCTTTCAGTCTCTCCATAGGAGTCGGGCCACCTTGTGATAGTAACAGTAGTAGCAGGAAGAGTAGGAACACTGCACCGAGTGGTGGTGCTTCCCAGGAGGAGTAAACATCCACAGAGGGCTTCTTCTCAACCTGGGTCCCAGAATCATCCCTTGAAGAACATCTGCCCAGAAGCGCCATCCAAACAGAATCAACTGCATTGGATTCTACGTGAACAAGAAATAGACTTATGATTATTATTTCCAATCCTTCTTTTCATTGCCACAGGAAATGGAAATAAGACAAGGGTGAAATATTTGGGGGGCAGATTTACTTATGATTATAAGCTATTTTTCCCTTCTTTGGATTCCTCCTAATCCCTAAACAAGAAAAAAAAATGCAACTATAAAAACACAGCCAGGAAACATCACCACCCTAATGCACCTGCTAATATTAATAAGAGCCAGAGAAGCCCGGAGGTTCCATAACTCCCAGCAAGCTCCTTAGCCATCCTCTAGCCATGTTCCTGCAGCCACAAACACCAGTCAGAAAAGGAGATGCAACAGAAAGCCCAGGTCATCACACAAAGGCACAACTCAGTGCAGATGCAGCTTCCTGTGGCCAACCTGGGCCCAGAGGGATGTTAAAGACCCCAGGTTGATGAGTCACGGACATGTCCTTCTCCATCTGGGGATTCCAAAGAGAAACTCTTTTTGGAATGAATTTCCAAAAAGAAAAGTAGGAGGGTATAGTTTCTACAGTGAGAAAGCCTAGGGCCTTGCTGTTTCTGATGGTGGGTGAAGGGCACTCCTTCCATGCTAGACTTAGGCTAACCTCTACCTTTCACTTGGTTTTGATGCATCACATTCTGATTGATCGATTTTCCCAATTTTCTTCCCATAGCTGCAAATCTGGATACTTGGAGATATTGCTAGTTCTTTGATGGTGACAACTGCCATGGAATAATAAGAGCTTAACAAAAAGCTACTCTTTCCATAGTAATGGTTATGGCTTTGATTGGAGTGATACTCCAACCATGAGCATGGGAAGGCAAGGTTAGTTAGATGTAACTTACAGGAAGAAGACAAAGATACCCACTGTAAGAGTGGTGGGAAGCAGAGCAAGTCTGCATGAAGTAAACATGTTAGAGGCAGATGAAGACAGCCCAAGGCCCCCATTTGGCCAACTAGGAGATGTTCAGTTGAACACTTATGGACATAATAAAGGATAAACAGATTCAAAGAAAGGTCAGAAAAATTTTAACAAGGGAAGATGAGTAAATTACCAATTGTTGACTGATCTGCACTCAGTCTTGTCTCAGACCAATTGCTACATCTATCCTGTCTCATATTACAAAAGGCAGAACTCTGAAAGGTTCAAGTCCCTAAGACAAATAGGCAATTTGTTGCCCTTGATAGTCTTGGAGTCACCAACCCATTCTTTTGGCCTGCCCCAGCACAACCACTACGGGGGCCCCAAAACAGTCAGGGGAAAAGGACAGAAGGCAGAACAGCACTTCCACGGGGTAGGGCACCCAATGAGAAAGTTCCAGCAATGAGGTTTCCTAATATCAAGAAGGGATGTAGACCTGCACCAGTCTCCCCATTATTACCACTGCACCTGGCTGAATGGACTTGGGTTTTAGGACTACAGGGGTGCCAAACCCTTGGCTTTACTGACCTTCAGAACATTTGAAAGAAAACAAAAAATTAGACAGCAGGCTACCAGTTGTTAGCCCACTCTGTCTGCAGTTTGGACCTGGCTGGGTTTCAAAGTTAGGAGGTCATCTGTATCCTTCTCCTACAGCTGCCCACACTGTAAGCCGAGGGAAGATGCCCCAAGTCATTCTCAAACTACACATATCATTCTTCATCACAATTTTAAAGTTATATTTATTTGTACATGTAAAGTTATATACACTTATATGTATACAGCACGTGCGTGTGTGTGTATAGTATGTTTTCTATCCATCTGGCCTACAAAGCTATAAGCTCCTTGAAGGTCCTACATGAGGGTCCTGCTTGTTTTCTTGTTGTATTCACTCTCATCTAGCCCTAACCCTCACCAGGTCATTCATAAATTAGTTCAATTAATGACTGGACCTTTAGTTTTAGAGCCCTGACTCTGTGCAAAGCGGTGTGGGGGGCATAGAGGCTGGGGTATAAATGGCTTCTCCAGCACTTTAAGTAGGCTCTAACCATCACTGTAAGAGGAAGGAGGCAGAGTCCTGATCCCGTATGTCAGGACCACGATCCTTCACAGTGTGCCCTGCAAGGGACGCCCGGCCACAAGGACAAGAGTTGGAATGACAGGCCCCTCTCCCCACATTTAGCCACCAGGGGCTGCATCTGTCAAGAGGGAGTACTTTTTTCTAGGTTGTGCACATTGCGTGGCTAGTGAGCTCTGCCTGCCATACCCTTTCTGACCCCACAATCTTTCTACTCTGATGAAAAAAGTGACTGATGTGTGATCCTCTGTCAAGTTCCTCTCTTCCCCTTCTTACCAAACAGAATGCTGCCATTAGACTCAGCTGCTCCTCCAGCTCCACTTCCCCTCCCCAACTCCAAAGAGTTCTTTTGGAGAGATTTTGTAACACAGAATCAAGAATTCAGAGAGAGAGCTAGAACTAGAGAGGCAGGAGACACAATAAAGAATTTAAGCCAAACAACCAAGTTGATCTATATAACAAAAACTATACAAGTAGATAAGAGCAGGAAGAAAAAAAGAAAAGAAAGTTGTGAACATATATATTTGGATTCCCATTGATAGTCTTGATGATGTGAGGGAATAAGTGAATACCCTCTTCATTTGTTTGTGCTCTTAAAACACAATTGTCATTCAGAGACTGAACCACATGGGTTTACAGGTTTATAAGTGTTATCTTTTATTGAGATGAAAGGAAATAAATCCCAGAAAATTAGACAGACACTGGGAAAAGTAGAAAACACTGGAACATATTGTCTTTTCCCTTACCCCACCCATCCCCTACCCTCAGAATAAAGTGCATCAGGTAGGAGCAGAAATAAAAAGAAGCCTAGTGCCAATTCAAGGGGAATTGTTTAAAGGCCAAACCTATGACGTACACAATAGCCACAGGATTCCAGAGAATATTCAGCTACCACACTCACGAACAATGCAATTGCCTCATTTCTCAATGAACATGACTTCTGAATAGACTGAATCCTGTTCACAGAGGAATAAATTTTAAAAGGAACTTATTTTTTACATATTGAAAAAAACGCAGGGTGGAGAGCCGCATGAAGATAGCCTGGAGGTATACGCCTCTGAAAATAATCTGCAGAATCCAGAAGAAAATTTTAAAAATCTGTTCATCATGCTGAAAAAGAGGCCAAGGGCTCTGAGAGTCAGTGCAGAGAGTCATTGGGAGACATAAGGCAAACACGAAAATGTAACAAGATTTGGTGAAATAAGGAAGGATTTTCAAAAAAAGAAAGAAAAAATATGTATGGTACTAAAAGCAATATCTTTTTTAAAAATCAATGAAACAGAATAAAGCTCAGAAACAAGCCAAAGTGTAACACAATCAAGTCTTCAGTAACTGGTGCAGAGACAGCTGGCTAAGCATCTAAATACAAATGAAATTAGGATCTCCACCTGACACCTACAACAGTTTGACCATGTGTCACCAGTCTGCACCTATCAGGATGCAGGTAGAAACACATTAACAGTAGCAATTCAATAACACTGGCTTCTGTCCTATTGCTGATTTAGCACCTCCAGCCTCTAACAAGTACTCCCTAGTATGCCAGGAGGTGTTTCATACAGCCACACATGCATCCACCCGCCACAGCTTCCCATCAGACTTGGTCCCACACGACTGTTTGTGCTAAGCCCTGACACAGCTTCCGGGAAGCACAGGTGTCCTCGGATCCTCCCAAGGACAAGCTTCAAAGTCGTTCATGCCAAAATTGGGAATAACACCTCCACTCTTGTCCCTGCTGGGTAATTCCAGGGTAGATCTGTTTTTTCCCAGTAGGTAACAGACATTAGTAAAATGACTTTCATGCTGTTTTCAAGTTTTGGAGCTTTCAAATGTTTCTGTAATAATGATATATTATTTCTATAATAATTTTAAAAATCTAACTTGACAGAAAATAAAACAGAATTTTCCTTGACCAAATTTGTTTTTAAAAAGTTACTTACTTTCTATTTCTTTTAAGTATCCTCTGTCTTGTCAAAGAATTATTCCTCAAAGAAACATTCAGGCCTAGATGGATTCGTAGGTTATTTATTCAGACAAGCTTTTATTTTTCAAACAAAGCCAGCATAATACTGACACCAGCATTTGACAAAGACCAGGAAAAAAGAACTCAAAATCAAGTAACTTATGAACATAAACAAAAATCCCAATTAAGTGCTTGGCAAATAGAAATTAGAAAAACATTTTTTTAAAAATAACGCATCATGCTCTAATAAGATTCATCCCCCAAACACAGGCTATTAAAATAAACACCATATTAGTAAATTAAACAGTAAACATTTTCTAGTAAACTTAATAGATACCAAAAAAGCACATACTCATTCCTCATGTACGCCTGAGCTAATAAGAAAAAAAAATGTATCTTGATAAATTAAAATAGAACTCTTGCTTAACTCAGTGAAAAATTTACACACACACACACACACACACACACAGTCTCAACCACGCCACAAAATAATCAGCATAGCTCTTAAGAGAAAAACGCTAGAAGTGTTCCCATTAGAGTAAGGAAAAAAGCAAGAATGCCCATTATCACCACTGTTACTGAACATTGTACTCTAAGTGCTATTCAATGCAATCAGACAATAACAAAATAAGTAGTATATAATGAAAAACAGATTGTAAAACTATCTGTACGTGTAGATGCTTGTATATTTGAAAAAGAACCAACTAAAAAGCTTACAGAAAAACTGAGATTTCAGTAGGTGGATTAAAAAAAATAAGAAAATTGCTTTTTATGCCAAGGATAGAAAAAAATGGAAAAAGATATTTATCAAAAGAGTAAAAACAAAACAAAATATTTAGGAATGAATTTCATAAAATCACTCAAAACCCTGGAGCGTTTTATCAGAGAACAAAAAGGAACTACTGAATTCAGTGAATATGTTGTTCTTGGATACTCCGTCATATCCAATGTTGTGATATTGTAGAAGTAATCCCAATCAAAAGTCCCAGTCTGTGAACCTTGACAACATGACTCCAAAGTTCATCTGGAAGAATAAACACAGCATGAAGAATCAGAAAAATCTAAAATTACGATTATTTTAAGGATCTGAGGTGACTCGTCCTGTAAATAGTAAAACATATAATGCTATAATGCAGGAAGAGACAAGGAAATATAACAATAACCAGACTAGACACAGGTCAATATGGAAATTTAATATAAGCTAAAAGAGGTATTCCAAATCTGTAAGAGGGATAGAGAGAATACAATAAATGATGTTAGGACAACTAGATAGTTATTTGCAAACTTAGATAAAAGATTTAAAAGTTTCATATATATAGTTCATATGATATAATATGATATATAATTATATATGACTAAAGGGAAAGGTAAAGTGTTTTATCATCTTGGATTGGATAATGCAGTTCTTAATGTGAAACCAAGTTGAGAAACCAATAACTACTTTGATTACATAAAAAACAAACTGGGCAGAAAGAGATAGCATAAATATAGTTTAAACACAGCTGTTTGCCTGGGGAAGACGGGTGGACATCAACCAAAAGGGAGCCTGATAGGTGTTTCTGGAAATGTTCTATATCTTGATCTAGATGGTGGTTTCACAGGTATATACATGTGTAAAATTCATGGAGCTGTACAGTTGAGATTTGTGTATATACCATGCATAAATTATTCCTCAATAAAAAAGAAAAAATAATAAAGAAAATAAATCATGCATTTATCCTTCCTTTCCCATAAAGACTACATTTCAGGGTAAGCAAAGACTTCAGACTGACGGAAAATTCTTCTTCATGCAAGTTACAGCTAAGAAAGACAAAAGGGATGAAAGAAATAGAAACTCGTTATTTTGCAATTCCTAGTGAAGTAATCTGGACAACGTCAATGGTGGTTAAAAGCATTAGAGTGCTGGTTCTGAAATGCTAGCCCGCATCAGTGTCAGAGGGTTTGCTAAAACACAAATTGCTGGCTCCTACCCACAGAGTTTCTGATTCAGTAGACCTGGTGGGGGCCCGAGAACTGGCATTTCTCACAAGTTCCCAGGTTAATGGTGCTGTTGGTCCAGGCACTACACTTTGAAAACCCCTGCATTAGAAAAAAGATTGATGGGGAAATTTATAATGGGTAAATCAGGCTGACAACACCTGAACGTACGGATCAATCCGAGCTTCTATTCTACGGGACATGGAGGAACAGAGGGACATGATAACCACCACCATAAAGATGTAGTCAGCCAAATCCAGTATAGGAAACCTACAGAACAAATAACCCAGAGTCTCCAACAAATAAACACAACAGTGAAAA
Source organism: Rhinopithecus roxellana (assembly GCF_007565055.1). Lineage (NCBI taxonomy): Eukaryota > Metazoa > Chordata > Mammalia > Primates > Cercopithecidae > Rhinopithecus > Rhinopithecus roxellana. Next base: position 116,491,255 of record NC_044561.1, read on the forward strand.
GGAAGGGGGAGCCGTTGTAGGTCAGTTTAATTTATTTAGAAATGAAAAGACAAGTGTAGATACTGACAAAGATTCTTTGCTTGGCCAAATTTTAGTCAGGCTTCTGAACCTTCTCCTTGGCCCATCTGTATACTTCCTCCTTGGCCCATCTGTATACTTCCTTGTAAAATCCAGCTGAGAAGAGTCCTGCGAGGTCAGTTTAGCAGGAACTTCCCACCTTTGCTCCCTAATCTCCCTCACTTGTCATCTGAAGTTTCTCATCCTCCATCACCCTGGCCCGTCTTCGGCAAGAGTCCTCTTAGGTCAATTTAGCCAGAATTCCCCTTACCCCTGATGTTTCTTCTCGGTAATTTTCTATCCACTGTTCCCCACCCTGATCCTTGGCTATAAATCTCTGCTTGCCCATGCTGTATTTGGAACTGAGCCCAATCTCTCTCCCCGACTGCAAGACCTCATTGCAGTAGTCCCTATACCCATCATGACGGCCCTGAATGAAGTCTGTCTTACTATCTTACTATGCTTTAACAGGTATCACTGAATTGTTTTTTCATCTTTAACAGGGCTGATTCAAACTAGATACCTATTTTCTAACTAGGAAGTTAAAGAAAATTTGGTGATATTAATGAATTGTTGTCAGTTTGGTTGTCTGTGATAATAGAATGCTGTTTATCCTTTTTGACATCCTGATCTGTTAGACTAAGGGTTTATTAACCTCAGCACTGTTGACATTTGGGGCCAGACAATTTTTTGACGTAGAGGACTATCCTGTGCCTTGTAGGGCATGTACCAGCAGCATCCCTGGCCTCAACCTGCTCATGCCGGTAGCACCCACCACCACCACTCCCAGTTGCAACAACCCAAACTGTCTCCAGATAATATCAAATGTCCTCTGGGGAGGGAATGCAAAACTACCCCCAGTTGAGAACCACTGAGTTAGATATATCTTCTGAGGGATTTGCAAGTGAAGCGATATGTCTGGGGTTTTTTGTGTTTTAAAATACTCCAGAGAAAAACAATGGGGAGTGAGTGGGAATGAGATGCAGTTAGAAAGGCAGGATGCTGGCAACTGTCGAAGTGGGGTCGTCTATTCTCTGTATTTTAATATATGTTTGAACACTTCTGAAGAAAAGTTTTTACAAAATCATGTGAACACACATAAAGTCATGCTGTAAAGACATGTTTCTGACAGATGTTCATGATAGCACATGGGGAAAAAAAAAAGAACAGATCACACAATATGTACGCAATGACCCCATTTGGATATAAGAGACACAGAGAGAAACTCAGAAGAGAGAGGAGTCAAAATATTCACATTGATGGTCTCTTGGTGGTTAGAATTGTAAGGAATAATTTTTGTCTTTCCAGTTTGTAGTTTTCAAAGCCCTCCATGTGAACATATACCTCCTATTCAATGTAGACAAACAAATAAAATAAAAACTAACAAAGAATAAAGGGACTGTTACAAAGAAACACACTGTTGGTCGGGAAAGAAACAGAAAGATCCTTCAAAGCAAACACAAGATCTTACAAAGTACAACAATAAGAGACCACTGAGTGTAGGGACCAAGATATCACACAGCCCTTAAGGAAATGCTGCATTAAAGGATGCAGGTTCATTGACACGTATTGAAAGTGGGGGTGCTTTTGTCTTTCCTGATTCTGACCTTGAGGCATCTGAATTCCACTTGATCTCCCCTGTTTCAAAAGGCAGAGTCACATGGAATAAATTTTAGAATGCCTTCTCTCTAAACAGAGAATGGTGTTTTTCCTGCCAGGCAAATGTTTAAACTAAAGTTTTTAAAATAATCACCTGGAGCTTAAATCCACAGCCAAATGGAAATAGTCAGCTATTAAGCTAGTCTCATGCCTCAAAGGTTCTGGGCAACTGGAGTTTGGCTCTTCTGCTTCTCAAAGCCAAATATAAATTATTTGCTATTTAATCACCTGTTGCTATGGCTCACCTGAGCAGCTGCAGCCTGGCTTCAGCACAAGTAATTAATAGCGAGCCGAATTCCCAATTTTATGATTCATTCTGTAGCACCTGGCCTAAATTTCAGTTTCCTTTCCATCTTCAACTTTCCCATAGTCTGCTGTAAAATCATCTCCACCTTCACTAGAACATGGAACCCACAAAGAAATTTGTATGTTGCCTCCTTCGATGCTGCATCTTTACTGCCTAGAAGAGAGCCCAGTACACAGTAGGTGCTCAATAAATGCTTGCTAAATAAATGACTGAATCATGTTTTCCTCCCCTTTCTTGATTTCTGGCAAGAAAACCTATTATTTTCCAAGAAAATAACAAATGTTCTAATAAATAAGAAAATTTATTATTTCTAGGGCTACCAAATGGCCTGAATTAGCAGTAGCCTTAGACTCCAGTAACATGCTGCTTACATGTATTTTTGGTGAGTGAATGAAGATATTAACAGACCTATCCACCCCCATACTACACACATGCACAATACATGTGCAACATACGCACACACACAGAGCACTCTGCAACACCCTCAGACACCTCCACACCCTCAGACCTAGTGATACATGTATTTTCTGTTTACTCCTCATGCCTCAGCTAGTCAGCGCTTGATCTCTTTGTCTTCCTAATAAAACAAATTAATTTTCAGAGTTAAAATTCATGAGGCAGCATATGTAATGTCTGTGTCTATAGCTGCTTCTGAATTCCCTCCAGCTGTGGACATTTTTATTCTGCCCACAAAGGCTCCCGAGTTTATTTGAAGACGTTTCTCCGTGGCCTTCCCCAGGGTCCCCAGCAGCCCACAGTGGGTTTTGCTGCTACTCCCAGACATTTCCTGTCAATTCACTCTAGTGCTTGGCATGAGAACTAACACCAGATTCTGGAATCCAGGCTAACTTTAAGCTAACAATCTCCTTCCATTCCTGTCTCCTGGCCCTCTACCTGTACCTACTCAGGTCCCCCAGAGTGTCACTCCAAATCCTTCCTAACCACCCCTTAGACATCTAGTCCAACCTCCTCCTGAGGAGAAGGGACAACTGGGGCCCAGAAGGGTGAGGCAGCATGTCACGGGTACACGATAAGTGAGAAGCAGTGCAGGGACAATGACAGAGGTCTCCTGACCCCCACGATGTCAGTGTTCTTTTTCTAGAGCAAGAATCAGCAATTTACGGCCTGTGGGCCAGATCTGGCCCTCTGTCTTTTTTTGTAAATAAAGTTTTATTTGAACACAGCCACGCCTACTAATCTCCATACTGCCTCTGGCTATTTGGGGCCATAACAACAGGACTGAGTAGTTGTGACAGAGGCCATACGAACTGCAAGCCTTAAATATTTGCTATCTTACTATCTGCAGAAAAAGTTAGCTGACTCCTTCTAGAAGATTCAAAAGAACAGGAAGACAGGTGGGAAACGGCTGACACAAACACCCCATGGAAAACCAACTGAGCCTCTGGCTGTTCTCCTCATAGGAGGCTGGCTAAACAGGGGACTGGGAAGATCCTCTGGAGCAGTGCCAATCATTTCCCTGACTCCTCTTCCCCCAGTGCTATCGTGGCCTCTCTCCTTTGCAGAGACTGCAGACCTACCTGCTGGCAGGCACCTTAGGCTGTCCCTGCCAACACATGCACACACATACACATACACACACGCACATGCAAGCTGAGTTCCAAGTGCGTCGTGGCTGCCATAAATCAGCCTGGAATATTAAACTCAAGCTGCCATGAAAGAGCCTCTCAACTCCACAGCACACAGAAGACCAAGAGGTATGGGACCCATCTGCAGGGAGGAAGCCTTTTGCAGTTCAATTCACTTCCCTGGGTTCAAGTTTTGTCTACCACCCTCACCAGCTGGGTAATCTGGAGTTACCTAATTTCTCAGCCTGTGGCTCCTCATCAATAAAACAAACGTGACCTCCATTGTGAGGATTCACTGAAGCGATGCTTGCGGAGCTCTGGGCATAAGGCCTGGCACAGAGTGAGTGCTGAGTGGGCACTGGCGAGAGGCTCTCTAGGGATTGCCCAGGCTCTCTGGACAATGCAAGGCAAGATTCTAGTGTCCAGAACAGCCTCTGACACACAGATGAAACAGCCTTCTTTATTCTAAAAGCTCAGAAACCCAAAACTAAAAGCCAGCCGAGCAGGCCAGAGCCAGGAGGCCCAGGCCGCCCTGTTTGGCTGGAACACCCGGACTGCCAGTGTGGTTAGGAGCCAGCATTGCAGGTGGGCAGCCTTGACTTCCTCCTTCCCAGTCCTGATAGATACGAGCCACGTCGCCCTGGCCAGGCCACCCTGTCTCTATGAGCCTCAGTTTCCTTATCTGTCAAGTGATGACGGCATTTACCCCACAGGGTTACTGTGAGGAGGATCTTTGTACCGGGCACAGGTAGGCCCCTCCATAAGTGAGTCATTGCTACTGTCGTGTAACACAGTAATAGTTCAGCCTGGGAATGTCTTCCACAGTCTGACCACAGAACCCCCTCGCCTGTGATGGGCACTCGCATCTCTGCCCACTCTACCCAGGGGCTCAGTCTAAGTGGAGCCTCCCTCTTACCCTTCCCAGCCTAGCCTCACGCCCCACCAGTCCCTTGCCACAGCCACACATACCTGGAAGGCCACACCTTGGCACTGACCCTGTTCCCACATGTCAAAGAATTTTGTCAACATGAAACCAAACCACAACCAGGTGGATGCAGAGCCTCTGTCACGATCAGTCCTTGCCCCTCAGTTTCCTTCCTGTGTGACCATGGGAGAGTCATTCGCCCTCTCGGGGCACAAACTCAATCATTTGTAAAGCACTGGCTTCAGATCAGATATTCAAGTCCCTTCCACCTTGAGAAACACTGCAGAGATTCTACTATGAAACCCTAACAAAGACGCCCCATGTAACTTGCTAACTCCAATGTCAATTTCCACCCAAATGCATCCACTTAATCTAATAGAGATGGCATGGTACAGGCAAGAAGTGTTGCTTTGCTGGCAAGACCACTAAAGGCCTCAGCTGGAGACTGTGAATTTATCAATCGTCCTGACCTCCTCCCTGTCTTGTGCTCAGTCTCTTTTGCATGTGTCTTCTCCCCACTCAATTGTTGTTAAACCTCGATTTTTTTTCTAACTGTTTTTGCTTACATGGAACCATGGGGCTTTTCCAGCTCTCCTCCACACTCCCTGTGTCTTCGCTCTCTGCAGCTTCTTGGTCAGTGTGATTTTTCCTGAATTAGAATTAAAGGCCTTGGAGAAGCTCGCAGCAGTGCAGGTCCTGGGAGACCACGTTCCAGGACACCAGACCTTGCTTAGTATTGCTCATCGTGGTGTGAACACTCTAACAACAAAGAACTTGTCACCCGCAATGGAAGTCCACCCCATGTTCACAGCATTCTGAGGCTGGAAAATTCTAATTTTCTAATGGCCCATCCCCTGGATGGCAACAGAAGGCAGTGTCCAAGGGCCCCCTGGAGCCAAGCCAGACACTGGGCCATTGATTTACCCATGAGGGAGGGAGGCATTCTTCCTCTCCCAAGTGTAAAGTATCTAAGGTGGCCCAAGCTAGAAAACGGTCACCCTAGGCCTAGAATGCACATTAGACCCCCAAGTTGGTGTCTAATGTGGGGCCTTTCTCCTCCTTCTCCGGAGATTTAGAAGTGGAGCAGCATTGGCGTCCGGTCCTCATCGCCTCACTGCAGAATGAGGGGACAAAAGGCTTCTTGTACGATAAGGAGACAAAAGCCTCCAAGGGACTTAGCACGAAACAGAAGCAATATTTTAAATGCTTTTTAGAACATTTGCATGAAGATAATCCAGAAGTACAGTGAAAAATAAATACAAAAGATTTGCAATGAAATCTCCTTCCTGTTTCTGACCACAGGCCACCCAGGCCCCTTCCCCAGCGTTTATTACAATCAGTTTCTTGCATTTCCTCTCAGTGATAATGTATGCAAAAAATCTACATAGATTTAAATATGTGTGTGTGCATATCCTTTTGTTTCACAACTGATAAACCATGAGACAAAGTTCTGTACCTGGCTTTTATCAATTCATGAATCTTGGATATTGTTCCATTGTTCCATTAATGCTTAGAGAACTGGTTCTTTCTCTTTAATGGTATTTCACAGCATGGACATTTGCCTCATGTCTAGGCTTTTGCAAGTATGAGCAAAGCTGCAATAAATATCCCAGTATATACATTTCCTGCACATGAACACACACACACACACACAAATCAGATAACATTCCTAGAAATAGAACTACTTTTAGATGGACAAGAGGTAGCAAACCTCTGGGTAGTGTGTGTGTGTACGTACATGCACATGTGTGCACGTAGTGTAAAGTGGTTTTGGGTTTTTTTAATTAATACAATGGGCTGAGATCTTCTAGTTGTAGAATATTAGAGCTAAATTGGAACTCATCCTATTTCACTTCATCTGCTTTTCTTTGAGTCTGTTGTTCCTCAATTTCATCCACACTTTTGGTTATTAATGTCCCCATTCAGTGTTTCATATTCACCAGGCCTTCTTAATCCAGTTTACTTTTTTGAGACTTAATGCCCTTACAGAGCCACCGTGTGTGAAATTATCTTTTACAATGCTGAATCCAAGCAGTTTATAGTTTTCAGTCAATTACTCCCAACCGTCAGAGCTGTGCTCAGGTTAACATTTCTGGCTAAATTTCTTACTTCTTGGATCATGAATTCTCAGACACGACTAATCCTGGTGTCTGGTGAGTCAACATATTCGGACTCACACCCAGGCCAAAGACTCTCTCCAAACTTAGAAATCCACATTCAATAAGCCACATGTGCCCTGGAAAATTGTAGTACAAATGCCAGGCTGATAATCTGAATAATATTTCATAGTCCCTGATAAAGAGCTAACTTTTAAGAAATCCTAAAGCAAAATCATTTATAATGTTTTAAATTTCTGTGGCTAACAAAAAAAAAAAAAAATCACAGGTAATTAATTCAACCATGTCAGTTAGCTTTGACTTTCTAATAAGCTACCCCCAACATTTAGTGGCTTCAAATCGCCACCACTTATTTACCTTATGATTCTGTTGGTTAGTGCTCTGAGCTAGGCTCAGCTGGGCAGCTCTTCTGCTGGTCGTGGCTAGGCTCAGTCATGCATCTGTGATCAGCAGCTGCTCAGCAAGGTGGCTCTGCTTCTAGGGCTGGCTGGTTATCAGCTGGGGTGACTGGGGCAACTGGGCCATGTACATCAACATCCAGCAGGCTGATCTGGGCTTCCTCACATGGAGGTGGCATCAGGGACCCCAGGAACAGCAAGTAAAGAAGCCCTGGGACATAAGTCCCTTTCAAACCTCAGCCAGTGTCACATTTGCTACTCTCCCATTGGCCAAAACGAGCCATGTGTGCAAGCCCAGACTCAAAGGGTAGACAAACAGACTCTACCTCTTCATGGGAAAATGCACAGTGTTGCACTGCAAGGGTATGGATAGATGGTAAGGGGAAGAATTAATGGCCATTTTTACATTTATCACATCAATAGTGTATAAACTCATCAAACCTAAATCGTATTTGTATAAGACTTTGCAATAAATACAGCAGCTCTCAATTACTCTTTTTATTCCCAGAACACTTTATTGAAACAGGATCCACATAAAAGTAACACCTGGAGAGACTTCCAGTGCCAATGGTTGAGTATCCACAGAACCATTCCAAGCCATCCTACAAGTTAGCATTCAGGCACCCTTGATCAGATGTGGTGAGCCTCCGAACAGCTTTCCTCAAGACCATAGACACACGGAAGAAAGAGCATATGACATGGAGTAGAGAAGATTCAAGCCTAACCTCAACTTTCAAAGCAAATTACTTCGGCTCTTCTACATGCCATCTTCTCCCTCATTTGCCAGCAGGAACAGCACGAGCAATCTAAGAATTGCTAAGAGGACTCAAACGAATCATCCTATATGCCCATGCCCTAGACACCTGGAAGTGCCTGGAACAGCACAGCAATGACCTTGAAACAGTGAATCATGCCCAATGTTCTAAAAGGACTTGAAAGCTCAAATAAAAAGGACAAATGTGAGCAGGAGGCTCCAAGGAAGGACAAGGCTATGAGCCAGCGCACAGAAGTGGGAGACAGAACCAGCCTGGCCACAGGGCATGGGATTGCCCTGGACAGGATTTGAAAGTTGAAGATGGCAGAACTGCATGTTCTCTGTACCCTCTGTGGAAACAGCCAGGTCTTGGACCTGCACAAAACATTCTCTCCCTCAAAGAAGAGCGAGTCCCCAGGCATGTCTTTGCTGGGAAAGCAGCCCTGCCTGTCTTAAGAAAGGCATGTGAATCTATAGGACCCTATTAAGGGCCTGAAGGAATCGTGCTGCTAGCTGTCTATAAAAGGAAATAAAACCTCCCCCATCACAACCACTTTGTATATTTCAAGGTAAATAACAAGAGCTATAGTCACAATTTATTGCATAGCCATATGGTAGAACCTGCTCCAATCAACCCACCTACATTAAATAATTAGCATTCACGCTGCAATTACCTACCCAAAGACAACTGTGTGCCTATGATGTACCAGATTCCACCCAAGGGGCAAGAGAAGCCGTGTTGACATGGCCATACCAGGCATGGTAACTGCCCAATGGAGTCTTACAGTCTGGTCACAATCATTAATGCTACAGATACTGCCTCCTCCAACAAAAAGAGGGGCACCTAACTTTTATGAAGGAGCATCGGCACTGTGTGCTCGACTTTGCACACATTATTTCAGTGACCCTCCACAATTACCCTTGGAGTAAGCATCATCATCTCCATCTTACAAATAAGTGAACTGAGGCACAGAGAATTTGTCTAACAGCAACAGGCAGCATGGGCCTGAGCTGGATTCAAACCGGGGACACCTTCCAAGAGACCCTGCCCTGCCACGGCTCCTCCTCTCCCAGTAAGGAGGGGTCTTGATGAGCAGCAAAATGTTCAGGGATGGTGATCAGAAGCCTCCCTCCTCTTCACCCTGGGTTACTCCCAACAATCCCCCTACCTGCTCTTCCTGAAACTCTAAGACAAAGGTAGGTGGTGCTCATTTCCGCTATCCCTCTCCCTCCTCCCTTCAACTTTCCAGAGTCTTCAGCAAATTGATCTAATAAAAATTCAACAGCTCACTGGCTCTAAATCTCAGCTCTGGTTTTTTATCTGCCTAAAGGGCTCACAGGGTTGCTAACTCGGCCCTTGAATAAAATCTAAAACTTACACATTTGTGCATTCATTCATTCAACAAAAACTTACCAAGTGCCCACCAAATGCCAAGCCCAGCATGAGAGCACCTAGGTAGTACTAAAGAGGTTTACACAGGTGACTGATGTGATGACACTTAACATCAAAAGGTTGCTGTGGCCAATGTGGGAGAATGAGGTTGAGGAGTGGGTGGGGTGGGGGACAGCCCAAGACATGCTACCCTAGACAAAGGTAGCAATGACAGGAAAACATTGAGCAGGACCCATCTGGCTTGGGTCCAAATCTCAGAAAAGGAGTCCCAGCTAGAGATGCAGATTGGGGTGCCCTTTTATGTAACTGTACTGGGCACAGGTGAGGTGACTGCTCTCAACTGAGGGGAGAAGTTTGGCCCAGCCTCCTTGGGAGGCTTCATGCAGGTTTGCCTCCTCAGAGATTCTGATCTGTCTCCCAAGGTAGAAACTGGACACTTGAAACTTGCAAAGATTCCCCATGCAACTTTACCCTCATTCCTCCAAGAACCACCAGCCCATGCAAAGAAGAGAGGGAAAAGTTAGCCTGGGACAGAACCTAGTAAACTTCAACTGAAAGGACAAGCCCACATAGGGGACATGAAAGGAACTGCCAGAGTCCTCTGTGTCAAGAAGCCCAAGGAGGAAGGGGCTTCCAGGAAGAGAACCGATGAGTCAATGACATCAAAGGCTATGGGGGATGAGAGGCAGAGCAGACAAGCAGAACAAGCAGACAAGAGTAGACACGTAGAACAAGTGCCCCTCAAAGGCAGCAGGAGTGAAGGGCTCTGTGCCCAGGGAGGGGAGGCTAGAGAGAGCAGGCAGGACACCTTGCCTTGTGGAGCCAAAGAGAAATAGAGAAGGGGGCTTCAGGTGCATAGCCCAGAAAGCTGGTGTCAGGACATTTGATGACTGATGCTTTTACTGAGAGGGAAAAAGGTGACCTCTGCCAGGCACAGAAAATGTGGAGAGCCACAAGGTAGACCAGAGAAAAGTTGACTAGGGGATAGGAGGAAGTGACTGGGTCAACCTCTAAATGTGAGGCTGGACACCACACATTTACAGAGGCCTTATTTTTTAGGTCTGAGGGACTTTTCTCCAGCAGTATCCAGCCACCTGCTAAAAGGGAAGAAGAGAGAAAGAGCTGTGTTTGTCCAGGTGTTAAGGTTGAGGGAGAGATCTAAGGAAAGGGTACTGGGATTCCAAGAACGAGAATGGTGGATGTGCTGTCTATGGAATCCAAGTTGATGTGGGACAAGCAGACACAGAAGGAGGCAGACAGATGGCAGAATCAATCAAGGGACCTTGATGTGGTCACTTCCACCAAAAATGGCCATTCAACTGGAACAAAGACCAGACCAGGGTGGTGTCTTCACATAAGCAGCAATCCCAACTAATGCATGAGTGCCTTCTATAGGGTGATGGTACAGTGGTCGTGAGGTTCTGCTACATCTGGTAACAGGAAACTCTCCACCTTCCAAGGAACCCATTGCCAAGTGAGCATCTATCTGCCTGCTGGGAGTTTTGGATTCTGGTTCTTCCATCCACAGCTACATACAGCAAGGATCCAGGATGGGGCACCATACCTCCAGTGCAACCAGGCTGCTCTCCAGTGGGCCCCTAGGCCCTTCTTAATGCACAGGTATCCATCCACTTCCACAATTCAGCGATCAACTTTGTGCCAATGACTCCAAGGTCTAAAATTTCAGCCTCTCTCCAAGCTTCAGAGTCAAATACTCAACTGCTCACCAGATACCCTGACCACAACATCCCTGAGCACTCACACTCTGAATGCCACACAAACCTGAGCTTGTGGTAATGGTCCCCATACACTCAAACTCTGCACTGCAGGATAGATCCTACCCAATTCCCAACTGGGCACCATTCTTGACTCTCTCTTCCTGAAATGTCCAAATAATCACCTGCCTATTCATTCTTCCTCATAACACGTTCTCAGATCCAGCCACCTAATCCCTTCTATCCCTACGGCAATGACTCCCAACAAGGCCACCAACATCTCTCTCCTGGCACTATTATCTTTCTCAAGGAAGTTTTCCTAACTAGTCTTACTTCTACCACCTTACCCACTCTATCCATTTTCCTGGCATGGAATCAAAATTGATGTTTTCAAAAGGAAAAGTTGTTCACAACACATCACTGCTTAAAATTTATTAGCAGTTTCCACTGCTCTGGGAATGTAGTCAACAGCTACCCCCAGGATCTGCAGTATCTGACCATTCACCCCTCTGGCCTCACTTCTGGTGCTACAGCACACCCGTCAACTCTGTGCTCCAGCCACATTGAGCATTTTGTTCCCGCAATGTGCCATGCTGGTTCACCTCTGAGCCACAGCAAAGGCTGTTCCCTCTGCCTCACCCCTACCCTCTGCTTCTAATGAAACACTAGACTTCTCCTCTCATGGTATCTCTTGCTGTTTTGTAATTTTCTGCCCATTTATCTGTCTCCTGCCAAAATGTCTGATCACCAAGGAAACATATCTGTACTATTCACCAATGTCTCCCTAGTCCTGACACATAGGAAGCCCTCAATATCTACTTTCTTTATATAATTTATATATTTATTTATTTATGGAGTTGAATAAAGTAGATTATTGAGGGTTTCCTATATGTATAATCCTTTCATCTACTCCAAGCTTGTTGAAAGAAAGCAAGAATTTCCAACTATCAATCACCTTCACTGATCTGTTTCCTATATCTCTATTAATGCAGCCCCAAATGGCATAGGCTTCTTAAGTTGCCACAATTCACTTCAGATGCACACATAATTTCCCCTTGATGGAAGAACGCAAGGATTTTTCCATTACATACTGTTAAACCAGGTCTCTTCCATCTCATACCCAAGCAATTCTCCAATTTAAATACTTGCTGCAGGAGTTTCTTATCAAGACAGAAAGAAGGAAAGCCCATTTTCAGGATGAAAAAGAGAATGTGAACACTTTCAGCTTCCATTTTTATCTGGTTCAGCCCTGGCTCACAGATTAATTTCTGGCACCAGGATCTGGGACCAGATAACAGAGAATCACACAGAAGAGCCTTCTCCAGCTCTCCAAAGCCAGCAAGAATCACTCTTTTCACAATCGTCCATTTTACAATGTGTCTAATTATAACTGAATAAATTACTTCTGCCATTCTGCAGAAATACTTAAAATAAATAGCTCTCTTTCCTTGAATTAAAATCATAGTCTTTTGTTCACTGTTTTCTGTTCCATAAAGCAATGGAGCCTGTTGATTAAAGATCATTTATAGGATTTCTTTTCAATCTTTTTTATGATATCACTTCAAAATACCCCCAAATATTCAGCTGCAAGGAGGGATGAGAACTACTGGAAATTGGCTCTTTGAGAGTTTTTGATGAGAAATGAAGTTGTGGATGTAACTCTCAGCGAATGAACATATATTAGAAAAGTCTATTTTAATAACTACTTGGTTCTTCTTCTTGGACTTTTTTTCTCTACCCAACTTCCTATATTTTTCTTGAGATTACAACATAATCCCCACTGACACACTAAATATTACCTCTCTGTATTGAATGGATGACGCTGAGACAATAAATCACTTTGAGCTAACACAATATGCCAACCAGTCCCAGCTAAGCCAAATATTTGACGAAAGACATACAAACTGAAATTTAGCAAGGCAGGAATGCTTTGGGAATTATGTCCTGAATATCAACCATCTCTAAAACCTATGTAGTTAAAAAAATAGATGTTCAAGGAGGCCATATGTGAATGCATAAGATGATTCTGTGTTCAGAATAGCCACAGTTAGCCAATTCCAGGAGATATCTTGGGATGAGATTGTGATTAGGCCACTCTCCAAACACTGGTGGATGTCATGACAAAATAGACTCTTCAGTTCTGAACCCAAAAAAAAATCCCCCAAAACACATAAACTATTGTTTTTCTGCAGTGGTGTAGAAATAAACATGATGTTGATGAAAAAGACTGTCTGGAGGGACTGAGCATGCCGCTAAGGAAGCTGACACCTCAGGTCCTCTCACTTGCACGGGCCCCTTTCAAAGCCTGGTGCTAATTTGGTATCTGAAATGCTGTCTTCTTTTTCTTAAAAAGTGGGCCCCTAAATTGAGCACACTTCACAAAACCTTCCAGAGCTGCCCCCTGTGGACCCTACTTTAGAAAGATTCTAATGGGACTTCAGAGATGCCCTCAGCTGTCAGGACGATGGAACTGTATTCACAAGTCATCCCAAGTCCCCTAAAAGGAGGACAGAGCATCCCTGGCCAGCAGCCAAGGCCTTCCCAGGGCAGCTCCAGTGAACTTCTCTGATTCCCATCTCACTCGCCCGACCTGCCTTCCACTGAAGCATCAATGATCACTAAACAGCTTCATCCACTGTCATGTTTCACTAGAGTTGGGACCTCAGCCAAGCATGTTCTGCCTCATGTCTTCTCCCCAGGTACCTCCGCTCCTCCTTCAGAACCTACTCAAGGGACATCAGCTCTAAGAAACCTGTCTTGGTGCCCCCTTCCCCCAAGATGAAACTATGTCCTCTGTGCCTTGCAGCTTGGAGCTTAGTACCTTCCCTGGGTCTGAACGGTGGCTCCTTCACTTATTAGAAACCTCCCATGCCTCAGTTTCCTCATCAGCAAAATGGGAAGCAATAGTGCTTCCCTCCTAAAATGGACATGAGGATAATCCTTGTTGCACAGCAGAAACTCAATAAATGCCAACCATCATCATCACCATCCTACACATTGCTTCGTCAGAAATCCCTTAACAACTCTTTCTAACTCCCCCATGAGACCAGGGACTTCTCAGTAACAGAGATGGAAGCCCCGGTGCACAGAGCCTGGCGCTCCATAAATGTTTGCTGAGCACATGAATGAATTAAGTAATATTTATATTCTGACCAACAGAGGTAAAATTCAATAACACATCCCACAGCCTCTTGTTTGCTAACATTTCAAGTCTATATTGGAGAATGTGATGAAAAGCAGAAGACAGAAGAACAGGGAGCAAAACAGTTCTGCATCATGTTTCTCTGTCTATTCTCAAGAGCATCCCTTTTTCATCATGGGCCAACAGAGCCTAGAGCTGCTAGCTGTCTACAAAACCCATCTCCCAAGAGCAGCTTCATTCATCTACCTCTCTTTGCAGATGGACTTGCACGTTGCCTTCAGCTGAAAAATTGTTTCATCTACTCCAAACCAAAACAGAATCACAGAACCTGGCACTCTCACCCAGCAATCACCACACACACCATTTGACCCATCTAGATTCTTCCTATCGGGTTAGAAAACATGAATAACTCTATAGCCCATGATGAGACTTTAAATCTACCCAAGACCTCTTCAAGCAAAGCAAGGGCTCTGTCTGTGGAAGCTGTAATAGGTGTCACGGAAGTGCACACATGCAATCTACACAGAGCACTGACATTTCCACACCCTGGGCTGGTTGGGTGAGGGGATCTAGCTCCACGTTAACCTCATCTTTGGCCACACCCTCACACCTGCTCTTCACGCCCAACTCCACAAAATCAATCTGCATACCCTCGTATTAAATATATTCCTCAATAGTTCACATGTCACTGTCTTAGCACATTTGTCACCCTGCCTGGAATGGTTCTCACCAACCCTCCATCCCATCCCTGGGGCAGGAAGTATCCATCTCAATGATATCTCTGTACTCCTTTCAACTCCATCCCCACCTTTTGAGGGCCTCCTGGACCCCTCTTCTTCAGACTCCCCTAGTTCTTGCCCCATGATTCTCTCAACACTGTTGTTGTGTGTCTCTCATCCACCATATGTTATCTCTGCAACCCCAGCACCCAGCTCGGCAACGGATGCACACAGCAGGTGCTCTGTAAACATCTGATGAATGAATGATTCCATGAACAATCTCCCTTGAGATCATAGACTTAAATTATGCTCCACATAATTCCTGAGTTTCTTAAAGTAATACGTGTTCCCATCCAGTGGGTCATTGCTCATTAACCCCAAAACCATCCCAGCTATTTTTATAACGGGAGTAAAGAATACGTGGGTTGATTTTTCAGGAAGAAATTTCCCATAGTCGAACCACTCTGAAGGCTCAGGTGTAGCACTGGTATAGGGTTCACATGCCTCAAAAATGTACTGTCTGCTACCTTTTTTATAGGTAAGAAAAATATAGCAGCAGAAGTGAAGAAATAAGATGGGCTTTACTCTCACCTCCAAGATTGCAAAACATCAGTAGTGTCTGCTCAAGAAATCTTTAACGTGCTTGAGGTAGGTCAGAGATGTTGTTTTTAAAAATGTCTGTGTGCGGCCGGGCGCGGTGGCTCAAGCGTGTAATCCCAGCACTTTGGGAGGCCAAGACGGGCGGATCACGAGGTCCGGAGATCGAGACCATCCTGGCTAACTCGGTGAAACCCCGTCTCTACTAAAAAAAAATACAAAAAAAAAACTAGCCGGGCGAGGTGGTGGGCGCCTGTAGTCCCAGCTACTCGGGAGGCTGAGGCAGGAGAATGGCGTAAACCCGGGAGGCGGAGCTTGCAGTGAGCTGAGATCCGGCCACTGCACTCCAGCCTGGGCGACAGAGCGCGACTCCGTCTCCAAAAAAAAAAAAAAATGTCTGTGTGATATCCTTACTTCTACAAGACAAATTAATGCTGCAGAATAACTGGGGGAAAGAAAAAAATCTAGATCCATGTTCTCTTGGAATGCAGCTTGCTCTAATTGTTTTCTCATGTAATCACATATATTACCAATGTAATTACAAATAATACACATATTTGATTTGTGCAATTATAGAACAGTATATAATTTTTAAATGTGGTATGTTTCTTTCTACCCAAGATTCCTTTGTGAAGAAAATGATTTATCATTTCTAAAAATATGCCCCTGTGCATTATGTTTTAATAAAGCAAAAATTAGTAAACATTTGCCTTTCTTTTATATTTCAACAAAATAAACTTTGCCATGAAAATTCACGTTTTAAAAGGCTCATTATATGCTTTGAAAAACTGCTTGCACTAGGCTAATTCTGTTTACTGGAGAAAAGTCAACCAAATACTATGATTCTCAAGAAAGGTAATTATAAGAGAACCTACAATGTATAAGGCACAGTCAAGGGAGGTATTTGAGAAGGCCTGGGATAGGAGGAAATAACACCTCAATGAACTGGTGAGGAACAGCCTGTTTAAGAGTGAAAGAGACAAGTGAGAAAACTGGGCTGTGTCCCTTATCAGTTGTGTCTCTTTGAGCAAGAAACTGAATCCCTCAGAACTTTCATAAAGTTGAGGTTATTTACCACCTCACTCATTGTACAGCTGTGAAAACTAAATGAAATAACATGTGTGAAAGGCCCTAGCACTTACTCACTTAGCGACCATGCATGTCAAGTGGTAGATGGTTCTTGCTGTAACAGCATAAATCACAACTCTCATCTACCATTACTGTATTTCTCTTTGCACGATGACAGTTCTCCAGATCTGCTGCACAGCATCTGGAACACCGTGGTCTCTAAGTCTCTCCTTTTGGAAGGTAAAATGGCAACAGACTGGATTCGTTCAAAGAGGAGACTTGTGAAGGGTCCAGGGAAGAAATGGGTGAACACCCTTGAGATGTAAAGGGAAACGCAGAATATTAAACTACAAAGACCAGAAAAGAATTTCCAGATAATCCTTATCTGACTAGTGACTCACACTGAGGTTCTGTTGGATCCACACAATAGAATCTTTGTTTTAAAACTTAGCCAACATTTAAAATTCGGAGATTTCCCATAAAACCTTGGAAGTACACCTTCTCATTCTGCAATGAGAAGCCTGGGTAAGGCTTGGCCCAAGATCCTCTACGGCAGCAACTGGCTGGAGTCAAGGAGATTACTCCCTAGGTAGCCACACCCGAAAGGCCACCCTCCCCAGTGTTCATTATTTGCATAAGCTATGGCACTCCTGAGACAAAAACTAAATAAAACTCTCAAGTTGATCAACAGACAACACAGAAGTGACAAGTAAAGGATCACAGTCTCCATCCCCATCTAATACTCAGCCAGCTGCTGAAGCCTCCTGTTTGTGGGGCCAGCTTTGCTTTCCCAGGAGCTATAATCATAATGGTTATCATGACTTCCACAGGATTTTTTTTTTTTTTTTTTTTTTTTTTTTTTTTTTTTTTTGAGACTGAGTCTCACTCTGTCGCCCCGGCTGGAGTACAGTGGTGCCATCTTGGCTCACTGCAACCTCCACCTCCCAGGTTCAAGCGATTCTCATGCCTCAGCCTCCTGAGTAGCTGGGACAACAGGCACGTGCCACCACACCCAGCTAATTTTTGTATTTTTGGTAGAGATGGGGTTTCACCACGTTAGCTAGGCTGGTCTTGAACTCCTGGCCTCAAGCAACCTGCCCTCCTCGGCCTTGCAAAGTGCTGGGATTACAAGCATGAGCCACCACGTCTGGCCTTCCACAGGGTCTTCAAATGCCTGAAGCTCACTCAGCACTGGGGAAAGAAAGGACCCTAGAAGAAAACTGTTACAGAGTTGGTACAATGGAGTGTCCTGCCTACCTAGAGATGAAGGCAGATGTGATCTGTCTACATGCTGAACCTCACATTTAAGAAGAGAATAAATGGATCGCAGTGTGTCTTAGATGTCCTAAAGACTCTCCATCTAAATATTCAAGAATATATATCTAATCTTAGCACTTCAGTGCAGTAAAAAATGGCATAGACTTCATGGCATAGGAACAGAAACCTTCTAATAAAGAGAGTTAATAAAGAATTGCTGGCGGTAGGGGAACATCAACTTTCCTGGCAAGAAAACTGCATCTTGGGAAGTTTTAGTAACTCATCTGAGAACTAGAAATTGAATCCAGGAACTGACTCCAGATACGAATAAACAAACCATGTAGCCTTACTTTTCTAGTTACTTCCCTCCACAGGTACATCAAAATTAAGAAACCAAGAACTTGGCCAGGTGTGGTGGCTCACGTCTGTAATCCCAGCACTTTGGAAGGCTGAGGCGGGAGGATCACCTGAGGTCAGGAGTTCAAGACCAGCATGATCAACATGAGGAAACCCCGTCTCTACTAAAAATACAAAAAATTACCCAGAAATGGTAGCACATGTCTGTAATCACAGCTACTCAGGAGGCTGAGGTAGGAGAATCACTTGAACCTGGGAGGCAGAGGTTGTGGTGAGCCAAGATTATGCCATTGCGCTCCAGCCCAGGCAACAAGAGTGAAACTCTGTCTCAAAAAAAAAAAAAAGAGAGAGAGAGAGACCAAGAACTTGAAAACTAATGAGACTGATGAGATACAACCCTCAACTCTCCTGAAGATGGAGGAGAAGGATGAGCTTGGAAAGCCCACCTGAAAAAGCCATCTACGTTTTTGAGCCAGCAATAATATAAAGAATTTGGAGCTTCTTTTTACTGTAACATCTGGATGAAGCTTTTTAAATATTTCATTCTGGATTCATTCCTCATCATGGAAAGAACTATTTCATCAAATACCAGAACTGCTCAGAAAAAGCCTGTGTCTCATATTCAAGTTGAACCACAGGCTCAAAGACTAGGTAAATAAGTGTACAACTACATTTAAAAGTTAGCCAAGAAATAAAATGGAAGGAAATATGCCAGAATATTAAAGTGGCTAACTATGTAGTAGGAACACAAACAGACAGCATTTTTGCTTCTGTCTTGTTCCCCTAGTATCTTTGTTTTCTCAAACGGGCTTGTATTACTTGTTTAAAATAATCTATAACTAGACAAGAAAAAAATACATATGAATTAATTTCACACAAGTGAGAGAGATGAGTCAGGCATCTTGTCCTGATCTGGACCCACAGATCTATCCCAATGTAGCTCAGCCCATTTTTGCCTTCTCTGCCCCCTGCTAGACTATGTGAGGTCTCCCCAGTGCCTTGCCATCTCCACTATATGCCCCAATCTGAGCAGCAAGGTCCTCAGCACATAGTAGGTACCTAATAAACATTTATAAAGTGAATCAATTCATAGCATCCTATATTTCCTTTCACACATTCTTCCTCTGGACCTGTCAATGTAAAGGATGATACTCAGGTGAATGATATTTCCTGTAAGAGACCATACAATTAATTACCCTTGTAACCTCAAAAATCATATTTGAAATCAAATCTGCACAAGTGACAAGTAGAGGATATAAAACATGGCATTCTCCTCAGCCTCTTAATTACATACTATATATCAAGCTTCTCCCAAGCTCTGAAAATGTGCCATTTAACATTCTACACTTGGCATTCAACTGCAAAACCTGAAATGGAGATTGTATTACTTAAAGATTTCCTGATTTTTTTTTTTTTTTTTTTTTTTTTTTTTTTTTTACTTACTTGTTCTACATTTTTACCCTTCAGCCAGGTTTTATCTACTCCCTGTTTCCCTCTTATGCTGTTGTATGCTAGCCAAGAAAATTTAGGGTAAAACTCAGTTGTTTAAATCCAGGTACTTTCATTGTCTTAAGACTAGGGGGCATTTACCTAGTGCAAAACACATGAGTGAGTGGGCAAAGGCATGTTGAAGGCACACAACAGAATCGTCCCTCTGACCGTCCTCTCCATGAAGCTAGTATCTTGAGATACATAGTGGTCACCAATACATATAGTATGAATGAAACTTTGTTTAAGAAGTGTGCATGTGTACAAACAGATATGTTAGTATACCCATAGGAAAAAGTCAGAAAGGATACACACAGAATAGCAAATAATAATTAGCTTTGCATGGGATGAAGTGGAAAAGCCAGTGGTCTAAGGAGATAGAAATTTTTACCTATTTTTATAATCTAGATAAATAAGGTGAAGGAATTATAAATGAATTGTTGTTATATTTACCCTTTTCTTTTTCAAATAAAAAAAGTACTAAAATGGTATGTATGTGAGTGTATTACCTGTATAAAGGTTAGTTCCCTGCCTTCAGGAGAAAAACACAGTATAAAATAATTCCAGGACTCACATTATATATTATTACAACCACAGAGACAAAGAAGACTCTCTGGATACATAAATATATACCCATCCTTTCTCCTCAAACAAATGGAAGTTGGATTCAGACAACGTGGCTGCATGTAAGTCTCAATAAAGGTTGCATGCTACCATGCCACTACTTGGGTATTTGGTTCTGTTTATTGGAGGGGTTGTGTAAAAAGATTAGTGCAATCGGTCAATGTAACTGCAGTGGGACTGAATTTCCACCGAGGCTGGCAACACGCTCAGCATAGAGAAGGCAAGAAGATGAATAAATTACAGCAAGAACATGAGGTTCATAACCAGGAAAGAGGAGCGAATGAAGCCAGCCTCTCAGAATCAGGGGACTTGTGGATAAACCTCTAGAGATGGCTCCATCCCTCTCCCCCAAAAAAGAACTGCTGCAAGTTCCTTGAAGGTGAGAAGATACTCCAATTCTACATCTTCACGTCTTGGGGGAAGGAAACACCCAAGTAGTAAACCCATTAATACTGTCCTTACAGGTGAGGTATTCCTGAAAACGGTTTAATTCCCTTTAAAAGCATAAAATTGTTTTCTTCTAATCATTTCATCATTTTGGGACTTATATTTAAGTCTTCAATCCATTTTCAGTTGAGTTTTGTACATGGTGAGAGATAAGGGTCTAACTTCGTTCTTCTGCACATGGATATCCAGTTTCCCCAACACCATTTACTGGCAAGACCATCCTTTCCCCATTGTGTGCTCTTGGCACTTTTGTCAAAAATCCATTGGCTGTCAATGCATGGATTTATTTATGGGTTCTCTATTATCTTCCATTGGTTTATGTGTCTGTTTAATGCCAGTACCATGCTGTTTTAGTTACTATAGCTATGTATAGTATTTTGAAGTCAGGTAGTGCGATGCCTCCAGCTTTGTTCTTTTTGTTCAAGATTGCTTTGGCTATTCAGGGACTTTTGTGGTTCCATAAAAATTTTAGGAGTGTTTTTTCTATTTCTGTGAAAACCATCATTGGTATTTTCATGTGGATTATACTGAATCTTTAGACTGCTTTGGGTCGTATAACACTACTAAAGGAAAACATAGGAGAAAAGCTCCACGACATTGATCTGGGCAGTGATTTTTTGGATATGACCTCAAAAGCAAATGGGATTGCATCAAACTAAAAAGCTTCTGCATGGCAAAGGAAACAATCAACAGACTGAGGAGACAACTCACAGAATGAGAGAAAATAACTGCAAACCATACATCTGATAAGAGGTTAACATTCAAACTATATAAGAAGTTCAAGTAATTCAATAGCAAGGAAATAACCTGATTTTAAAATGAGCAAAAGACTTGAATAGACATTTATCCCAAAGAAAGACATACAAATGGCCAATGGGTATATGAAAAACTGCTCAACATCGCTAATCATCAGGGAAATGCAAATTACAACTACAATGAGATATTGTCTCACTCCTGTTAGAATGGCTATCACCAAAATGGTGAAAGAGAAGTGTTAGAGAGGATATGGAGAAGATAGAACCCTTAAACACTGTTGGTGGAAATGTAAATTAGTACAGACACTATGAAAAACAGTATGGAGGTTCCTCAAAATATTAAAAATAGAACTGCCATATGATCCAGCAATCTCACTTCTGGGTATATATCCAAAGGAAATAAAATCAATATGTTGAAGAGATATCTGCATTCCCATGTTAGCCAAGATATGAAATCAATCTAAGTATCTATCAATGGATGAATGGATAAAGAAAATGTGGTAAATATACACAATGGAATACCATTCAGCCATATCAAGGATGAAGCCCTGTCACTTGTGACACTGTGGATAAACCTGGAGGACATTATGTCAAGCAAAACAAGCCAGGCACAGAAAGACAAACACTGCATGATCTCACTCATATGTGGAATCTAAAAAAAAAGTTGATCTCATAGAATTAGACAGTAGAATGATGGTATGAGAGGCTGGGATGGTTAGGAGGGAGACGATGGGGGATGGTGGCCACAGGGTACATTATTACAGTTAGGAGAGAAATAATTTCAAGAGATCTATCGCACAGCATGGTGACTTTAGTTAATGACGATAAATTGTATTCTTGAAAAATGCAAACAGGGTGGATGTTGTGCTCTCACCACAACAATGATAACTTTGTGAAGTAATGCATTTGTTAATTAGCTAGATTTAACCATTCTGCAATGTCTATATAAGTCAAAACATCATGTTGTAGATGATAAAAACATACAATTTTTTCTGTCAATTTAAAAAAAGAAATAAAACATTGAAATAAATTTTTTTAATGTAAATTGGTTTCTCACTCTTCAGAAATTAGCAGCCTGAGCCCTCACCACAAGACTTCCACATATGTGAAGGGAGCCAAGTCGCTTGTTCAGTTCCTCTCTTTTTAAAAATAATCCCTGTTCTCAGTATTCCTCCAGGGAGCACTCTGAAATCTGTCCATCATTTTATCTGGGCATCTTTATCCACTATTCACAACACCTCCAAGCAACATTGAACTTCCCTGAAACTGAGAAAGGCATGGGGAGTGCTGGGTGGGTCCTTGTGCTGGGAGGGACCTTGTTCAAGGGCTTCTCTCTTTGCTCCTGGTGCTGGAAAGATGAAAGGCCTTATTTCCTGATCAGCACTGGGGACAGGAGCCACAGATCAAGTGGACAAGCTCCACCTGCATCAGGCATGGAGGCTTGTCCAAAACAGAACCTCAGAATTAGGAGTTACAGCATCAGAGGGGCCTTAGCAACATCCATTTTACAGAGGAGAAAACTGAGACCCAAAAAAGGGAGAGGATGCCCGTGATTTCCTGGGAAGTTAATGACAGAAGGAGACTGGAATCTAGGGCTCTGAGCTCAAAGAGCCCAAATGACTAATGAATGGAGAGATGGACAGATGGACAGATGCCTGGATGGCACAGAGACAGACAGACTCAGGGGATGACTAACTGGCATCTTGCTATAAAATGATGAATGAGGAGAAAGTCTTCTCCCAAGGCTGTGTTGGCCCATGGTTCCAAAACCCGTCCTGAGACCCCACCCCACCATCTTAAAATTTCCTGCCATGGTTTACCAAGGAGAAAGAGAGTGAATGGTTTGATCAAACCCAACGCTGACTTGGATGGAGGAGGGAGGACTGAAGCCTACATATTCTTTATACACCAAGAGTGCCGGGATCTCATCAGTTCCTCTTCAGTCATTGATCATCCGATGGAAATATTTGCTACAGCTACACTGGAGTGTCCAGAATGATTGAGAGACAACAGCCACAAGGGCTTCCCTGCCTGGCTTTCAGTGAGGGCTCTTTGTGGAACATTTTGAGATTCGAGGAGGGGTACACCCACATTAATCAGCTCCTTGGTCAGGATTCAGGCAGAGACGGTTGCTGGATGGGATGCATCAGTTGTCAGAAGCCTTCTGCCCCTTCATCCACGCATTCAACACCTACTTGCTGAATGCCTACTAGATGCCACTGTTTTAAGCCATTGAGACACAACAGTTTAAAAAAATACACAGCCTGGGAACAGTGGCTCACTCCTGTCATCCCAGCCCTTTGGGAGGCCTAGGTGGGAAGATCGCTTGAGCCCAGGAGTTTGAGACCAGCCTGGGCAACATGACAAAACTGTGTCTCTACTAAAAATACAAAAAAATTAGCCAGGGATGGTGGTTCACACCTGTAGCTCCAGCTACTTGGGGAGGGAGTGGAGGCAGGAGAATCAATCCAGCCTCAGAGGTCAAGGCTGCAGTGAGTCCTGATCATGCCACTGCACCCTAGCCTGGGCGGCAGAGTGAGATCCTGTCTCAAACAAACAAAAAACAAATCCCTGCCCTCTTGGGTTTACATCTTACTGGGGATGGGGAGTGGAAACAGACAATTACAAGAAATATAATGAAGTTCACTGTAAAAGGTGGAGCCTTAACTGACTCCCTTTGCAAGCCAACCCATAGATGATTATGGTGGGAGGGAGTGGGCACTTTGCAGTATTAAATTAAGTAGTCGGTGGGGGAAGGAGACTCACTAATTTTCCCAGGACAGTCACTCCTGGTTTATTCCAGTTGTAGACCAATTAATGTCCATTAGTTTCTTTTAGTACCACCTTTGTCTCTCAAAAGTGTCCTGGTTTGGATGGCAAGTTATATATCAGTCATCTTACTGAGAAGTATGCTTTTAGACTCCAAGGAGGCAAGGGAATTAGCCAAACAGTTATCCTAGGGAAGAACAAGTAGAACAAAGACTCCAAGGTGGGAGTGTACCCGATGTTTTCAAGGAAAAGCAACTAGGCCCAGAGGGTGGAGCATGCATGGGTTATAGGGACTAAATGGTCATAGGCCCTTCCAAGTTTTCCAACAAAAACTGTGGTTTGGCTGAGTGAGATGGAGGGATTTGGGTGAGTTCTGAGCAGAGGAGGGACATAATCCAATTCTGATTTGCAATGAGCCATTCTGGCTGCCATCTTGTGAGTAGATTCTGTCAAGACAAAGGCAGAAGAGGGAAGACTGATTAGGAAGCCCTCCTAATTATCTCAGGGGAAAAGAGGGTGACTTGGCCAGGTGGCTCCCAGGTGGAGGTGGCAAGAGTGGGTGGACCCTGGGTGTATTTTGAAGACAACACATTGAACTTGCTGATGGATTCAATGCTAGTGTGGAAGATAGAAAGGAACGAAGAAAGACTAGGGTGACTTGGCTGGGGCAAGTGGATGTGTGCCATTGACTGACATGAGGAAGGCTGAGGGTGGAGCCGATTTGGAGAATTAGGAGTTCAATTCTGGAGAAGTTCCATGTGAGATGAATATTAGATATATAAGTGGAAATGCCACGCAGTTAAATATTGGAGGCAAGAGCTCTGGAGAGAGTTCTGTACTGGAGATACAAATTCGGGAGTCATTAGCATGGAGAAGGTCTTTAAAGCAGTATTTACCAACAAAGAACATCTGGCCTTTAGTCCAATTCAAAGCAGCACAAATTATATGGTAGTTGCCTATCATTTCATCTCCCCCATTCTGTTCATGCTCTCATCAAAACTTCCTATGACCCCAGACTACACAGCCAGACCTCACTCCAGGGCCTGAAGAGTCAGAGCTGCAACGGACCCCAAGGGGTACAAGCATTTCCTGAAACAATTCTACTCTATAACAATCCTGGTACTCATGAAGGACAACTTGTGTAAAATAGGCAGCCAGTTGTGGGGAGCAGTGAACATGGAGTCAGAAAATCTAGAAGAATCCTGGCTCTACCAATGGTTTGACTCTAGTTGTATGACCTTGGGCAAGTCACTCAACCTCTCTGTACTCAGCTCTCTCACATGGTTTATATTGTGCAGTAAGTGACAAAATTCATCTCAACAGCACCTGGGACATAGTAACCACTCAGTAAAAATCAGCAAAATGACTGTCTTGTTGCCATTATTATTAGCATTTGACTTAAGATGAGGACAAGGGAACAAATCATTTATTTGGAAGGTAATCCTAGGGGACACTGGTTTAGGTGAGACCAAGTGATAGAAAGAAAGAAGTCAATGGAGGGTGTGCTCTCAAGCCAGTTATTGCTGTCAGCAAATAGAGCTGAATTCCACCGGGGCACCCTGACATCCAGTGTAGAGTACACACCCCAGAGTTCTCCCACCTGAGGGGTGAGGGAGCTGAGGTATTTACACAACAACTCCCACCAACCATGCCTTGAGAGCTGGGGGTGAATACTACTTTCTGGCTTTGGAGAAAGAGATGCAATAGGAAGTCGGCTGGTGCATACTGCAGTGGTAAGGCCCAAAGAATGTGGACAAGGCACACAATGGCACCTGCTGCCCAGTCATCATTGCATAACACCAAGGCAATTCACCCAGCTTCTCTGAGCCTCATTTTTCCATCTATAAAATGGAAGGAATCATATCTGCTTCTCAGAGTTGGCATGAGGATTTCAGAAAATAATGTTTGTCAAAGCACCTGGTGTGATGCCTGCCACATGGAATTTCAACTTCCTTTCTCCCTTTCTCTTCTCCTCATTACGCCCTTCCCACATAAAGGGAAAACTTACTTGTCACGGGCCACACAGAAAATGCCTTTCAGAAGGGCACTTTGTGTTTTACAGCATTGTTCTCTGGCTGCAGCTCACTCGTTCCCTCTAATATACTCTCATATGTCAATAATGATTTTGCTAAATATTCCTTTCTGGAAGGAGGAAGTAGAGGTGCTTTGAGAATGAGGATGGAGGTTTGTGTCCCCCAGGTATGCTTCATGTCTGTGGTCTCTGTTTTTCACTCCCACCATGTCAAGGCCCCCTATCTCTAAACAAATTGGTCAAGATGGAGTCATTCCTAATCTGATGACACTCAGCACTGCCACGTGTAAGTTGCTGAGCTGCTGACAGAGACACTGGTAAGTTGATCCAGAAAGGAGTCAATCCCTTCTTCCTTCCCCCATGAAAAAAAAAGAAAAAAAAAAAACCATCTCGAAAGGCCCCCGCAGGAAACAGGCCTGCCCAGTGCAACCCACCAGCCCATACAGCAGAACAGACGTAGGCCCAGGAGACAAGTGCTTATGTGTGAGCAAGAAGCCACCAGAATACCAACGAGCAGGGAGGTCTCCATGCCAGGAAACCCCCACAACGGCTATTTGTTTGGTGTCCTGGGAAAACTGAGCACCAACTGAGGCCT
Organism: Rhinopithecus roxellana; assembly: GCF_007565055.1. Taxonomy (NCBI): domain Eukaryota; kingdom Metazoa; phylum Chordata; class Mammalia; order Primates; family Cercopithecidae; genus Rhinopithecus; species Rhinopithecus roxellana. The sequence continues at coordinate 116,518,016 of NC_044561.1, forward strand.
CACGGAGGCATCCAACAGCCGGAATAAATCTGAAAGAAGTTGACCACACTGAGATGGACGAGGCTTGGTTACCGACACACAAATAAGTCCAGTTGATTAATAACTACTCTCTATTTAGAGTTAGCAATGGTCTCAAAGACTGGCATCTTGCTGCATCCAAAGAGGTGCTTGCTGGCATGGATAAGTCAGTAAGAATAAAGAAAATTAGATGGTTTCTTTACACAGGACTTTGCTAAGAATCTCACATATGGCCTCCTGTTGATTTTTCTTGGCAGCCCCAGCACAAACATGATCACCCCCATTTTACTGGTAAAAGAAACCTGAAGCTCAAAGGGCTTCTCAATAATTTGATTATGGTGACATAAAGCCAGTCAACAGGTAAGCCCACACTTACCCACCCATGAAGTCAGCCTCAAGAGAATAATTTTTTTAATCTACAGTGTTTTCATATACAGGATCTAACGGAAAACGAAGTGTATTTATTATGTTCAGAAGCCAGAATAGTGGTTAACATTGAGGTGGAAAGGTGGGTAACACCCAGGAAGATGCCATTATAAGGTGCTTTAAGATATTGGCCCTGTACTGCTTCCTGGCCTTGGTGGTGGTTTCATGAAACTGTCACCTTGTGACAGCAATTCACCAAGGTGAACACTTAGTAACTAGTGAATTTTCTTTAAAAAAAATAATAATAAAAATAAACTAGAGACAAGGTCTCACTATGTTGCCCAGGTTGGTCTCAAACTCCTGGCCTCAAGTGATCCTTCCACTTCAGCCTTTCAAAGTGCTGGGATTACAGCCGTGAGCCACTGTGTCCAGCCAACTAGTGAATTTTCTAGACTTATGTTATACTAATGAAAGGATGAGAAAATCACGGCCAGAGGGGAGCCAGCTGCCTGTTTTTGTAACTAAAGTTTTCCTGGAGCAGAGCCATGTCTGTGTTGATATACTGCCTATGATTAATAATCTGATCCTCTGCAGAAAAGTTTTGCTGATTTCTGGGTACACTGTTCAGAACTTGGTTTGAGCGCACATTATATCTTGCTTTCTGCTTGTGTTTTTCTTAGACAAACATGTAACTGAGTTTGCAGACTTGAAGAACACATCAAATGACCTGAAGGAGAACGAGCTTTATGTTACCTTGACACATGCATTAAAGAAGTTATACAGTCATTAATAAAAACACAGATAATCCAATGAGAATGTAAGTAAGGAAATTAGGATAAACTGAAGAAAATTAAGAGCAAAGAGAAAGACAGGTATAACAGAAATCATGTTGCTTAATTACTAAGATTTGGCTTCAACTTTGACTCAGAGTTTTATGGACACGCAAGCAAAATTGGTAAGACACTCAACCCAGATGCTCCAAATGCCAGGGAACCAAGCAGAGCTTCCGACTTCCTCTCCAGAGTCCAGAGAGCATCCAAGCCTGTGCATACAACTGAAAGCTGGCTGTTCCTGTTTTTTTTTAAAGCACCTTTTCCCCATTTTTCCTGCAATAAAAAGCAACTCATTTTTTGCTCTGATGGGCAAAAAAACCCTCAGGAGCCTAACTTTTGCCAACTGCCATGTGGCACTGCCCATTCCCATCTGGGCTGGCTGGCACAGACCACAGCGAACAGAACAGAGGGCCCAGGAGGGTCCTCAGATCATGGCTGAATCACAATGACCTACTTGGGATTAGAACAACATTTTAGAGCATAACAGTGTTTTATGGGTCATAAATATTGCACAGATGTTCCTTATTTACACAGACTCGACAGAGGATTATTGCAACATTACCATGCTAATATGGTGATTCCTGGTTTTGAAACTGGCGGGCAAGAAGCAGGGAAATGTAATTAAACAAGTATGGTGCACATTTTAGGAGGCTGTTCAATAAAACAAAATAAAAACACACAATAAAACTGCTACCTCTTATTCAATTTTATTCCACAACTGACACTTGATGGCAAGAGTTAAACTTTTCACAAAATAGCATTAGTTGGCATTGGAGAATAAACTTAAATAACAGCAATAGCAGTAACAAACAGCTAGCATTGAATGTGTGCTTACTACGTGTTTTATACATGCATTAACTCACTTAATGCTCAAAACAACTTTATAATGTGGATCTTATAATTATTCCCCTTTGACAAATAGGAAACTGAGGCAGAGGTGGCTAAGCAATTTCCCAGAGTCAGAAATCTTTTCTCAGTGGAGCAAGCATCTGACTTCAAAGTCCGTGTTCTGCTAATGATCACACAACAAGCAAAGACTTAGTCACAGCTTTCTGTAAGAGCAAAGGCTACTCTGTGCTGTCCCATCCTGGGCCGCTAAAGCACACAACTATCAATGCCCCAACATATAACATCACCTCTTTGAAGACAAAGAATGGAAGGTCGGTCTCCATAGTCCATCACTCTGGAGGCAGCAAGAAGTCAAGTTTCCAGGATCTGGTCTAGGGCTGCCTGGCTCCCCTTCCCTTTAGCCACACCAGTCAGTCACCCATGGTTCCAACCACACCAAAGGACTTGGCTTTTCACGATGACCCGTTGGACAGCAGCTCGGCTCAGGCTGCTCTTCTGTCCCCTCCCCATATCACTACTCATAGCCAAGCATCATTTCCTGCCAGAAACCATCCCTGGCTCCAGCCAAGTGAGGCTGCCCCTTGCAGCAGTGTCTTAGACCTACCATCTCTGTATAGTGATGGTCAACATGCCCATCTGTCTCCCCAAACCAGACGGTGAGCTCCTTGAGGACAGAAATGATCTTTCAGGTCTCCCTTGCTGGTGAATCCACAGTGACCAACCCAGAAAAGGAACTCAGCAAAATGGTGAAACAGAAGAACTAGCGTGGGAGAAAGCAGAGATAGCTGCAAGGATGCCCTGCTAGGAACTGTGGCAATCCTTAGAAAAGTTTGCCCTGAAACAATCAGCATCCTCTTAGCAATTTTTGAGTCTCCAAAATAAACATCTGTGGTCAACAATGAAATGGACAGAGTGCTCACTTTTTGACACTCTATTCTACAACACAAATCTTGCTTGGAGGCCAGTCACATTTGCTCTTGATCCTAAGTGTGATCCCATGAAAGTGTTCACGTGGTCCACGCAGTACAACTGGGAAGTGAAGAACAGGCTGAGCCAGGCGCGGTGGCTCATGCCTGTAATCCCAGCACTTTGGGAGGCTGAGGTGGGGGTGAATCACGAGGTCAGGAGATCAAGACCATCCTGGCTAACATGGTGAAACCCTGTCTCTACTAAAAATATAAAAACTTTGTCAGGCATGGTGGCGGGCACCTGTAGTCCCAGCTACTCAGGAGGCTGAGGCAGGAGAATGGCATGAACTCAGGAGGCGGAGCTTGCAGTGAGCCAAGATCATGCCACTGCACTCCAGCCTAGGTGACAGAGTGAGACTCCATCTCAAAAAAAAAACAAAAAACAGGCTGTATGTGGAAGACTGTGGTTTGTTTATACACATTATTTGGATAGTTCTGTGGCTCCTGCACTGGACTGGTTCCCTCGGGGGAAAAACTATCCAAGGATGTGTCCACCGACAGCACATCTATCTCATGTGTGTGTCTTTGTGTGCATAGAAAGAAGCAGAGAGGACAGGGAGATACAAACACATACGTTCCTCAGCCTCTCCTTTACAAAATGTGTTCCTAAAAATCAGTTGCAAATTGAATGTTTAAAATTTGAACTCTACAGATCCTTGTATGCTATAAGGGTAGAGTAGAAGAGGGTGTACATGGGAAGACTTCTAAAAACTGTGAAATTTTACCTTTGGTATACATGTTTCATTTTCTTACCCCCTGAGTGTCATGCAATGTACTCATGATTATTTGGGATTATTTAAAATATTAAGAAATAAATTAAGTTACAAATGATAAACTTAATTTTGGAAAGTCTTACCTTAAATTCCAATTATCTCAGCTTACTGAAAATGACAATTCATACAAAGGAGAAAATGAGTTTGCTGTTAGGGACAAGGATGTGCTGGCACAGATATAGCAGAGGATTTGGCACTGGCTTCCACTCCTTCATGCAGTCTTTCAACATTTGTAGAGTACCCAGTACATGCCAGGTGCTTTCTAGGTAGCGAGCAAGACAGAATTGCTTCTTTAAGTGCTTTCTCCCCATTACATTCAAATGGGAGAAGCAAACTAAGTAAATAACCAAATAAATAAATACTTGGAGATAGCTGATACCATTAACCTATTAACATACCCAAGCTTATGTGGACAGAAAGGGAAGGAAAGATATTTGAGCTGAGTGGGAAGAAGGCACATCCCAAGTAGAGGGAACAATTAGAGCCAAGGTCTTGAGGGAGACACAGGTGTTGACTATAAGAGAAGGAAAAAAAGGCCAAGGTAAATAATGCAGTGCCCACAAACCTTTTCTGAAAAGGGCTAAATAGTAGACTTTAGCCTTTGCAGGGCATACGGTTTCCATTGCAACTACCCAACTGCACTATTGCATGAAAGCAACCACAAATAATATGGAAATGAATGGGCAGAGCTGTGCTCCAATATAACATTTTTATGAATGTTGAAATTTGAATTTCATAGAGTCTTCGAGTACGAAAAAATACCCTCCTTTTGATTCAATACCTACCATGTAAAGATGTAAAAACCTTTCTTAGTTCACAGGCCATACAAAAACAGGCAGCAGGCCAGATCTGGCCCATAGGGACACAGTGTGCTGGCTCCTAGGCTAAACTCAGTCAAATAAGTTGATAAGGTTTGGCTGTGTCCCCACACAAATCTTGTCTTGAATTGCAGCTCTCATAATCCCGTGTATCGTGGGAGGGACCCAGTGGGAGGTAACTGAGTCATGGGGGTGGGTTTTTCCCATGCTGTTCTCATGATAATGAATACGTCTCACAAGATCTGATGGTTTTAGAGAGGGCAGCTCACTTGCACATGCTTTTTTTTTTTTTTTTTTAGACAGCGTTTTGCTCTTGTTGCCCAGGCTGGAGTGCAATGGTGCAATCTCAGCTCACTGTAACCTCCGCCTCCCGGGTTCAAGTGATTCTCCTGCCTCAGCCTCCCAAGTAGCTGGGATTACAGGCACTTGCCACCACCACGCCAGGCTAATTTTTTGTATTTTTAGTAGAGGTGGGGTTTCATCATGTTGGTCAGGCTGGTCTTGAACTCCCGACCTCAGGTGATCCACCGACCTCGGCCGCCCAAAGTCCTGGGATTACAGGCATGAGCCACCACACCCGCCCCTGCTGCACACACTCTGTTGCCTACTGCCATGTAAGATGTGCCTTTGCTCCCCTTCACCTTCCTCCATGATTGTGAGGCCTCCCAGACATGTGAGTCCATTAAACCTCTTTTTCTTTATAAATTACCTAGTCACAGGTATTGCTTCATAGCAGTATGAGAACAGACTAATACATAAGTGAATGGCAGAAGAAGGGAAAAAAGACAGTATCAGGAGCTAGAAGCAACAGTTTCGGCTTGGGGCTTTATTCTACGTGCAAGCAGAACGATTTAACATGGGAGAGATATGGTCTGACTTATGTTTTTAAAAAATTACTTTGGCAGTTGAGTGGCGATTCTGATGGTGTCATCAACTTCCTTGAAAAAATGTGTCAACAGGGAATGGAACACTATCCTCTTAACTAAGGAGTCTGGAGCAAACCATCTTCCCCTCAAAAGCTCTATGGGCAAGGCATGGTGGCTCACACCTCTAATCCCAGCATTTTGGGAGGCCAAGGCAGGCAGATCACCTGAGGTCAGGAGTTCAAGACCAGCCTGGCCAACATGGAGAAATGTCATCTCTACTAAAACTACAAAAATTAGCTGGGCATGGTGGCACGCACCTGTAATCCCAGCACTTTGGGAGGCCAAGGCAGGCAGATCACCTGTGGTCAAGAGTTTGAGACCATTGTGGCCAACATGGAGAAACCCCATTTCCAATAAAAACACAAAAATTAGCTGGGTGTGGGGTGATGCACACCTGTAATCCCAGCTACTCAGGAGGCTGAGGCAGGAGAATCACTTGAACCCAGGAGCCAGAGATTGCAGTGAGTCGAGATCATGCCACTGCACACTCCAACCTGGGTGACACAGCAAGACTCTGTCTCAAAAAAAAAAAAAAAAAAAAAAAAAAACCTCTATGGATCTGTAGATTTCTCTCTGTATTTGAATCATTGAAGGGCTTAGTTTTCTTTAATGTTGATTCTCTGTCCACAATTTTAAAGATTTCCTCATTTTCTTCCATCACTAAACACGGCCTTGGAGACACGATGTCTAAGGATACATTTTCAGGATTTCATGTGTGTTCTTTCACTTTATTTTCCTTTCACAAGTGAAGTCATCTGACCAGTAACCAATTGAAGTTAAATAGTCAATACTTTCTGTACATCTGACAGACTCTATCCTTGCCTCAAATGTATTACCATGAGTACCAACATTTTCACATTTCCATTTTCTACTCATTTTTGTAATGTAAGAAAAAACTGGAGAAAAATTCAATCACAGCTGTACAGATAAGGGTTGGGTAAGAGAGAAAAATTGGCCTCATGGCTGGCAGACATCAGAGTACAATGGCTTCAAATGGTTTTGTAAAGTCCAAATTCAACACCAGGGTTATAAATGAATAATAATAAAGAAAAGTGTGGTTTCTCCCTTCCCATCAATTCTGCCCTATATGAGAGGAAAGGCTGTCAGAGACTTGGTCCTTTTAGGCTTCCCTGTGTTTCTCTGACTACCCCTCCTGAATCCCAATTTCCAATGTCCTGTCAAGAGTCTGACTTGACCTGCATATTGGTTCATAGACTGTACTTGGCATATTGACATTCAACTTAGTTTAGCAGCCCAGCTCCAGCTAACCATGCCCCAGCAGAGAGGGAGTGCCGCCATGTTAGTCAAGTCAACAAAGCCTTTACTCTTGACAAGTCTGGACCTCTTAAAAATCCAAGGGCTTTCAACCCTTGTTAGGCTGGAAAAGATTCAAACTTGGCTCTCTCAACTGTCATAAGAAATACATAATGACAACTTCTTAGACATATAGCAACGAAGAAAGGAAGTCACGCATTTCAAACTCTCTTCAAGACACTTAATAAGTTAACCAAGGCAAATAAGTAACCAGATCAAATCTACCAGAATTTTTCATCCCCCAATTTCAGCCTCTTAGTTAAATTTCAACCCCTCCTGGGTCCATAGAAGTGAAGCCTTTTGTAACAAGGCTGTGAATAATGCAAAAAAAAAGAGGTGGGGTGGGAGTTAAGATGTGAGTCTGTGACAGGCATAGTCTAAAATGGCCCCAATGATCCTCACCTCCCAGTACTCACATCCTTATATAATCCCTTCCCCTTGAATGTGGCTAGACTAGTGACTAGCTTCTAAGCAACACAGCATGGTAAACGTGATGGGATATCATTTGTGTGATTAGGCTACATAAGATGATGACTTCTGTCCTGCTACAGAAGTAGCAAGAATATAGCAGACTGTCTCCCTTGCTCAGGAAATGGGGCAAACCCACATATGTTAGAAAGGTCCATGTGACAAGAAACTGAAGGTGGCTTCTGGCCAACAGACACCCTAAGGAGCTAAAATGCTTAGTCCAGCAGCCTGCAAGAAACTCAATGCTGGCAACAATTATATGAGGTTGGAAACAGATCCTTCCCCATGGAGCGTTCAGATGAGATCACACCCCTGGACAACACGTTGACTACAGCCTTATGAGAAATGTTAAAAGCAAAGGACCCAGTTAAGCTGTGCTCAGAGACTACTGACCCACAGAAACTGTGAGACAATAAATGTGTGTTAAGTGGCTAACTTTGTGGTAATTGGTCATGCAGCAACAGTTAACTAGTACAGGGTCCAACTTGTCATTTCAATTTGAATTTCTCAAGTCTTCCTAATCCAGGAGTCACATATTGTCAAGTCTCTGCACACCTCTCACTGCATTATCATAAGCTTTCATGAATTTAAAAGAATAGATTAGAGGTTGATTTCTTCTAAAGAACCACTACAGTAAACCAATCTCAATCCCTTTCTTCCAACAAAGGTACATCAATTGCCACATCTTCCTCTTTGATGCAAATGACAAAGAGGAAAATCAAACCATGTCATAGCCATCTCTGAGTCCAGGAGAAAGAGATAATGACAGCACCTGGCCTGTCTTGCCTCACATCAGGAATGCAGTGAGATGGTTCTGAGCCATGGACCTTCCCAGACCATTTGAATGAGACTGACATCATGAGGAAGGGGGTATCCTCTGGTTGGGAATCCTCTAGTGGCTGTACCATTATTTTCTATTAAAGCCCCGAGTACACAGGAATTTTTTCCCATGCTGATATGAATCTCTCATGGAAAATAAAAGTTATTTTTAACTATGAGCCTTAGGCTATAAACTCATTCTCCAAAAGAGTTAGAATCAAGCAAAATCAAAGAAGTTAGAGGAAGGAGAGAAGAACACATCCTGGAGTGACTTGGCCATACCTGCAGACCATGTGTCCTGCCCCACAACTGTCCTCTGAATGCTCTTCTGGGACCTCTTCCCTCTCTCTTTTACCTATGCCCCTTTTTATGTATTTCCTCCTACATGCTCATCCCACCACGCCTTCATTCAACCTGCTCCTAAGAAAACTTGACTTTATGATAGTAAGAGCTTTCCAACTAGCTAAGGTTGATTCATCAATTCAATGTACTACTCCAAATACTTCAATCCAGAGTTCATTAGGTTGAAGGCATCATGCTAACCCCCACAGCAGACATGTGAAGAGCTGTGTCTGCAAAGCCTTTAAAAATGCTGCACAAACTCCCCTGCCTTCTTCCATTATAGAATGGGGCCAGAGTGAGCACCCCAGGTTCAAAACCTAAAAAGCAGGTTTCAGGCCTTGCCCCAACCCTCAGTTTTTGTGCAGCCTTGGGTTGGTCCTCTAAACCATCTAAGATTGGGCTTCCTATCTACAAAAGCATCAGAGGACTTGTTAAGAGCAAGAAAATACTGTGTAAAGCATTCTCTAAAAAGAGTCACTGCAATTAGGGCAAACAATTTCACCTTTTCTTATAACTCAAAGTTATCCATAAAATAATCAGTTATTGTACTGGGAGTCCACATCTATTTTTTCTCCTCCTGACATTATCATTGTCATGACTGCCACTACATCTTCAGCAATGCAATTAAGGTGGGACCTCTAGGGTCCTCCAAGGAGAAGAGCATGCTTGGCCCTCATATCTAGCAGCTGCCGCTACTGAGTTGAATGAGGTTTCATCACTGCTTCTTACATTTATACCTCCTAATTCAACACTGGGGGTTATAAATGTAGCAACAGTTAAGTAACACAGAGTCCAAACTGTCATTTCAATTTGAATTTCTCAAGTCATCCTAATCCAGGAGTCACATGCTGTCAACTCTCTGCACCATCTCACTGTATTATCAAAAGCTTTCATAAATTTAAAAGAATAGATTACAGGTTGATTTCTTCTAAAGAACCACTAAAGGAAACCAATCTCCCTCCTCCTCTCTAGTAATGATGTCATCACTGCCTTTATTTATCAGCACTACAAGCATGCCTCCCTGAAACAGCCTTCTCCCTCCCTCTAAATCTTCTGAGCTTAGAAATCAAATAAAAACTTGCTAGAACTGTAGGTAAAGTAAGAGCTGCTGGCCACTGAAGGAGAGACTAAGGGCTCTCCTCGGGAGGAAAAAATAAGAACTTTGTGTGTTTAACATCTCTTTGGTGACTCAGAGGCTCTTTAGCTTCTTTCTAGGTTCCACACAGTGCATTAGAAAGCAAGTCTTTAAATCGCAGGGTTCCGCATTAGAAAGGACTTTTTACAGTGTCTGGTATGTAGTTACCATTACCTATTTCTATCTCGGACCTCACCTGGGGCCCACCCACAAGTGTTGATGCGTATCTTCATGTCTAATACACAACAGCAATGAGACCATGAGCATTCCACTCTTATTTGGTACACAGAGGAAATTCCTATTTAAGCACGATCATCATTTCCACACGATTTATTCACCATTTTATATACGTTACTTCACGTCATGCTCACAACCATCTAATGAGATAGGCACTATTATTCCCATTTGCTAGGCACTATTATTTCCGTAAAGAAATTTAAGGCTCAGAGAGGTTAACTGATTTTCCCAAGGATATAGAGAAAGTAAGCAGGATGATTAAGAATCCCAACCAGTCTGACTTCAGAGCCCATCTAGATAGGGATGAAAATATCTCCAACGATGGCTATAAGTTCAAGTCACATTATAAATTTTTCCTAACGAACAGAAGTGAACTCTAAAATCCACCCATCAAATTGACATTTATCATGACTCATGTGTGAGTTAACAATTCTCCAAAAGGTAATAATATTATAACCACCAGTGCTACTATCCCTCACCAGGTATTTGACATGCAGCCTCTCCAATCTTCATAACCCCCTGCCAGACTGGTAGAAGTATTCCCATTGACAGCGGGGAATCTAGGCTCAAAAAAATCACAGTAATTTGCCCAAGGTCGCAGACTCAGTAAGTGGCAAGAGCTGGGATTTTAATTCAGGCCTCTCTGACTCCAATGCCTCTTCTCTTTCCAACATGTTGAGTGACCCAAGATGAAATATATTTAAGGGCAAACTAGTCTTCAACAATATAGTCAATCTTCACAATTCAGAAGATTCTTCTGAATCTTTTGCAGCTTTGAAACTGAGACAATGCTGGTCTAGAAATCAACACAGCTGGGTGGAAACCAGGTTTGTCCAGTTAATAGTTGTGTGACTGAGTATGTTGCATAATCTCACTAAGACTGCATTTCTTTATAAGTAATGCAATTTCACAGGGTCTTTATGAGGATTAAATGGGATAATATGTGACATACGCGCAGGTATCAAGGTCTATGGCACACAGAGGGTATTTTAAGTATTCTTTCTTTATTATTTTTCTTTGGAAAATGAAAATATGAATTGGGATTTCTGAATGACAGATTTAAGATAAACCAGCTACTATTACACAAGACAGAACACAGAATCTTCTATTCAAGATTAAAATCGCTGAAAGTATCCTAGAAATCACTGAATATTCATTTACTCACCAACATTAAGTGAGCATCAACTATGTGTAGGAATGGCACTGGGCACGGGGGATCAGCACGGGAAAGGACAAAATACGAATGATTATGGAGCACAGATTCCAGTAGAAAAGAGTCAGAAAAATAAACACAAAGATAAACAAGAAGACCATTTCAGATAGTTAAGTGTTATGGTTGGAGACAGCAAAGCTCCCTCTTATTTAGCTGAGAAGAAAACTGATCTCTAGACCAGAGAAGGGACTTGACTGGTCAAAGACCCCACCCAGGATTAATGGTGTGTCTTTGTTCCCTAGACCAGCGATTCTCAAATTTTCACTTCTATCAGAATTACCTGAAAGGGTTTTGAAACACAAATTTCTGGGTCCCACACCAGAGTTTTTTATTCAGTGGATCTGCTATGGAGCCCAAAACTTTGCACTTCTGAAAAGTTCCCAGGTGATGCTGACACTGCTGGTCCAGGGACCACACTTTGAGAACCATTGTCATTGAGGAACACAACCACATCAGAAAGTAGTGAGGCAGAAAGAGCACAGGACAAGTACCCTAACCCCTCTCCTCCTGCCATACCATCTCCTACCAATGCCAAACTCCATCACTAAACTCAGTCAGGAATCAGAGCACAAAAAATTCGAGGTCATGTAGCCTCCTGGAACCCAGAGCAGTACAGAGAAGGCCTCCATTAACACAATTTCCTCCCCTTGCCCCTTTCCACATTAAAGGTTCAAAACCTCACTGAGGCTTCACACTAGTCCTAGTTCCCAAGTGCCTCAGCATCCCTTGTGAGTTCTCTTAACCTCAACCCCACCACATGAACAGTCCCTTTATTAAAGTCTCTTGACACACTGGAGTTGAATTCTGTTTTCTGTTAAGATTCAGAGATACAACACCAGATCCCAAACAGTTCCACTAGTGGTGATAATTTTCAAAACTGACAAATAGCTCTTCTATTTCTTCCTAAAGCAACAGCTATAAAATGCGGGTCAAATATCAGATAATCTTTTTTGCTACACAAATATAAATCCTATATGCAATTTGCAAGCCCCTGCACAGCCTGGGCAGTGAGATCACTCTAAACAGAGTTTGTGGGCCTGGGATGAGCATTCGAGTGACCAACTCATTCTGATTTGTCTCAAACATTCCTACATTTTCAATGACCATTGAAAGTCCTATGTCTAGGAACCATCTCCATCCTGGGCAAATGAGGACAACTGGTCACCCCAGCCATGCACTCATGCTTTCTTGCATTAATGACGCCTCCACTGAACTTCCAGCAATAGCACTATCACCAAGGATGGCTAGTATTTACGGAGCACTTTCCATGAGCCTGGCTCCTTGCTAAGAATTTTACATACCTCACCTCATTAATTTCTCACAACCATCCTACAAGCAAGTTACTACTATTAGCCTCATTTCACAGATGATAAAATCGAGGCTCAAAGGGTTTAAGTAGCTTGTTCAAGTCATACATACAGCTTATAAATTAGCACAGCCTTGACTTGAGCCCACAGTCTGAGATCAGAGACTGCAGTCCTTTTTTTTTTTTTTTTTTTTTGAGATGGAGTTTCACTCTTGTTGCCCAGGCTGGAACGCAATTGCGCAATCTCTACTCACTGCAACCTCCACCTCCCGGGTTCAAGGGATTCTCCTGCCTCAGCCTCCTGAGTAGCTGGGATTACAGGCATGCACCACCATGCCCACCTATTTTTGTATTTTTAGTAGAGACGGGGTTTCTCCATGTTGGTCATGGCTGTTCTCGCACTCCCGACCTCAGGTGATCCTCCCAAGAGCCTGCACTGTTAACCACTACATGGTTCATGACAGAGCAGATGGACTCACCTGCCCCATATCTGATTCCATAAGGAAGGAAGATTCAGCCAAGAACTACCAAAAGGGCATGTTAGAAACCAAGAACTAATGCTGCAGTCACAGAGCGGAAACTGAAAGAGGATCTACATGTTCCTTATTTTAAGGCACACAATGAAAAAGTCAATGGCAAGGTATTTGGTGCCTTTGGAAAATCAGAGATAAAATTATGCAGGCCCTTATATCTCAGAATCAGAGATTCTTGCAGCAAAATCTGTGACATTCAACACCTGATGCCTCCTACAAATGCAGAAGCAGTCCCATACTTGGCTTCAACCTCTCATTTGTAAAACTGGAGTAATGATCACCTGTCTTAAATCCACAAGGTGGATGTGCTGTGGAGAAAGTAAACTCAACTGTCCAGCCAGAATTGTTTTCCTAAACTGCTGCGCTTGCTGGAGCCCCAGAGGTCCAAAGTCCATAGTGTGGGATGACCCCTGGGGTTTGGCATATGGCACCTTCAGGTGCTCGGTCCCCAGTGTGGAATCAGGGGCAGCTATATGTAGGGGCTCAACCTCTGTTCCAGGACAGATGAGGGTCCTCCCCTCAGAATTGCCCCCTTGTATGACTGGGATAGTTGAGACTCACTTGTGGGAGCAGATGGAGCTTCTTTCTGGGAAAGACAGTCTCTCTCCCGTACCTCTTATTCCCATAAAAATCTTCTAACATTCAACGTCACGTGGTGATTCAGAACCTGGCCTCTGAATGAGACGACGACAGTGTGATTGTGGCCAAGTCCTTGAACCTCCATGAAACCAATTATCTTATCTGATACAGGGGATTGCTGTGTCTGCCTCGTGGGATCATTATGAGAATTAAATGAAGTCTTAGAATTTCCCTCAAAGACATGATCATTGAAAATTCTGAAAAAAAGGCTTTCCACTCAGGAATTTCAAACAGGACCTAATTTTCTCCATAAGTATGAATTTTGCACAGCACATGGCACAAAGTAAGCCAGACAGAGACAGCATAAAGTAATAGCCAAGAACACAGAATCTAGCCTTGAATTCTTCTGGCTCAAGTCAAGTTCCAACACTGACTAGCTGTGTGACCTTAGGCTTGCTACTTAACCACTCTGTTCCTCAGTTTTGATGATCATTGTACCCACGTCGTAACAGTGTTATGAAAACTCAAGGAGTGATAATTAGTAAAACCCTTGAAAAGTATCTGGCTCATTACGAGTATTTAAAGCAGGCAATAATGTTAGTGTTTCCTAGTTGGTAGTCATTTCATCTCCTGCATTTATTCCTCTGATTTTCAGTTTGGATCCTTCATACTCAGGAGACCCTGCTGCACCTGTGATTTTCATTACTTTTGAATCTGGTCCCTACTATTATCACCCATCATCCATCATTTCGCCAAATGATTTTTCCCCTTCTTGAATTTTCTGCTTTTCATTCCAACTTGAGCCAAATGCTCTTCTCCTCTGTATACTCTTTTGGGTTTAGAAACCTTCCTCCCAGGAAAGTGAAAATCCCTGCTGTCATACTCTAATCTGGACTGCTCTAATGGAGTCGCTGTTTGAAATGAACAATCCTTGAAACAGGTTGCTTTATCTTCTAGACCTGGGGATTTCACAACTTATTCCTTTTAAACAAACAAACTATGAGTAGTGTCATATAACAAAACTGATCCATTGGGAAAATATATCTTTAATATATTTAATCTTTAGCAAAGATATCCAATGATTTGATTTTCAGAACATAAATAAAAATCCTAAAGTCAGAGACCTAGAACTTTAGTCTTTAAGAAACATAGAAATCATCTGGTCATTTCACAGATGGGAAAATGATGCCCAAGTTCACAGCACCTCTAAACATTGAAAAGATTGCGCAACATTATTCTTTGAGTCAAATGCGCCCTTCTGAGGCCTCAGGCAAACCTAAGGCCAAAGGCTGTCCTATGAAAGAATCTCTGCTGTTTCTCTGGGGTGCGAGAAAGTCTCCTCCATGGAGGTGCCAGGAAAGAGAAGGAAAAGGATGTGTGAAAAGGGGATAGAACTGATGGCTAAGAAGGTCCCCTCCACTGGGCCCCACGCACTCCTGTTCAAATGTCTCCCTGTGTCTGTGATAAAGTTCTCTTTTTCCCTTCTTCTGCATGATGCAAGGGTGTTAAGATTCCCCAGAGAAATCCTTTACAAACTCTGAAATAAGGCCTCTCATGTAGAAAATAAATTCTAAATTTGTCTTGAAAAGATGACAGAAGAAAACTGTACATACATTTGAAATTCCTATTATCTGTACCTTATTAATAAATCTTAAATTTCAAGAACATCACTTGGAGCTGTGACTGTGCCACTGCACTCCAGCCTGGCAACAGAGCGAGACTCTAAGCTATGATTGTGCTGCTGCCGTGAACAGACACCACTTTTTAAAGGAATAATTGAAATGCAGAAATATTACAAAGAGAAGTGCAATTAACACCTAGGTTCTTCTCCATCAAGAATTATCAACCGATTTTAACAAATTTTCTTAAAGTATGTTCTCCTTTTCAAAAGCAACAGAGTATTACAGACAAAGCCAAAATGCCCTTTATCCACCATCCTAGTTCCATTTTTCCCATACCTCTTCTAAAGAATGTAGCCTTCCATTCTGCTTTCAATGCTGACATAAACTTACATAGTTTGATTATTAATACCTATTTGATTGATGTATCCATTAAATTGACTCTGTTTTCTTTCTATTGCAGATGCTGACTTTGGTTCATGTACCAGAAAATCCTGATATTTGTAAATTAGTCCTTAAGTAGATGCCCAGATTGTTAGTATAAAATCATCCAAGACGCTGATATAGAAGGGAAGTGGCATAGCAAAGACTGGGATGTTTCTATGTACAAGCAGGATTCTGCTAGTTTGAAGATGTCACTAGCACCTCATTAGTAAACCATGAGGCCAGAAAAAGCCAGCCCAAGATATACTATATCTGCTTCAACCCTGTGTAGTCACCCCGCTCCCATAATATCCTGTATTTTTGGCTAAAGAAATCAAAAAACTTATAGAAGTTTGGAAGCACATCCAAGGTCCTTACCAGATAATCTGTAACCCAACTGCAATGACGCCACTGGTGTCAGAAGTGGGACAGACATGAAGAACCCACCACAATGGCCACATTTGGGATAGGGATCAGAATATCAAAGTAGCATACAACGAGTAAAGCATGCCTAAAACATGAGAATTTGGGGGGAAGGAGCTGAGTCTAGTGGAATTCACCCATGTTTCTTCTCCCTTCATCCATTTGGATCTGACATATAGTGAAAGATGGCTGGCATAAAGGCAGTTAGCACAAGGCGAAATTCCTGGAACCTTTTGTGTGAGCCAAAGCAGTGGCTAGAACTAAGGATCTCCAGAAAAGCTGAAACCCCAAAAGGAGGAAATGTCTGAAGTTTCAGCCAAAAATCTATGGATCACAAAAGGATGCTCTCAAATTAGACATCTGAAAAGGTAACCTGGAATGGGAAAGATACCAAAGACCCCTAGAATCCCAGGTGGAACAGGTGGTCAGCAGCTTTCCAGGCACAAATGATAACTGCTGAGGTTTTGGAAGTGTGAGGAAATGGGAATGGAATGAAGAAATGCTTCAATGCTCATCAAGCCAACTCTCAGGCAGAACAACTGCAATACAGAGAGATTTACACAAAGAAATTTAAATATATGCTAAATGTTTCATATGTGGGAAGAGGAAAAGATAATAAGGATAAGAAATCTGACTTCGTCAACCTTCAATAAAAAAAGTGACCCATCAGGAGCCTGGCCCCAAGTTACAGTTTTAAACTAAAAAATTCTGTTGT
Organism: Rhinopithecus roxellana; assembly: GCF_007565055.1. Classification (NCBI taxonomy): domain Eukaryota; kingdom Metazoa; phylum Chordata; class Mammalia; order Primates; family Cercopithecidae; genus Rhinopithecus; species Rhinopithecus roxellana. The sequence continues at coordinate 116,534,693 of NC_044561.1, forward strand.
AAAATATGTGTATACTTTCTAAAGGCAGCAGTAACTTTGAAATGTGTTCAAATTAATTGCACTTTTCCACCAAAAATGGTGTTCAGAGGGTCAAGTCCCAGAAATATTTTTCTACTTGGAACTTTTTATTTTTCTTCCAAGAGGAAAACTTAAAGAACTTCACTGAGATGGAAAATTCACCTTGGTAAGTATACCCAGAAAAAGTTTATAAAACTTCTGCTAAAGCAAGGGTGTTGTGGTACCTGGATTTGGTTGGATGTTTGCATGATTAAGCTGAGCATCTCAAAAGTTGAAAACTGTGTATTTCTTCTTTTCCAGAAGGTTCCATTGCTCCTTAGTAAACCTAATAAAAATGACCTCAAAACTGCAACTGAAGTGTTAGACAGCTGGCCTCTACTTCATCCCAGACAATTTTGTTTAGGAGAAGATAACCACCCTGAACTGGAGCCAGCTGAGATACAGGGAGGAAGCTGACTTTGTGCCTGGCTTCTTTAAAGCTAGAAGCTCTGGGAAAATAACTAATCATTCCTGACACCCACCCTGCAACTCTGATTTGAGACCATTTAGAATCTTGGCTTAACGTTGTGGTTTCTGAGCTGAAAGTCACTCCCCCATTCCAACACACACACTTTCTATTTAAAAAGGTGAAAAAGTAATGCAAAAGGTTAAGAGATGGTAAATGGACAGTCTTAGGCAGAGAAAAGATTCACTGACAAAGAAAAATGTAACAGTCAAAACATCCAAAGCTTTGGATCTGGAAAGAGAAGAAGGACTGGACACTGAAATGGCTTTGAACTCAAAGCTAGGACAGAAGAGCAGAACAAATTCCTTGACCCAGGCCTGTTGGGTACATTTGTGCAGGTTCCACAGCACGACAGGCAGCAGCCATGACCTAGACATGGTACCCCCACCTCCCTCACACCAGGAGGAGAGCCTGGCACCCAACCTTGCACAGCCAGATGTAGTAAGGCTGAAGGGGACAGGTAATAAACGGGAAACTGATCAAAAACCCAACTCCCTGAAAGTGGAGGCCAAACACTTTCCCAAGGCAGATGAAGGGTGAACTCAAGGTGTCTTAGAGCCCTCCTTCCTAGGGTCACCTTGTAGAAATAACTCAGAAGGGCTTAGGGTTGGGACCATCATACATTGGTGCCTCTCCTGACAAAATACAGATACTGCCTAGATAAGAACAATGCAGATCTTTGGCATCACCACCGCCCCCCACCCCCCCCCGAATCAAACAGTTAAGCTGTAAAAACCAGTAAATTCTTGAAGCACATCTCCATCAGAAGTCCAAAGTCTGGTCATCCCATTTAGATTTTGACAAAACATCCTTCCTTCACTGCAGGATCTCCTGGGTCCCTAAACACAGTTACCTTGAAAAGAATATTGTGAGTCTCGTCTGATGACTGTACTACTGCCACAACAACGAAAACCAAGAGTTCAGGCATGACATGTTTCAATCCATATAATCACTTACGTGTTTACATCAGACTTTTTAATTGCTATAACTTATATTCTCTATGTCAGTTTTATGGAGCCCATTTTTAAACCTCTGGAAATGGGTTAGAAAGGTCTAAAATAAGCGCTAACTTTAAAAACTGGGATATGTAAATGTAATAAAAATATTAAATTTCAGCTAACTTATATCATAGCCCTAATATATTGGTGCTGTTTATAAATTGGTTTTTGTGGAACCTAGATACTAGTGGAAAAATTTTAGTCTTACGAAAACATAATCGTACTTCAGTCTTGGGGGTAAAGGTTGAACAGTTTTCTGGTGGATCCTCAGATTAATTCACTTTTAGTTTCTGACATACCTAATTAACTTTTATAAAATTTAAACTAAATCCCTTCTGAGATACTAAATCTCTCTACTCTAAGGCCTTTAAAGAGTGAAAACCTGACACTGAACTGACACTAGTGCCAGCCAAAATAAAAAGAATTAAAAGACCTGAACACACTTCAAAGGTTATATTTGTATTTTTCTCCGAGAAACAAGGTTTCCTACACTTGTGTGTGACTTCAGGTTCCTGTGGTGGGCAGCTCCTGAAATGGATCCCAATGACCCCCACTTCCTGGTATTCATGCCTGTGAGGGTTAATCCTATGTGGCCACTCGGCTGGGCTAACAGATGCCCAGATAGCTGGTAAAATGTTATTTCTGGGTGTGTCTGTGAGGGTGTTTCTGGAAGAGATCAGCAGTTGCACTGGTCAACTGAGTAAAGTAGATGGCCCTCCCCAATGCAGGTGGGCATCCTCCAATCCACTGGGGGCCCAAATAGAACAAAAAAGTAGAGGAGGGCAAATCTGCTCTCTTGGCTTGAGCTGGGACATCCATCCTCTCCTTCCCTTGGGCATCAGTACTCCTGGTTCTTGGGTGTTCGGACTCAAGTCAGAGCCTACCCCACCAACCCCCAAATTCTCAGGCCTTCAGACTTCCACCATCAACTTTCCTGGGACTCCAGCCTGCAGACTGTGGGACTTCTCGACCTCTAAACCTGCATAAGCCAATTCCTATAAGAAATCTCAGTCAACCAATCTCTCTCTCTCTCTCTCTCTCTCTCCCCCTCCCTGCCCCCGCTTCCTCCCTCTCCCTTTCCCTCTATACATATAGGAGAGGGAGAGAGAGGAAGGGGGGCAGGGAGAGACAGAGAGAGATTGATTGAGATTTCTCATATAGAGAGAGAGAGAGAGGGGGAGAGGGAGGGAGGGAGGTATACACACACACACACACACACACACACACACATATATACACACACATACACACACACACATATACACATTTTTTTTTTTTGTTAGACAGAGTTTCAGTCATGTCTCCTGGGCAGGAATGCCATGGCACAGGCTCAGCTCACTGCAAATTCCCCCTCCCAGGTTCAAGCGATTCTCCTGCCTCAGCCTTCCAACTAGCTGGGATGACAGGCATGCACCATCATGCTCGGCTAATTCTGCATTTTTAGTAGAGATGGGGTTTTACCATGTTGGCCAGGCTGGTCTCGAACCCCTAACCTCAGGTGATCCGCCCGCCTCGGCCTCCCAAAGTGCTGGAATTACAGGTGGCTCACGCCTGTAATTAAGTGTATATTATATATTTAAGCCAATGTATAATATACACTTAAAATGTGATGTATAATATATGTACCGTTATATTTTCTAATATATAGTCTATTAGTTCTGTTTCTCTGCAGAACTCTAAGACAACTTCCTTGTGCAATTCCTTTCCCTTAAGTATGAGCTGAACCTAGTGACTTGCTTCTGACAGAATATGACAAAGTGATGTGACGTCACTTCCCAAATTAGGTTACAAAAGATTGTGACTTCTGTCTTCCTCACACTCGCTCCAGTCCTCTCACTTGCTCACTCTGACAAAGTCAGCTGCAACGTTGTGAGCTGTCTGATGAAGTGGACAAGTGTGTTTACATGTGTGGCAAGTGCCTGTGTGGCACGTAACTGAGCGTGGCCTCTAGCAAACAACTCACGAGAGATGGAGGTCCTCAAGCCAAGAGCCCGTGAGTAAGTGAACCCTGCCAACAGTCATGTGAGTGAACGTGGAAGCAGACCCTTTCGCATTCAAGCTGAACTGACTGCAGCCTGTGAGGGGCCTTGAGCCACAGGACCCAAGCCACACAGATTCCTGAGCCAAAGAAATAGTGAGACGATAAAGCCACTGCATTGGGGGAGTAACTTGTTATTATCAGACAATTAATATAGCTCCTTTAGAACAGGACTGGGCTTGCTTTTCCTTTTCAGAAAGTTGGTGCCCAAGAAAAAAACATGGACAGCTGGGACCTGACTCTGGACCTGACACTGGACCCAGGCACTTGGAGGCCAATTCCAAGATGCTAAAGAAAAAAAGACATGGTGACATCAACTTCTCAGCCATACTCACTTAAACACATAGTGTGACAATGTGGCAAAATTATTTTTAATTAGATTAATGAGTTATCCTATTCAAACTAACTTTATGAAATCAAAGAGATAATCATAAATGCATGCTGTTTAGAACCTCTTTCTTTTCTATCCCTAATGTCACCAGCCGTCCCCATTTTACCCTGCTGTATGCCAGTGTTCAAAGAAAATACCAAAAATCTGCATCCAGATTCTGATGTTCCCAAGACAAAGGGATCAGGGCTCTTTAAATAATAACTACTATTATAATAATATAATAAATAATAACACACCAAGATGTGGGTCTGAAAATCCTTGTTGTCACTGGAAAATAAGGACTCTCTCAAGGAGACCTGGAGGTGGTAAATAAGAACCTGGTTTGAAGGAGCTCCCAATAGCTAAACTGATCACTTAAGCAGCACACCCACAAAAGCATAATTATAGTCAATCAGAGGAAGTCAAGACCACCCAAGGCCACTAGTATTTGTGATGATCCAACATGAAGCACTGTTTTTAAAACTCCTGCTTGCTGATGTGAACCCATTCATTCATGCTCAGTTACAAAGAGACAAATGCGTGATCCCTGAGGGATGACTACATAACCACCCACCATGAGGTCAGGCAGGACCAAGAGAAATGGGTTTGCAGTCTTGTGTAGGCTTCTAGAACCAATAGGATAAAAGCAAAATGAGGGGTGGTCTGAGAAGAAACAGGTTTCCAACGTCCTGGGAAGCAGGAGCTGGAACATAACTGTGGGATATGTAGTCGGCAGCACTGCATTCTTCCAGGGAAGAGGATAAGCAGCTCCATGACGCCAAGAAAGTTAGAAGTTTGCAAACTATTTTTTTTTTTTTTTTAAGACAGAGTCTCACTCTTTTGCCCAGGCAGAAGTACAGGGGCATGATCTCAGCTCCCTGCAACCTCCATCTCCTAGGTTCAAGTGAGTCTCATCCATAAGCCACCCAAGTAGCTGGGATTACAGGCACGCACCACCACACCCGGCTAATTTTTGTATTTGTAGTAGAGCCAGCATTTCGTCACATTGGACAGGCTGGTCTTGAACTCCTGGCCTCAAGTGATCCATGCACCTCGGCCCCCCCAAAGTGCTGGGATTACAGACTGAGCCACCACTCACCCAGCCGTGGTTTGCAAACATCTTTTAAGAGCAGCACTTGAAGAACTATTAGCGTGAAGTTCCTCCTGGGTGTTGATGGAAGCCCCCTACAAAGGCAGAGACAAAGCTGGTACAGAGCTGTTTTCTCCTCTGTTCATCCTGGTAGGAAACCAATGGTGAAAAAAAAAAAAAAAAAAGTTGCATCTGCTCCTGATCCAAGGCGCTTCTACTCTTCTGTTAAATCTCTACATCCTTAGCTTAAGGAGAAAAGAAATGAATGAATGATCCCTTCTCTCCCCCACAAATCCCTACCCTACCAGAATACTCAGGGTAAAAGTTATTCGTGTCTTTAATTTTAATAGACATTGCCAAATTAGCACTCAGAAAGGCTGTTTCAATTTTCGCTACTCAAAAGTGAACAAAGCTACCTAATTGCTCAGATCCTCGTCAAGACTTGATAGTCTCAAACTTTTGCATTTTTGCCAAATTGATGAGGGGGGAAAAAATGCTACTTCACAGATTTAATTCACAGTCTAAAGAGCCTTTAAAAGGGCGAGAGATAATGATTTGCAAATTGCTAATACAACAAACTATTTTGGAAACTAGCAAGAGCTAAGTCATAGTAATGCCATTTCCTTGCTGCCTGTTTTAAGACACGGACCAGGCTTGACAATTTACAGGAATTATCTCCAGCTCTTGCAGCAATGAGGCATCGGTAGTCCCATTTTACAGATGTAGAAAAAAAGATTCAGAGCACTGAAGTAATTATCAAGGCCACATCACAAGTGCATTAGGGAGCTGAGATGTACACATTAGTCTAACTTCACAAAGGCCCGTGGTCAAATAAAAGTTTTAACAGCTTTAGTCCATAAGATTTCATCCATCATCAGGGTTCAATTCTATACCTTTTAGCAAATGTAGAGTTACACAACCATCACCACCTTCCAGTTTCCAAGTCAAGAAAGTTAGAGGTTTGCAAACATCTCTTGAGAGCGGCACATCAACTGTTCTCTCAGGCTCGCTTCCTATAAACCCCTGCTCCATGCCTAGCCCTAGGCAACCACTGGTCTGCTGTCTGTCTCCATAGACCTGCCTTATCTGTGCATCTCATAAAATATGCAGTCTGTTACATCCAGCTTCTTTTGCTTAGCATAATGTTCTCGAGGCCCGTCCATGGTGTAGCCTGTATCAGCGGTTCATTCCTTTTTATTCCTAGTCGTATTCCCTCGGAGGGATTCGCCAGTTGATGGACATCTGGACTGTTTTCAGGTTTTGGCTTCGGTGAATAATGCTGCTACAAACATTCATGTTTGCGTCTTTCTGTGGACGTATGTTTTCATTTCCGTTGGGCAGATTCCTAGAAGTGGAATTGCTGGATTTTATGGGGAGTGTCTGTTTAACTTTTTTTTTTTTTTTTTTTTTTTTTTTTGAGGCAGAGTCTCGCTCTGTCGCCCGGGCTGGAGTGCAGTGGCCGATCTCAGCTCACTGCAAGCTCCGCCTCCCGGGTTTATGCCATTCTCCTGCCTCAGCCTCCCAAGTAGCTGGGACTACAGGCGCCCGCCAACTCACCCGGCTAGTTTTTTGCATTTTTTAGTAGAGACGGGGTTTCACCATGTTAGCCAGGATGGTCTCGATCTCCTGACCTCGTGATCCACCCGTCTCGGCCTCCCAAAGTGCTGGGATTACAGGCTTGAGCCACCGCGCCCGGCCCTGTTTAACTTTTTAAAGAAACTGCCAAACTGTTTACCAAAGTGGCTCTACCATTTTTTATTCCCTCCATCATCAAACAAAAATTGTCAACTAAATACCCAAGAAATGTAAGACTTTGCATCTCTTCCACTTATGCTCCAGGGGATGTGTTTGTGTGTCACACGCACTTTAGCAGCCTGGCTTCAGTGTGAGAAAAAATTAAGTCTGCCACACTGTGGGTCTGCTTCAATTTCCAGGTGACTTACCAGTCTGAAGGTGGATCTGATGAGGCTTCTGTGCAGCCCTTCCTCATGGATATACCTAGGAAGGACGAACTGAAATAATGCTCACATTTGGAGATAAAACAGGCCCAAATGGGCCAGGCGCGGTGGCTCACACCGGTAATCCCAGCAATTTGGGAGGCCGAGGTGGGCGGATCACAAGATTAAGAGATCGAGACCATCCTGACCAACATGGTGAAACCCCGTCTCTACAAAAAATACAAAAATTAGCTGGGCGTGGTGGTGCGCACCTGTGGTCCCTGCTATTCGGGAGGCTGAGGCAGGAGAATTGCTTGAACCCAAGAAACGGAGGTTGCAGTGAGCCGAGATCAAGCCACTGCACTCCAGCCTGGCAAAAGAGCAGCGAGACTCCGTCTAAAACAATAAAAAAAAAAAAAAAAACACAGGCCCTAATGATCACCATGCCTCACTGACACCTCAGTCTTTCCTTGTCCCGCTTTATTGACACATCAATTCCCATGTTTTTACGGTTGACTTCTGCTAGGTCCCTTTGGAATGTATTTCTAGAATCCTCACTGGGTCCCTCTATATCCTCTTTAGCACCTGCAACTCTTACCAATAGATAAAAAATAAATGGCATTATCCTGCTCATTTCTGCCTCTCACTGGCAAATAAAAGTGTCCAGCAGGACCATACCAAATGCTGAAACCCACAACCCCAACCGGTCACCCTAACCCACCTGGACACACACTATTGATGAACCCGTCCCTGTGGCTGTATCTGATTGTTGTTCATCCACTGAAAATATGTGGCTTTCTTCCTCTCCACACTAATCTGAATCCATTCTGTAAGATTTCATGAGACACGCTAACTGCTTTCTAGTATCTATGTGGTATTGCCTCCTGGACCCAATTCTGTAATGTGTTTGCAAATGCTATTATACTTGTCTGACATGGTTTGTTCTCAATAATCTCATAGCTTGTTAATTTATTTATTGGAATGCCATGGCCCTTGTTTGTGTTCTTATTCTTTGCTTTTTTATCAAGTGCACAAAGTATCTTTGTCCCCCACAGCCCAGAGTGCTGTGCACTTGATTTCCAGGTTAGGGAAGAGCAGAGGACAGAGCCCAAAAGCAAGGAAAGCTGTACACGGGAGAGTGTAGGAAGGGAAACAGAATGCGTCCAAATATTGTGTCCTGCCACAATATGTAACCATTTGTGGTTTATCAACACTTCTAAGTCAGAGGGTAAAATATGCCTAAAAGTCAACATTCCCCATTTAAACCCTTGAACGGCCAGATTTACTAGTGTCATCTGTCAGCAAATTTCATTGGCAATCTCTTTGTAAAAGCAGGTGCAGGGAATCAAGTCCCTAAAAAGAAGAAAAGGAAGAAAACTGGCTGGGTGTGGTGGCTCACGCCTGTAATCCCAGCACTTTGGGAGGCCAAGGTGGGCAGATCACCTGAGGTCAGGAGTTCGAGACCAGCCTGGCTAACATGGTGAAACCCTGTCTCTGATAAAAATACAAAAACTAGTCAGGTATGGTGGCACATTCTTGTAATCCCAGCTACTTGGGAGGCTGAGGCAGAAGAATCACTTGAACCCAGGAGGCAGAGGTTGCAGTGAGCCAAGATTGCACCACTGCACTCCAGCCTGGGCGACAGAGTGAGACTCCATCTCAAAAAAAAAAAAAAAGGAAACTAAAAATCATCACCAAACCCAGCCATCTCATGGTCAGTTCACTACTTAGCATAAGACTGATGCCCCACCCCCTGGGACTGTGCGCATACACCTGTGCTGAGGTCAGTAACAGACAAGGCTCCTCTTGGGACAAAGTGCCTATTATGTACCAGGCAATCTTCCATTCACTCTGCATATAACATCTTACTTGGTTGCCACAAAGTCCAGCGAGACAGCTCTAATTATCCTCGCTTTACAAATGAGAAGCTGGGGATCTGAGAAGGTAAATGACTTGCCCAAGCTGGCATAGGTAGAAAGAAGCAGAGGAGGATTCAAACTGAGGATTTCAGATGCCAAAGCTCACACTCTTTTCTCTAAACCAGGCTGTCTGCTGAGTTAAATTCCCCTGCGCCCACCCTCCCCCACATGATAGCTGCCATAAGACTCTACCGTCTCTTCACCATCATCAATAAATATTTATCAAGGACCACTACCTACACAGAATTGCTCTTGTTTCCACAGCAACACACTGTCACAGAGTCAGGGGAGTATCCCGTGCTTGAAAGAGTGATGCTGTCACGTCCTCTGATCATGGCTGTGAAAGGTGACAGCTACACTACTACATGGAACACTGTCTCAGCTGGCAGCCTGGCGCCTGCAAGAGCTGTGCTGAGGACAAGCAAGAAGAAATTAAGTAGAGTAGAAAGAGAGTGGGTTGTAACCCAAGAAGATGGTCTGTTTTTACTATGTGTTTGCAATTGTTGCTGGAACAGAATTTAAGCCAGGTTTGCACATTAATTGTTCTTTTATTAGGAAACCAATCAAGCAACCCATGACAGAAAGTAAAATTCAACTGTACCGCTAACAGTTCCCCAGAGGTATACGGCAATGATTATCGAGTTAAATGACTACATTGCTAGCAATTGCAATTGCAAGTCAGTCCCCTATAAGATCCATTTTTGCTCCCAATATATGGATTTTGAAATCCACTGGTAAATGAACTAATTATCCCCTTATTCATTTAACTGTCTCTCTTTTCCCCCATCCCAAATCATGTTTTGCCACATTGTTAAGAGGCTGTTTTTAAATGTTTTTTGTTTGATTGATTTTTACTATCATTCCTTCCAAAAACTGTCGTGGCTCAAGAAATATGTCTTAGAGTAAGAAAAAAGGAAATTGCCTTTCGATGACAAGCTTCCGCCCCTGACTTTTGGACACTGAGACCAACATGTTACAGCAAAACATATTAGCCCAACTATGTTATGCATGTAACCTTACAAATTGAAATTGCTTTCGAGATTGGGAATTTTCAGATCAAAAGAACATGGAAAACACACTACTTAGCCTTGAAATGTATTTATCCAAACTTGCCAAAAGTTTTAAATAAAATATTTTAAAGGAAATCAAGTTATTGTCATATTTATACTAGATTTGAAATTCTAAAAATTTCTGAATTTAGGAATAAAATAAGAATATAAGTTCATTTTTTAAGTCAACATTTACAGTATTCTTGTTTTGGCAAATACAGATGTTCATGAGGAACCCTGAGGAAAAAAATCTAATTTAGATGGTCCAGTTGCTGTTAAACTGGAAAGGAGAGGACAGATATATACAGAAAATCCCCATTTCTACAAATGCGTGAGGCTTAGAATGCACCAATTCTCCAGCACAAGCTAATCCCATTCGTTTAAGGAGCCCCTGGCACAAAGGCAGCCACTTGCTAAATATATGCTATATAGTAGGTTTGCAGAAGTCAGCCTGCCCAGGTAGACCCAAAAGAAACACAGGATGCCTTCACAGATTTCTTCCCAAACCATATCCCAGGATTTCTTTCTTTCTCCTGCGTTCTAAAGAGCAAACAAAGAAAAGGTGCTCGCTCCTCACACTTCTCTAAATGTTTTAACAAAAGGCTGCTGAATAAACACATTACTCATTTAAAAATTGAAAAGAAGTTCTATTCCTGATATGAAAGCAACCAGATTTGCATTTTAATAGTTGTGGGCGAGCGCCACCTGGCGGGAGCATCCGGAACGGGCGGTGTTCAGCACTGGACAGCCTCCCGAGCCGGTACGGGTTTTACCGCTTACTACCCAAGAACGATTTGAGACCCGTGATGGAATATTTTTGATCCTGTTTCTGCCGCGGGAACGTGAGTGGTATTAATGTGTGGTTGGCCGGTCATGCCTTAGAGGATATGAAATCTGAGTCACAAATCATGCCTGGGTGTCCAGGACTGCCCCGGGCATCCTCCCTAGCACCCCTCCCTCCCTAGCACACCTAACACACACTCCAAAATGAGGAAAACGAGAATTGTACACCATCTTTAGAATGATGCTGTGGCTGTCCCTCTTCTCTCACTTGCTAATCCAACCTTTCAGCTTCACACACCTCTAAAGGAGTGTCTTCGTCACCCAACTTCCCAGCCAGGGAAACAGGCTGTCCCTTCACAGAAGTCGCCTATTCCTCTTCCATTTTAGTACCAAGCAAGGAAGGCTCTAACGCATTTCCAACGGAATGTCCCTCCAGCGGCCCTTAACCTCAGACGCAGCCTGTGCAAACACGCGGTACTTCCGCACAGGTTCGTTCTTTTTCTCTTGCTTCCTTTCCTTCTTTCGGTGAGATAATAAATGGGCACAGCTGTTGCTTAGCGATCCAAAACGAGCCTGTTCCTCCGTCCCACGGGCTGATCTCAGCCTGTTCCCGTGATCCCAGCCACCTCAGCCCGGCGTAGTTACACCAAAAGCAATCGGTGCTGAGAAACTTTAAGGTGATTTTGAACTTGGAAGTACACCTGCAGCACTCCCTCCCTTCTCTTCTTCCCTCCGCCGCTACTCTTGGGGGGGGGGGGCTGGGGGCTGGAAGCTGCCTGCGGGGGGCTTGGTGATGTTTAAGACCCTGGACTGTGGTGCCCTCCAGCACCCGCCAACTTGCCTTTAGGAGCAAGGCAGGGCACCACCCCCACCCCGCTCCCCCTACTCTGGGGAACTACCTCTGCTCACCTCCTTCCCGGGGCCAAACCCAAATATGAGTCCCCCGAACTTTTCAGGAGCAGACGCGCACACGGGTCAAATCCACTCCCCTCCAAGGGCCTTAACACGGGCGCCCAGCTACCTCGGAGAAAAGCCAGCGGGTAGGGCGGAGGCATTGCTCTCGGTCATCAACGCAAACATCCCCACGGGTGGCTTCAGCGGCTTGATTAGGGGAGCAGCGTGTTCAGAGCAAATGTGGAGCTTCCTGTATCTCCGAGGAGAAAAGAAAAGCCGCCGCCCCGGCAGCCTCGGCCTGCTGGGGACCTGTCCTCCCCACTAAAAGCGCGCGCTGCCCGGGAGGGAACGCTCCACCCTGGGCGTCGGTGCCGCTCCTCATCTCGCCGCCCCAAACACTCAAGTGGCAGATTCCGACAAGTGGGAGGCAGCAAGTGGAAATATTCGCAACAACCGCGGAAAGTTACTCCAGCCCGGGGGACCGGCAGGAAAGTGAAGCTGCGAACTTCGCCAAACGCGGGCTGCCGAGAGACGCGAGGGGCCAGGCTCGCTGGCCGGGGCGCGCGGGGACACGGCTTCCCGCGCCTGCAGGCTGAGACCCGGGTTCCGGCCATGGGGACCCGCGCCCCCGCGAGCCCGCGCAACTTTCTCCTCCCAGGGCCCCGCGGCTGGGAGCCCGCGCGCATCCGTGAGGGCGCGGGGAGCCCAGGGGAGCCGAGCGGGCGTACTCACCTGCGGCGCTCTGAGCCCGGGCGCCGGGCAGCGGCGGCAGCTGCAGCCTCAGGAGCAGGCTGAGGGCGAGCGCGGCGAGGCTCGCCATCCGGGCGGCGGCGGGCGGCTCAGCCCCTTCCCGCTGGGGCCGGGACTGGGGCGGGCGCGGGGCGGCCCCGCATTGCCGGTGCGGCCGCTGGCTGTAAGCGCGGCTGGCTCCGCTCGGGCTCCCGGAGCCGGCGCCGCTGCGCTCCAAGCCGAGGCGCGGCGCTAACTGAGGCGGGAGGCTGGGCGGGGGCGGGACGCGGGGGGCGGGGGGCGGTGTCCCCCGAGTCCTAACGCCGCCGCCGCCGCCGCCGCCCGCCCGGGCGCTCCGCCTCGGCCGTGCACACACCCTCGCGCGCACGCCCGCGCCTGGCACACGCCCGCGGCTGGCACACGCGGGCTCCCCCGCACACTCTCTCCGGGGCCGACCAGCTCGGGCCGCTGGCATAGTCACGCGCGTCCACACATCACCCCGCACCCACACACCCGGTAGGGTCTTCGCCTCTTCGCCCCGCGCCGTGCCGCGCAGCCAAGCATCTTCTGCCCTGTGGGGGCGCAGGTACGGGGGCGGTGCGGGGAGGAGGGAGCTGGAGCAGCGGTTTCAACTCGGGTTGGGGAACAGGTGAATGGGGGTTCGGTGGCGAGAGGAGGGAGGGAGGGAGGGAGCAGCCCTCACAACTCAAGATAAGGGGCCAGGTGAATTGCGAAAGCGGGTGGGGGCGTCTGCCCAAAGCTGGGGCAAGCGGCTGCTGGCCAGGGTCTCGGGCACACCCTGAGATGAGAATTTCATCTAAGAGCGCGCGCGCGCACACACACACAACCCACTCACACTCTTCTGGGCGCATCGCTGACCGCGCCACAATCGCCGCCCCCCTCAATTAGCCGCCCACCCCACCTTCTTGTTCACCCACATTTCTCTTGTCCCCACCACCACGCGGAAGGGGGCGCAGACGGGGCATGAGACATCCCCCCACCCCCCGCAATTTTTCTCTGGCAGCCTTCCCTTTCCTTTTCTAGGGAGACGGAACCATGTAGCTTTTTCCCTTGTCTTCTCGGTCTTAACAAAGACCTGGTTGGGGCTGAAAGCCTAAAACCACAGATCCGCGCTGGTGCTGTCCCTCGCAGCCCGCAGCCCGCAGCCCGCATCCTGGCTCGCTGCTGTCCTGGGAGGCAGCTGGTACCTGAGTCTTGGCTGGGGATCTGAGATGTAAAAACCAGGGGCAGGGACACCCAGAAATGCTTACGGAATTCACACTTTGGGAACACTTTGCTACCTGGCCAAAGCCCTCCTGCTTCTGTGTCAGCCCGGCCCCCCACCCCCATCCTTGCTGGGGTGCCAGGGACTGGGGAGACTGTAGGGGAATTGTGAAAATCAAGCATGGCAGGGTTTCCAAAAGTGGGGAGCCCCAGGCTCTGGACCCAGGTTGCCATGGCAGAGAACACAGGGCCTCACTCTGTCAGTCCCCAGCCCCCACTAGGTAGAGTGGAACAGTTCCCTTGAATGGAAACCCAATTATTCCTCCTACCCAACACTTAACAATCCCAGGCAAATTCTTCCACCCCTCTCCAGACCCCGACTCGCACCACCACCACCATGACCGGTGACCACTTTCAAAAGCTGGACTAGCCTGTTGGACCAACCAGTGGCTCTCACACTTGCCTGGTCAAAGAACTACCAGGAAATTTTCTCCAAGTCCTGCTTCTCATACCCCTGCTGGGGAGAGTGGAATTCGGCAGGCCTGTCAGGGGTGGCCTGGGAGTTGAACCTTTTACAAGTTGCCTTGGAGATGAATAATTCTACCAATATTTATGGTGCACTTAATTGTGTGCCTTACTCTGTGCTGTTCTCTGGGGACACCACAATTCATAGCCCTTGGGGACAACTGGAATGGAAAGATCCCTTCTGCTGAGAGCTGAGCGGCCTGCTGTTTGCTCCGTCACTCACTCACTAGAACGCTGCCTTGGGCAGACAGCAGTTAGGAAGCCTCCAAGCAGAAGCCTGGCCCAAGACCGCCACAAGCAACCCCAGTCATGGCTGATCCCAGGGGATGACCCAGGTGGGGAGGAGATTTCTAAGGCACTAAAGAGCTTGGTGTCACACTTGTAACTTGCCGCGACTTTCCTGGACTCCTGCCAATTCATCCCCTCTCTCAAGCTTTCTGGAAAACTATAAAATAGCAGTTAAGCATCCTCAGAGCACACGCCCTTTGGTTCCCCCCTGCACCCCTGCTTCAGGGATGTGATATCACTGCAGGCAAACCCCCCAGGTCTCAATGGGGTTCATGTGGTCCCAAGGGAAAAAAAGAAAAAATTTTAAAAATTAAAAAAAAAAAAAAAAAAAAATTTCAGTGGTCACTGAGCTGGTGGAGTGGGACCTGATCCTGCACCAGTACTTACCTGCCCAGGTACACCATGGTCATGAACTGTGACCCTCTGTGCTTTCTGAACCTCCCTCCACCCCGAGAAACTGCCCCCTCTCCTTCAGTAGCACGTGCTGCCACCTGCTGCCCGGCCAGGCTCTGGCACCCATAGCACCACCAGGCTTTTGCACCGGCCAGTCCCTCTGCCTGGAAGCCCTGCACTGCATCACCTTCCTGGGAAACTCACACTGGCCCTTAGGGCTTCTCTTTGGAACTTTGGCCAGCAGGCCCTTCCTGCTCAAGGCATGTTCCCCAGCGCAGGTCACTGTGATGGTGCTTTTTACATTGTGGGAATGTTGTTTATCTCCTCTTCATCTGTTCTACAAGACTTGAGTTGCCAAAGGGAACCTGGACACTTACCACAGGGCTGCTAGGAGATGAGGGTTTGGGGGTGGAGAGAGAGGGCTGGCACAGGGCTAAAGATGCCTTACACAAAGCTTCCAGCTAGCTGACTTCTCAAAGGAGGGAACTCATGGAAAGTTATAGCATCATCTCCCACCCTCCTGCACAGGGAGCCCTCTTTCTTGTCTGACCCCATCAGCCCAGGGAGCTGGGACATGACCACAGATTTGCTTGGCTCGGGGCTGTGCCCAGCATCACATCAGTGCTGAAGGAAGGAGGCAGGGTGAGCTTTGTAAGAGATGGCATTCTGCCCTACAAACTCTCTTAGTTATGCTCAGTCAGTAGGCCTCTTATCTTCAGACTCTGTCCTTAACCCCATGAAACCTTTGGCAAGACCTCTCTGTGCGTCAGTTTCCATATCTGCCTAGTGGCTTCCCTTTCAGCTCTGGCAGGAGCCAAGATAGGAGTGTCCAGACATTTCAGCTACAGATCTCTCTGTCAGGCAGTTTTAGGGGAAACCTGAAACTTGAGGCATCCTTTCAATAAGTGCGCTGGCCTTTTGATGTGTGTCAGGGATCTCAGGGCTGTGGTTTGCAGCCTAAACAATAGACATGGTCATTGCCATCATGTAGCTTACAATCTGTAAACAGAAAGGGGTAACGACCCCGGAGCTGGTCCCCATCTCCCCAGCCCTGCCTCGCCCCCAGTGGTCAGCCCTCCAGTGGGGAGCACAGCACCAGGGGGAAGACACCTGCTGAGGCCACGTGCCTTACTAATGAGATCTCTCAACCATCTATCTAGTAGAGTGTATTCTATGTTTAAAGTATCAAATAAAGTCCAGTGATGAAAGTCCAGTGATGTAGCTATTGTTTGCTCCCCATCTTACACACGAGAACACTGAGCCTCAAGAAGGGCAGTGTCCATGTAGGAAGGCAGGAAGGGTCACTTCCTGTGCTGGGAGTGGCTGCTCCATTGGAGCCTCTGTCTTCTTGCTGTGGCACTGATAGCCACTAGCCGTTTAAACTTAAAATTGAGAATTTCAGTGCTTGGCCACACCACATTTCAAGTACTCAGTAGCCACAGGTGGCCAGTGGCTGCTGTATCAGACAGTGTAGATACAGAACATTTCCAACATCATGGAGAATTCTATTAGTGCTGCTCTAACACAGAGGTCACCAAACCTCTGCCACATCTGGCCCACTGCCTATTTTTTTAAAATAAAGTTTTATTGTGCCACATCCATGCTTATTCATTTACATACTGCCTATGGCTGCTTTTTGTAGAAAGTTCTACTGGACAGCACTGCTCTAGAACAGAGGTTAGCAAACTCCACCCATGGGCCATATCTGGACCACTGTCTATTTTTATAAAGTTTTATCGAAACACAAACCCATGTATTCATTTACATATTGCCTGTGGCCGCTCTCTGAACTGTAGCAGCAGAGGTGAGTGATTGTGACAAAGATCATCTGGCCCACATTTTTTTTTTTTTTTTTTTGAGACGGAGTCTCACTCTGTCACCCAAGCTGGAGTGCTGTGGCCAGATCTCAGCTCACTGCAAGCTCCGCCTCCCGGGTTTATGCCATTCTCCAGTCTCAGCTGGGACTACAGGCGCCACCACCTCACCAGGCTAGTTTTTTTTTTTTTTTTTTTTTTTTTTTTTTGTAGTTTTTAGTAGAGGCGGGGGTTTCACCGTGTTAGCCAGGATGGTCTCGATCTCCTGACCTCGTGATCCGCCCATCTCGGCCTCCCAAAGTGCTGGGATTACAGGCTTGAGCCACCGCGCCCGGCCAGCTTAAAATATTTACTATCTTGCCCTTTATAGAAAGTTTGCCAACCCTTTCTTTAGAGAAAGTCTTACAGCACAATTTGACAATTATTGATCTAAAACTCATTCTCAGAGTGTGGTTTCTGGACCAATAGCATCAGCCTCACCTGGGAAGGTGTTAGAAATACAAGTTCTTGGGCCCCACCCGAGGCCTGCTGAATCAGAAACGCTGGAGGTGGGGCCTGGGCTCTCATTGCACCAGCCTTCCAGGTGATTCTGATGCATGTTCAAGTTAGAAACCAGTGTTCCAAAACACAGAGCACACATCAACAAGTGACTGGTATGGTGAGGGTGCAAATGGGCTCCCGTCAGTAACAAGAGTTTGGAAAGATGCCAAAAGAGTGATAGCCCATCTGCTGCCTGGTCCCTCGGCAGCAAAACCTTTGACAGCCGTTCCACGGAGGCCGTGCCAACCAGGGGAGGACCCTGTACCAGCCACCGGCGCTGTGCTCAGGCCCCACTGCCGTCGGCCCCGCCCTCCCACGGAATTGTCAGCACATTTGGAGCTGCCTCCACACATAAATTCAGGGACCAGCTGTCTCTTTTAATCTGGTTGCAAGATGAAACCATTAATAGATGTCAGACACATTGGCAATGATCTCTTCATTAATAATTTCCTCCTTTCTGAGGAAAAAGAAATTAGTAACAAGCAACCATCAATAATTCAAAAATACAAGTTAACCTTTCTATTAACAGAGTGTGCACACACCGCAGATGCTTTCAGAACCAGTAGTTCTGGTTTGAGTAATGTTTTGATGGCAGGAATATTAATATGCATTAATGCTGTCTGTCAAGATGTGCAAATATAAATAACCCAAATGCAACTTAGAAATCTTAAGTATTTTCAGGTTTAACCTCATGATCCAACCATTTTTTCTGTTAAAAAAAATAAATAAAGCATGTATTATCCAATAATTTTTCTCCGTTCAAAAGCAGGACTTCATAACGAATCCATTTCCAGTTTGAGGTCCTTGTGGTTAGAAAGATTTCCCTGACGCTTTACCGATACTGCCAATCTATAATTTCTCCCTCCAAAGTTGGATCTGCCTTCTGGGGAAATAAGAGCCTGGCCGCCCTTCCAGATGACCTTCGTTTGGAGATTGGGTGTGCTCCAGGTAAGCGTTCTCAATTTCTTAAAACCCCTCCCATTCCTCTTCTGATAGATTTTCAGGCCCATAGCACCTGGTTCCTCTTCTCAGCCATGCTTCATTTTTATAATTTCCCTCTTCCGGGGAGGCCTTGCACCTGCCTGCATTCTCCACACCTCCATTTACCATCCAAGTGACCACAAACTCGTCACTTTCCCTCTCCAAATCTGTTTCCCCATCTGTGAAATGGGGTGATTATTCCCACCTTGCTGAGCTGAGTGGGAATTAAGTGAGTTAATGGATGTGAACACACCTAGTGTAGGGCTGGCCCACTCAAGAGTCCATTTCCCTACCTTTCTTCCCACTTCCAAGTCTTAAATTCACCAGACCACCCCAGCCTTGACTCTAGGCCAACTGTATAGACACCTGGACAACAGCATGGCACCGAAGGCCAGCTGCTTCTTTCTTGGGCCAAAATACCAGCACATGGTCCAAATTGTTGCCAAGTAGACCTCAATGTCTGAGGTGCCCTGGATTTAATGCCAGCACTGCATCTCACTCAAGTGGTGTCTGCCAAACAGCTGTTTCTGTTAATTTTTTTAAAAAAGCTAAGTGATGGAGGGCACATACCCATCACAGGTGTTTGCACTTCTGACACCTGGCCTCATTGCTGGGCAGTGGGGATGTTAAGATAAAGTGGCCCCATCTGCAAGGAGCCCACAGTCTGCCCTCACTGAGAGGTCACCCAAGCGCACTGGGGACAGGGTGGTGTTAGTGTCAGCGTTTGAATAATGGACGTCAAACATGATTGAGATATGGCCCAGGCTTTATTCCTTGCTTCCAGCAAAGTGGCTTCTCTGAGGAAGCAGGAAAAAGCCACTATTGCAACAGCTTGGTGCCCAGAAGTTGAGCACATGCCTTTTTAGAGCACTGAGGTCCCCGCAAGACCTTCAGCCCTGGCCGGGTGCGGTGGCTCATGCCTGTAATCCCAGCATTTTAGGAGGCCAAGGTGGGTGGATCACCTGAGGTCAGGAGATCTAGACCATCCTGGCCAACATGGTGAAATCCTGTCTCTACTAAAAATCCAAAAATTAGCTGGGCGTGATGGAGCATGCATGTAATCCCAGCTACTCGGGAGGCTGAGGCAGGAGAACCGCTTCAACCAGGGAGTCAGAGGTTGCAGCGGGCCGAGATCACACCGCTGCACTGCAGCCTGCTGGCAGAGTGAGACTCCATCTCAAAAAAAAAAAAAAAAAAAAAAAAAAAGGCCTTCAGCCCTTCTCCTGGTCCCTGACTCCCAACTTAGATTCCAGATTCCAGAATGTTTGTGAACCTGTTGCTTCTCCCCACCCCGCTGCAGCAACCTTAGCTCTGACTTAGCTTCTTAACTGCCTGAAGTCTTGTCCCTCCCAAACCCTCTCCACACACAGCAGCCAGACTGGTTGTTCAAGGAGACAGTCACTCCACAACCTGTTGCTCACCAGCTTTAAACCCTTCACTAATGCCCCCACTGCCCTCAGCATGAAGTCCGCAGTCCCTACCATAACCAACAAGACTCTCCACTGGCTGGGCCCAGCCTGCCTTTTTTGTTTGTTTGTTTGTTTGTTTGTTTGTTTGAGACAGCCTTGCTCTTTCTGTCACCCAGGCTGGAGTGCAGTGGTGCGATCTCGGCTCACTGCAACCTCCACCTCATGGATTCAAGCAGTTCTCATGCCTCACCCTCCCAAGTAGCTGGAATTATAGGTGTGTGCCACCATGCCTGGCTAATTTTTGTATTTTTAGTAGAGATGGGGTTTTGCCATGTTGCCCAGGCTACTCTTGAACTCCTGGCCTCAAGCAATCCACCCACCTCAGCCTCCCAAAGTGCTGGGATTACAGGTGTGACCACCATGCCCGGCCCAGCCTGCTTTTCTAGGCCATCCCTCCCTAACTCACCTTGGACCACCCCTCACCAAAGGGAAGTCTTCCCAGGTAGAGAAGAAACGAAGGGCATTCCAGGTGGCTGGAACAGCCTAGGCAAATACTCAGATATCTGAAAGAGTCTGCAAGTTCAAAGAGGCGAAGCTGAGACCTAAGTGCAATGCCCGCTGTTCTCTCATTTCATTTCCTACGTACTCCATTTACCCTGAACTCCAAGCTGCACATGACAACTGTCCATTACCTCCCTCTGGGCGTCTGCCCATTAGCTTCCTCTCTCTGGAATGCCAAATTCAAAAGCAGCATCCTTCCTTATTCAAGCATCTAAATCCTTATCCTTCAAGGCTCAGCTTTGGGCAGGATCTGTGAGCTGGACTGTAGTGGGCTAGATGAAGAATTAGTGAATTCCATCCTTATTGGAACCATCTGCAGATCTGCCTTCTCCACCAGGGTGACAGCATTGAAGGATGCCAGTACTGTCTTACGCACCCTCACGTCCCCAAAGCCAACCCAGCATGGCATACAGCAAGCACTCAATACATACTGGTTAAGACTAGGGCCAAATTTGCCTGCCAGGGCCATATACATTCTGCATGAGCTGTTATCAAACAGAAGGGACAGTGACGCAATTCATCGAGATCTATGGGGAAACCAGCTCATGAGCAAGACCCCAGCAAGGCTGTCAGGTGTGCAGGGTGAGATGATGGAGTGGTGCTTCCCCACTGTGTCTGGTCCTGAGAACCACCAGGAGCTCTTGTTAATAACACACGTACCCCAGACTGATAAACCCAATGCTTCAGGGAAGAGCCCGGAAATGTGTCCTTTTTAACAGACTGAATCTCACAAATGGTCATAACTGGGTGGTTCTGTCGAGGCCAATGTAGAACCTGTCCTCTAGTCAGACTGCCAGAAGCACCTGGCCTGGGGGCTCAAAGCAGTAACAGGGCTGTCCACAGCAGGGAGAAACCATGGTAAAGTCCCCAGAGGCTTTAGTGGCCTGTCTGCCCATGGCCCTGAGCCTCTTCTAGCGAGGCCTGAGTCCCAGATGCCAACCTCTCAGAAAGAAAAGGCACCAAGAGACTTGAAGCAGAAATGATACAGAAACAATGCCTCATGTTTATAGAACCTTCTGCAAACTTTCTTCAGACCTCTGGTTTCCAGAGTTGGCTTAATTAGAATTCTTGGTTCTTAATATACTTTCATGATGTTTTTCTGCATAGCCCTCTCTTATTAATATTATTTACTTACGTTTGCTACTTTGTGTTATGGCATGCAATTGTCATTTCATTTTCATTGATTGATCTTATTGTATTTTGATAAGCACCTAGAGATCTTCCACCCACCGTAACAACCACTCCCTGATAGTGACAGAATTCTGCTCTCTACACTTCATCCCTGCAATGATGTACAAAGAAAATTTGGGCTGGCAAGAGGGCCTTCAGGAGAGACCCCAGAGCCCGTCTGTTCCTGGATTCCTGCTGCAGTGGTTCTCAACCTCACTGCATATGAGAATCACCTGGGACCCCACCCTCAGCCACTGATTTATTTGATTAGGTCCCAAGCAACAGTATTTTTAAATCTTCCCCAATTATTTCTACCAAGAACACTGCAAGGACTCCTCAGAGTTCTCCCCACCCGTAGGGAGGTGAAATATAAGTCATCTAAGAAGTTTTGGGGGGAACCGCTACACAGAGCTCTACCCACCTGCCCTTATAACCTAATATACTCTCCTAAAGATACCCCACACACACACTTGCTCACCTTAGGGGATCCCTGCACATGGTACCCATGCTACTGAAGAGGGTGTGCTGGGCAAGTGGCTGACATACTTCTCAATGTGGGGCCAGGGACTACACCTGCACCAGAACAGGGCTGTTTGTTCATTATGCATGGAGCTGAATCAGCATCTCTGAAGTTTGAGGCTTGGGAATTTGCATTTCTAACAGGCACCCCAGGTGATTCTCAGGCATGCAAGAGTTTGTGAATGGCTAATGCAGTGTCAGGGACAAGGAAAGTTGAGAACCTCCAGGCACAACTCCAAGGTATCTTGCCCGTTCTGTGTCTCAGACACCTATAAGGGGTTAAAGGATAAATACTGAGCTGGGAACACAGACAATCCTGATATTTTAGGCAAGACTCTTTTTCTTAGGAATGACTGACAGACACCCAACCCAAACAAGCTTAAATGAAAAGAGGAACCCAGTGGCTTATTTAGCTGAACAGTTCATGTGCACCTTCAGGCAAAGCTGGATCTAGGTGCTCAAATGATGGCATGGGACCCCTCTCTCTCCCTGTCTATCTCTGTCTCTGTCTCTGTCTCTATCTCAGCTGGGCTTCTCTCTGTGGGTAGTCAAAGAAACTGGCCAGTGACAGCTCCATACAGAGGTCTCACAGCTTACCACCTTCAATATAAAATGAGACCTTCTGCAACACCCCACCACACTATCCACAAAAACCCAGTAAAGATATTTATTGGGGCCGGGCGCGGTGGCTCAAGCCTGTAATCCCAGCACTTTGGGAGGCCGAGACGGGTGGATCGCGAGGTCAGGAGATCGAGACCAACCTAGCTAACACGGCGAAACCCCGTCTCTACTAAAAAATACAAAAAACTAGCCGGGTGAGTTGGCGGGCGCCTGTAGTCCCAGCTACTTGGGAGGCTGAGGCAGGAGAATGGCGTAAACCCGGGAGGCAGAGCTTGCAGTGAGCTGAGATCCGGCCACTGCACTCCAGCCTGGGCGACAGAGCGAGACTCCGTCTCAAAACAAAAAAAAAAAAAAAAAAAAAAAAAAAGATATTTATTGGGTGATTGGGTTCACATCATTCTATTTCCTGAATGAATCAATTTGACCAGGGATATTGGCAGGGGGAAGGAGTGTCACCATAATTGGCCAGCCTAGGTCTTTTGTCCACCTCTCTGAATTGAGGATGACAGCCATAAATGACAGTTCCATGAAGACTGAATGGAGTGGGGAAGAGGAATCTTCTCCAGATAATCTTGGGCAGTCTGGTGGCACTGGTCTAGCTCTTTTATAAATCCCTTTAATAAGTGGTCTAGAGACTTAACCAGTCACCTGGGGCCTGCTCTTTCCCTACATCCTCATCCTCTCCATCTGACACTCATTCTAACCTCCCCATACCCAGATAGACCCTGTGATTTTTGTTGTTGAGAGAGGGTCACTGCAACCTCCGCCTCCTGGGTTCAAGCGAGTCTCATGCCTCAGCTTCCCGAGTAGCTGGGATTACAGGCACGCACCATGACGCCCAGCTAGTTTTTGTACTTTCAGTAAAGAAGGGGCTTCGCCATGTTGGCCAGGCTGGTCTCAAGCTCCTGGCCTCAAGGGATCCACCCACCTCGGCCTCCCAAAGTGCCGGGATTACAGGTGTGAGCCACCGTGCACGGCCTAACCCTGTGATTTTTACACACCCTCCTTCTCCTCTGTACCAAAGCATGTTACCCTCAAAATGTTTTCACCCAGATTTCACTAGATTCACCTAGATTTCACTCTATCGCCAATCTAGTGAAACTGTGAACTGTGCTTACTCTGAGCCATGCTTGCAGCTAAAAGCCTATGTGCATTATCCACCCCACAATTCTCTTATTATTCCCCATTTACAAGAGAAGAAGCTAAGGGACAAGGAAGTTTGTTGATTTGGGATTGATTTGGTTTTAAGTTTTGTTTTCTTCTCTGCAGCTCCTGGACTTTTTTAAATTCCTGGAATTCTGTCTCTCTGTTATGGGGCTGGTACTATTACCATACGTTTCAGAAAACAGCATCTGTTTATGAAGCATTTTATTATATAACACAGAAATACATTTCACCCCAAATGATAGCAGCCCCCAGAATCTCCTTCTCCCCTTTGTGAAACAGCTGGGATGATGGCAGAGGACTCTAGAACGCACTGAGTTTGTTCCTTGGCGTGATGGGCCAGACAGCACACGTTTCGTCAAGCCATTCTCACATCAAATAAAACATTGATAAATCATTATTTCTCCAAGCTTGAAAAATGCTAATAACTCAAGACAGGATGAAAGTGAGTTTGCTGAGATCAACGTGAAAGATCGAGGGTACAAACTTGGAATGTAAAACCACAGAAAATACCATCTGGGAACACGGAAATCATCTGTCTTATCTGAAAGCCTGTCTCCAGAGTGGCAAACTTAGGGACTGGTTTGAGGACAGAGTGTGCCCTGTGTGCTAGGGAGGGTTGTAAAGGACTGGGATGGAGTGGGGGGCTCGCGATGTTCTTTTACCTGTAAACACGTTGTACAGCACTGTCTGCCACTGAGGCTTAAGGACTGATAACCTTGGGAATGTTTCACTCTGGTTTTGCTTCTGCCTCTGCAATGTTTGAACTTGCATTTTCTGAGCCGCGTATGCAACTAAAAGCCTTACATGCATTACCCACCTTTCACCTCTCTTACTAGTCCTATTTACAGATGAGAAAACTGAGGCGCAAGGTGTTTTGCTGATTCGGGATTGTTACTGGTTTTAGGTTTTGTTTTCCTCCCGACAGCTCCTGGACTTTTTAAAATTCCTATAATTGTGTCTCCCAATCATGGGCCAGGACTATGAGAATCAGTTGTGAACTTTGAGCCTGTCCATCTCAAAACTCTTCATCTCCAAGACATTTAATACAGCTTTGTCAGTAAACAAAAATAAATAGATTTCAGTTTACCCGGAAGCCAAATCCCTTGTAATAAGTTCTGGGTCAGGTTCTTCCCAGAGCAGGAGAATGTACAGTTGTAGTCTGAGTTGATTTTATTTCTTTGAGGCTTTGTTTTTCTAGTCTTTCAGGCCTTACCTCACTCCCTCAGGAATAGCTGAAATATGAGAAGAGACCATATGGCCCCCAAAAAGTCCCCGAGATTAACCAAGATTGATGCCACCCAGGGCCCAGCTGGGGGGTCAACGCCCTTTGTCAGGTGGGCTCTCTGTATAATTCCTGTTTCCTGTGAGAAGAGCATTAAAGGCCTGTGAATGTTTTAAAATGAAATGCAACCTCTTAATAATCAGGTTTCTCCACTGTGCTAGGATTTAAAAAAAAAAAAAAAATCAGCAACTGACAAATCTTAAAAATTTCCTTGCTGCTAATCATGCTTCACTCCACCTTCCCTTTCTTTCCCTCCTCTCTCCCTTCTAACATGAATTTATTTTCTATTTGAAAGCCAATCTCACTGGTTATTAGATATTCTCCCTGCTGTCACTATCAGTAAATTATTAAACAGCTGACCAAGCTTTGTTTTAAAATGATTCTCTTATGAAGCTCCGTGATATATTTGCTATGAATACTGAATGGTGCTGCGGTCTCTAAGGACAAGTGAATGATTCCTATTTACTACCTTTAGCAAAATGTGTGTGCAATTAGCGGCAAGAACTTGACTTGAATCACAGTTACTAGGGATGCCTGTAGCTTATTTACATGGAGCTCCCTTTACTCATTACACTCCTGCCCAGGAGAAGCGTGTTAAGATTCTAGGCCAGGTCACAAAATCGCATATAGACTTCTTTCGTCATCCCTCACCTCCTTTCTTGTCTTGCCACTGCTGAGCCATGGCATACCTGTGGGACTCCCTTGTTTCATGGAGCAGCGGGTTCTAAGTGAATTTTTGCTTAAAGAAAATAAACGTGATTGAGAGAAAATTACTTACCTGTCTGTGTCTCTGCTTCTCATCTATAAAATGGTCATCATAATTTCTGCCTCATGGATTCCATAATGAGAACAAAGTGTTGAGCACAGTGCCTGGCATCAAGTAAATATTTGGGAGGTGATGGGTGCTTATTTTTCTGTGGACTGCTGCATTAGTCCAAACTCTCAGTTGTAAGGGACAGAGGCCTATCTCCAATTCACCTGAGTCAAAGAGGAAACACAGTGCTTCCCTAACCAAACAGTGGCTGATCAGTCAAGGTCTAACTTGGAAAACAGAAGCTGCTTCAAGTATTTGCAACAGAGGGGATTTAATGCAGGAAATTGGCTACACAGATGATGAGAGAGCTGCGAGACCAGGAAGGGAGAGGAAGGTAATGCACAAATACATGAGCCCAAGAAGCTACTGCCAGCCTGAAGATGGAGGGATACCGGTGCTGGAAGCCTAGGAATACATGAATGCATGGAAGCTGGAACCCTGACAGATGTATTCAGGGGAAGCTGAGGCCAGGAGGATCCTCCTTTGCAGATGGAGAAATTGCCCAATGCAGAGACAGAGGAGGAGAAATTCCCTTGCTTCTCCTTTTCCCCTGCCTCCAGCATCCAATCAGCATCATCCATTGGCCAAACCACAGGAAGCCAGCTGAAACAAGAGTCTGGGAAAATGCAGCCACCAGGGATCAGTCTCTCTGATTACAGAGCAGCACAAGGAAAGGAAAGGCATGAATCTGAAGGCAAAAAGGCTCAGGACCAGCCCAGATGAGAAGGAAAGTGTATGGCCAGCCTTAGATGCCAATCAACCTTCAC
The DNA here is from genome assembly GCF_007565055.1 of Rhinopithecus roxellana. Lineage (NCBI taxonomy): Eukaryota > Metazoa > Chordata > Mammalia > Primates > Cercopithecidae > Rhinopithecus > Rhinopithecus roxellana. The sequence continues at coordinate 116,561,098 of NC_044561.1, forward strand.
AAGGACTCTGCCTTTACGTCCTTTCTCTCAGTTCCTCAGCATTCTTCTCCCAGCACTGTTTGCCAATGGCGGAGAGCATGACTGAGGGTGTGCTCATATCCTCCTAATTCCATGTTCGGAGAAAACAGGATGCTTTTCTCCCAGCACCAATTTGAAGAATCCTGATTGGTCACATGCCTATCCCTTGAACCAATGACTGTGGTTGAGTAATGAAATACTATGACTTGTTTAACTTGAGTCATGTACTCATCCTTGTTGGCAGAGTGGCTAGATATGATCTGAGAGTCAGGGGGAAGGGTGCAGAAAAACAAAAGATACCCCCAAATTAGAGTGGGACTATTCTCTCAGTGGACTAAGTCGGAAAGTTTTAAGAGTGCAATGGTCATTAGTCCAGTTCACTGAGTATTTCTAATTTTCCTTCCAGAGACACAGTAGGATGACATTTTTCTATCTCCTTAGAATTCAGTGTGGCCAGGTGACTTGCTTTTGCCAAGAAAATGAGAGCAGAAGTGATCCATGTTGCTTCTAGGTGGAAGCTTTATAAGCAGTAATATGCCATCCTCTCTTTCCTTTTGATACAGTGATTGGCAATGTTGTAGATAGTGGCTGTTCCAGCAGCCTCAGTCCCAGCATGAGAAGACATGGAGCAGAGCTTCCTACCAGTCCATAATGGGCATGTAGTGTGTGCCATAAACAAGCCTTTGTGTTTTAAGCCACCGCAATTTGCGGCTTATGTATTACAGCAGTGTAACCTGAACTATCCTGACTGGGTCTATGAGAAAAGTACTCAAAGCAGTGATTCTTCTGAGCTTTGTACCAGGGGCAGCTGCCCATCAAAACAATGCTGGACACTAGCCTCCACCAACCAAAAATGTGAATGAAGGACAGTGAAAGAAACTGGATAGTACTTGATGTTCTTGGAATCATCGACTGCTGCCACCCTTCTTCCTCTCCCTCACACTAGTCAACATATTTGCCCAGCTGGAAAATGATGGCTGTAATAAAAACTACCATTTATTGATCATGTGCCATATGGGTACCTAGAACTGTTTTTTAAAAAACCATTCACTGGGAGATATAACAAAGAAGTGGCAGATCCCCAAGAACAGAACTTTATATCTTAGGGCCCAACACCTGATGTTGGCTGGGTCAAGAAGGACCAGGTGGTAACTTGAGAAAAGCAAGTGCTGCCATTCACTTTGATCCCATAGGCGTTTACTTATTGAAAAGTGGATGTTGAATTTGGAAGCCAGGCTCAGAAAGGCCCAAGTGCAGAATCTGGTTCCAATAAGTCATCTAATATTTTAATTAATCATCACATTTTCCAGCAGGCTCTGAAAGCAAAGAAAGAGATACGCTTTATCTATTCCTTAGAATGAGAGGAGGTTCTATGGAGATGGCAGAGTTAAGAGTTGGTGCTATTCATCTTCAAAGGGACTTGCTAACATAACAAACACTTCTTTCTCAACTTCTGAATCCATGAAGCCTCAAGTGGAAATACTTTCTATCTGTTGGAAAAGCATTCCAGTCTACAGAATCAGTCTCTTGATAAGGCAGTAATTACTGGAGCAATTTTAGCAGGTACAAAGGCATTTTTAATAGTTTTAATTATTCAAGGGCCTGATTAATTATCTAGTCTGTAGATCAGAGGCCAAGGGAGGGATAAAACTTATGAAAATGGTTACCATGACAGGATAAAGGGAGAATTCAGCCACCTTCAAACCAAAAGCTGCTCTCTGTGACTTTGCAGTTACATGTTTGTGCCCTGCATTGCTCGCAGAGGGTGGACCACTGGACTGGGCGCTCAGAGTCCTGGGTTCCAGGCCTGGCTCCACCACTGATCTGCTACATCCTTGCCCGATTCACTTTCCCATATCAGGACTCTAAAATTAGTAGGTTGGGGGGTGGGGAAGGTATAGGGAATACAATAGACCGTCTCTGGGCCTCTGTCAAGTGCTACATTCTATAGTTCCATAGGGCTTTTTTAAAAGTACAGATTCTATTGAAATTTTTTTCTGCAGACAATGAAAATCCAGGGAAAGTTTATAAGCACAAAAGGGCTTTGATCATATTTTGAGTTAGGAAGACAGCCACTGTGTAGGGCAGATCAACATGGGGAGAGACTGGTAAAAGGTGACATGAGCCATGTCTGACAGATGAGTAAGTTTTTACCTGAATGTCTGCTTTTGGGTAGAACAAAGGCCACCCCCGTTTATGGAGCCTTTCACCTCCACCTGTGGCCCCATGTGAGGTACTGCGGAGACACAGGCCCTGCCCTCAGGGAGTTTGCCAGAGCAAAGATGCCTTGCTCAGATGGTAGCCCACTGATGGCTCTATCTGGAGGATGATGTCAGAATATTCTGGAAGCAGAGACATTGCCCACTTTCACTGACATGGCAAGTCATGCCTGGAGCCTCTCTGTACGAACCTTCTCTGCAGACGCAGTGATGAAACCATCTCGCAAAGCACACCTAAGCCCTGTGTGGGCTTGATGGCTTCGCTCATAGAGTAATTGCCTCACCTCCAGCATCACTCCTGACATGCATGCCTAACTTTTATCCAGGCTCAAGTGGTAGGGATTCCACATGTGTTTCCCATGTGAGAAATTTTCAGTCAATATTGGGACAGTTGACAAAGAGCTTTCCAATTTGTTCTCTTGGTTCCTCCATCAACCCACAGTGAGTTCCTTCTGGACTCTGTCTCCTAGAGCGCAGCACAGAGGTTAAGAGGAAGACTATCTGGTTCAAATCACCACTTTGCCACTCCCTGACTGTGTGACCTTGGACAAGTTACATAACCTTTTTGTGCCTCCGTTCTCCTATATGTGAAAAATGTACTGTTATAAAGATTAAAGTGGAGTGCCTTACAATAGACTGATGAATGTTTGCGCCTCCCAAAATTCATATGTTGAAATCTTAATCCAAATATGATGCTATTTGGCACTGGGGTTTGGGGGAGGTAATTCAGTCATGAGGGTGGAGTCCTCTTAAATGGGATTAGTGCCCTTTTGAGAAGAGACCAAAAAGCTAGCAAGCTCTCTTCCCACCATGTGAAGATGCAAGGAGAAGTTAGCAATCTGCAACCTGGAAGAGGGCCCTCACCAGAACCCAACCATGCTGGGACACTGGTCTTCCAGCCTACCTACATGTGACAAATAAAGTTCTGTTATTTCTAAGCCACTCAGTCTCTGGTGCTTTGTTATAGCAGTCTGAATAACTAAGACATGTCTGTACATAGTGCATGTACTGTAAGAGAGGTAAGTAAATAACGATGTACCTTTGTGCAGTTTTCTCCGATTCTGTAAGATTCTGCCACCCCATTACTAAAATGGTACAGTAATCCTTATGCATTTATTTAACAAACGTTATTTACTTAACAAATATTTACTGTGCTCCTATTAAGTGCCAGTCACTGCCGTGGGAGCTAGAGACACCACACTAAATAAAACGAGGTCTTTATCTTTGTAGAGTTTGCTTTATTGTAGGTGCAGGGAGCAGGCAGGACAATCAAATAAATGCACGATACGGAAAAATAGAAAGCAGATGAATGTGGTGGTGTGTGTTTTTTAAGATATAGTGGTCAGGGGCCCGGCACGGTGGCTCACACCTGTAATCCCAGCACTTTGGGAGGCCAAGGCGGGAGGATCACCTAAGGTCAGGAGTTCAAGACCAGCCTGGCCAATATAGTGAAACCCTGTCTCTACTAAAAACACAAAAACTAGCTGAGCGTAGTGGCGCTCACCTGTAATCCAAGCTACTCAGGAGGCTGAGGCAGAAGAATTGCTTGAACCTGGGAGGTGGAGGTTGCAGTGAACTAAGATCGTGCCACTGCACTCCAGCCTGGGCAACAGAGCAAGACTCCGTCTCAAAAAAAAAAGATATAGTGGTCAGGGAAGGCTTTTCTGAGGGGATGGCATTTGAGCAGTGATATGAATCAACTGAGCAAGTGCTTTGGGATTCGTTTGTTGATTTGTTCTTTCATTCACTTACCACTGGCCCCTCTCGGCACTGCATCCTATACTAGGTATTAAGGATACAGTGGTGTGTCCATTTTATCCAGCCTGGCCCCTGTCTTCAATGAGTTCACAGTGCAGGATGGGTGGAGAGAATAGCTTAGGCTGGTGCTAATTCTTGTTAAGCCCCTAAGATTCCAGGCTTGTTACTGCAGCATAACATAGGTTGTGATCTCCAGTATTGAGTGAGGTGCCGGTCATGTGTTGGCTTTCCTAACAGGTAGATATTTGTCACAAAGGCCATAACATGATGATATTCCCTTTGATTGAGATAGCTTCATCAATAAACCCTCTTTACATTTATACAATCATCCTCAAGGAAACCTGTAGTGCATTTGGCCACCAGTATGGTACCAAGGTCCTAATAACAGTTCATCATCTCAAAGAAAAAAGTGAAAAACAAAACTAAAATCCATCCTAATAAGTCATCCCAAAGAACAGCAATCTAGCCTCAGTTTTAATCAAGCTCTTTAAGGAGTGCTTGCTTTGTGCCAGGGACTCTTCTAAATGTTTCACAATAATTAACTCATTTAATCTTCACAACAGGCTGTAGCCATGCACACACACTTCATCCTCACTACTTCAGCACACACGGCCTGATGTCCAGCTGTCAGCTCATGCATTGCTTTGCCTGAGACCTTTCTCTTCCTGACAGAGCCCACGTTGCAGCCTGAATGGCAAGCTAAAAGTGTCAGGGAATTAACACCCCCACCGGGCGTATGCACTCACATGGCACATGTACATTCATGCACTTGCACACAAAAGCAGTCCTCAATTAAGGATGGCTTGGAGTTAGTGTATAAATACCCCACCTCCTTCACCCCTGGAGTATACGTTTTACCCTGAGTTGTGTGTTTTACAGTCTCCAGAGCTCCCTAGAGGGATTAAGCTCAAGTCACCTGCAGTGGTAACTTGCTCTTTCCAGTCTTCCTTTACTACTTGTCTACCTTCACCTCCCAATTGATTACTTGCTCTTAAATCTATGTCTCCAGTCGTTCCCCTGAGGGAACCAGCTTAAGACACAACCCTTTCTTTGAGGGAAGAAGGTACTATGATAATAATCCTTATTTTGTAGCCAAGAAGAGTAAATCAGAGTTTTCAAACTTATTCAGAGGGAGACTGAATAATTTGCCCAAGGTCAGAGCTGGTAAGTGGTAGATCCAGTCTTCACACCCAATCACCAGGTTTCAAGACCCATGCTATTAACCCCGACACACTACAGCAAAAACAACCCAAACCACTAAGCACCTACCTCATTTCATTGACTTTGTGAGATACGCAGGTTGGTGAGCTACATAGATGAATACACATTTTTCCAGATTCATCTATAACCTTCTCTTTGGAGATTCCAGCATGTAATTCAGCAGTGTGTTTGAGAAGGTATTTGATGTGATTTTCAATGCAGTGGCAGCCACAAGATGATTCATCAGCCGGCTGTCTTTGACAGTGAATTGATCTCCCAGGTCAGGAAGCAAACCTCAATTTACGTAGGATGCACTTGGAATGCGCCCTCATAGTAGCACATGGGAGATAAAGCACAGTCAATGACAGTTCTTGTCAATGAGTTTGTTATGGCAAGAGGGGAGATGTGAGGCTTTCCAGTCTGAGTGCTACCGCTGACACTCCAGATGTATGCTTTTTTTAAATTTTTTTTTTTTTTTGGTATGATAAACACTTTGCCTGAGTCTTTTAGCCCTGCCTGTCAATTCCTTGACATTTCCAAGTCCTCTTTTGATCCAAGTATCTTCATCCAATAGCACAAAAGCAAAATGAGTACTTACTTGGTTCTCAGGCCATCAACCATTCTTTTTTCTTTCAAACTAGATCTTTCTGGTTTTTCAATTTTGTTTTATGTCCGGATGAGTAATTTCAGGACCATGAGGTTGGTGAAGTCTGAGCTTCCCCATTCAGAATTTCTTGCCTTCATACAAAAAGAAAAAAAAGCCCATTGTAGCAAATTGTCCCTGTGATTCATTTGTTGCAGTTGCTGATGAAAAATTTTTTTTTCTTGAAGGTCTTTCGAAGATCCTGGACCATGATGATAGGAAATAACCCCAGAAAGTGAGAAAAACAAGGCACAAAAACTTAATATTAGTTTTATTTTACCATTAGAAAATCTTATTTTTTGCTTTTAGGATGAAATTTGAGCTATAGAGAATGAGAAATTGAGAAATAGAAGATCTGATCAAAACTGCCTCTGCTAGTCTAAAGATTAATGTTTTCAAAATACAATTTTATTTTTCTTATGTCTAGGTTTTCTGTTCTTTATTCATACCTTAAAGAAATTAAAACTCATGGCTGGTTTCTTCCTGCTTCTCATAAAAGCTGATCATTCTCAACCAACAGCTAGAACTAAGTTTATAAGAAAGGAGGGAGGGAGGGAAGGAAGAAAAGGGTGAAATGGGAGAGAGAGAGAGAAGGAAGAAAGGACAGGAGGGAGGAAGGAAGAGAAATAGTATGTGGAGGACATTCTGTTTCAAAACTGTAAGCACCTCATTGACTGTCTACAGTGAAAATTCAATGGGCAGTCATTCAATGCCTCACTTAACTCCATCTGTGTACATTCAACCTCTTAATGCCTTAGTTTTAGGGCAGGCCCATTTGATCCTTTTCATCATCTTAGGCACAGAATAGTGGTAACTTCAGTCCAGAAACAGAGTTTCTTAGTGTGCTTCATTCAACACATCTACCTTGAGGCACTTCTACACGAAGACACTTGCTGGATTCTGAAGAGCTAGGAAAATGAATCCGATACTATGTCAGTCAAGAGATTAGGTTAGGCCTAATCTAGCTAGGTTAGGCCATGTGACAATCCCCAAATCTTGGTGACTAGAAGCAACAAAAATTTATTTCTTGCCTATGCCACATATCTGTTGTGGAAACACAGAGGCCTTCAATCCACAGTGTCCTCACTCAAGGACCCAGGCTGAGGGAGGCTCCATCTCTGTTCTTCCGTGATTACTAACGCAAGAAAAACAGGATGTGGAGAATCCCACACTGACTTTTTCAAGACCCCACCTGGAAGTGGCACAAGTTACTCTGCTCACATTTGATTGGTCAAAGTAAGTCACATGGTTATGGCTTAGTTCCAGGAGATAGGAAAACACAGTCTTATGTGCCCACAAGAGGAGACAACTAAAATATGTGGTGGCCAGCTGCAATGGTTTGCATGTTTGTCCCCTCTGAAACTCATGTTGAAACTTAATCTCCTTTGTAATAGTATGAAGAGGGTGGGAAATCCGACGATGGGATTTGAGAGGTGGGACCTTTGGGAAGTAATTAGGATAACAGAAAGTCATGAGGGTGGGGAATTAGTCACTTTACAAAAGAAAGGGCTGAGCTAGCATTCTCAGTCCCCTCACTGTGTGATGTCCTGTGCCACCCAGGGACTCTGCAGAAAGTCCCACCAGCATGAAGGTCCTCAACAGAGGTGCCCAGCCTCCAGAACTATAAGAAATACATGGCTTTTCTTTGGAAATTGCCCAGTGTCTGGTATTCTGTTATGGCAACAGAAAACAGACTAAGACTAACAAAGCCAACCACACATCCAATTCTTGATATGGAGGAGCTCTTTGTCTTTGAAAGATAGCAAAGCCAAAAAATCTTTTCAGCGGTTCCCTAGGAGAGGAGCAAACTAAATGTCACAAGCTAAAAGGTAGAGCTCACCCAGGAAGAAGGGCCTTGGAAAATAAGCTGGATTTTTACAAGAAAAGATGAGAAATCAGGCTTTTTAGGTGCAAAGAAGAGCAGAGCAAAGAAGAGAGGTCAAGAACACATGAGTTATGCTGCATAAGACTGAGTAGTTTGTTCTGTGGTAAATAGAATGTGTATTTAGCAATGTATAAAAATTAAGAAAGATGGTGTGATCAGCTCATGGAAAAATTGCATGCCAAGAGATATGGTTAGGCTGTGTCCCCACCCAAATTTCACCTTGAATTGTAATAATCCCCATGTGTCAAGGGCAGGGCCAGGTGGGATAATTGAATCATTGGGGCAGTTTCCCCCATACTGTTCTCATGGTAGCGAATAAGTCTCAGGAGATCTAATGGCTTTATAAATGGGAGTTCCCCTGCAAACACTCTCTTGCCTGCCACCATGTAAGAAGTCCCTTTGCTCTTCCTTCGTCTTCCTCCATGACTGTGAGGCCTCCCTAGCCATGTGGAACTCTGAGTTTATTAAACCTCTTTCCTTTATAAATTACTCAGTCTTGGATATGTGTTTGTTAGCAGCATGAGAACAGACTAATACACCAAGCTATGGAGGTGGAAGTTCTTTCAGTAGATTGGGCCATTCATTCATTCATTCATTCACTCAATAAGCGGAAGTGCCGTGGGAGTGCACAAGCCCAACTTTTGGGACAACTCCTGAGGTATAACTCATGGCCCCAGAGCTCCCACAGGGTCAGGCAGAAGCTCCCCTCTTCAAGACTTCTGCCTGAAATCCCATCTTCACTTGGCCTCCTCCCCTTTGCTGGCCTTCTTCCACCCACCACCCCACGCCCACATACTGGTTTCTCCTGGGAGCAGTTTCTCAGTACATCACTTGCAAACAAATCTCCATCTTGGGGTCTGTTTTGGGGGAACCTACCCTACATCCAGCACCTACAGTGTGCCAGTCCTTTTGAAGGACACTGGGGATTCAAAAATTGAATACTACACAGCCTGGTTTTCAAAGAGCTCACTGTCTGGTGGAGAGACAGATATATACACTGACAATTTCAGTGCAGTATGTGAATGTGCTGTTAGAGTAAGATGCTAGGGGGTGGGTGGGAGGCATGAAAATAAGGTCGAGGGCTCTTGTTCCACCCAAGGGATGCAGGGAAGACTTTATAGAGGAAGTGACCTTTAGACCGGATCTTATAGGATACATAGGATTTTGCTAAGGGAAAGGCAGGGAAGGGCAACATAGGCAGAGAAAACAGTTAATCGAAGTCAAGAGGCATGAAACAGATGCGAAATTGAATGTGGGGAGACTCCAGGTAGCTTGCTATTGCAGGAGCCTAACGGGCAGAGTAGACAGTGGTGGCAGAGACCACAGATTACTGCAGAAGCTATGTAGGGTGTAGAATTCACCCATGAGTTCCCATGAGGAAGTGAACCTAGAGTTGTTCATGCAGGAAGGACACATGCCATTTAACCTGTACTCCCAGCCCACAGCAGTCTCCTAGGGGTAGGTCTCGCCAAATCTGGGTCCCCAGCCCAGAGGCACTTGACAGCACCCATAAACTTCCTCTCATCAACTGATGTTGTGGCCAAAGAAAATGGGCTCCCAGGAACAGATCAGGGATAAGCAGAAAATATCCAGCACTTACCTGGGAAACTTTTGTTGTAGTTCGAGTTCTCCCAGAAGTAGACTCTGTGACAAGAATTTGAGTATCCAAAATTTATTTGGAAGGTGTGAGAAAATACCCATGGAGGAATGGGAAAGTGAAGCAGGGAAGAAAAGCAGCCAATACAGGAAGTGTTATCAAGCACGTTACCTCTGCGGAGATGAGAGCTTACTCCCAGGAATGGAATGGGACTGGTGTCACGTACACCCCTGAGTTTTCCCACCCCAGGGACAGGGTAATTGGGGTATCTGTATCCCAGGTCCCATCAATCATTGACTGAGGGCTGCTCCCAGGAAGTGTTAATTCCCTGAAAAGCAACAAAGCACCAACCAGGCAAGGAAATGCAGGTGTAGAAAGTCAGAAGTCAGGCCCCTGTGCCCTGAAGCAGGAAGGGCAAGGGAGTTTGAGCAGGGCACCCACGGCGCGCACCACCCTTCATGCTTCTTGTTCTTCCTTCCCAGCTGCGGGGGAGAAACATCTCTAAGGACCTGATTTTCCCCTTTCTCCTCCATGTGAAGTTTGGAAGAAGAGTCAGGAAAGAAGATCACCAATCAAAAGGAGGGGGCCGATATCCATCTAAAAGCCATTCAAGCTTCATTGTCCCCAACTATTTTGGGCCAGTGTATCTGCCAATTGGCACAGATCCATTTCCTCACTCCATAAAGCAAATGAGCAAAAGAGAAAGCTAGTTCATAATAACCCTTCTACAAAGTCGAAGCACAATCTCACTTCAGGTTTCTAAGGAATCTGGTTCTTTTCACCTGAAAATGCCTGTGTAAAGTTCTACTAAAGCAGAGAGGTGTGCATTTTTGAATACCACCACCATTAAGGAAACACAAAGCTTTTTTTGTTTTAGTCCAGTGGTATGCACAGTGCCCTGAGGCCTAGGAGCTCTGCAGAGATGTCTCAGGTGGATGAGGAAGGCGGAAAGGAGAGCTTTTTCTGCTCTGAGTCCCTGTCTTAGTTTGGGTTTCCCTAGAAGCTGACCAAGAGACAAGGATTTAAGTGCAAGTTGTGTATTTGGGAGGTGATTCTGGGGTCACCACTTGGGGAGTGAAGAAGTGAGAAAGGGAAGAAAGGCAACCCACAAAGGGTGTGTTATCAATGCAGTTACTACTGTGAGCAGCTAGTGCCTGTGCCTCGCAGGGACCTGTGTGAGCCAGTCTAGAGCATATACATTGGCAACATCCCACCTGAGGGGTGCGGGAGCTGGGGTATAAATACCACAACTCCCTTCAGTCATTAGTTCGGAGCTGCTTGTGGGTGACGTTAATTCTCTGGGACTTCCAGCCTGCCAAGAAGTGGCAAAATGACCTCTGGCAGCCAGAAAAAGCCCTTGGGCAGGGAGGGAGTGACAGGGAGCATGTGCTGGCAGATGGAATTTAATGGAAAGAGCCAAAATTTTGCAGAACAAGAGAATATGCAAGGGAATATGTATACCATGGGATACAGCCCCCTATTCTTAGTCCTCTGAGAAGAGAGGCTTAAATCTTCTGTTTTACATATCCGGGTAGCACTAGAGATATACTAAGAAAAAAGAGGTTTTAAAACCTCTGGTCTGATACAATGCACTTATTTTACAAATAAGGACATAGAGACCCAGAAAAGAAAGTGTGTAGCAATGTGGGGACCAGAGCTAAGGTTTCTTGAGCATCAGACCAGGGCTTTTCCCACGCTGCACACATTTCGGCCCAAGCCCATTTTTGCTGCTATTTCATTTTCTCCAACTCCTTTTGTTCACATTGTCCCTGTTCTCCACGCATGCCCCTGTGACCTTAGCCGACTGTTGCCCAGCATCAACCACGCGAGCTTCCCACCAGTCACATAGAATGCCATTCTCTTTCCATCTTTATCCAACTTCTTTGACAAAAACCTTTTAGTACATTTGCAAACAGTGACCAAAAAGTACAAAAACCAGAGGATTGATGTTGGCACTGACCACTTTGGAATTAAATGTAAATACTCCACTTCACTTGGGCGACATGCTGGGCTGATAAAACAGCTTCTGCAAACTCAGTATCAAGGAGTCTGTTTCCAATACAGCTGCCTATTGTCTTTCATGTTTGAAGATCATTCAAAAGGCTTTGGGCTGCTTTATACACGAACATGTGGATGTCTTAATTTATAAAAAACACTGTGCATCCTATTAATCTCTGCATCCTCAGTACCCAGGACTCTTTCTAGACCACAATAAGTGCTCAATAAATGTTCACTAAATGAATGAACAAAAAAATGATAGCTCTTCACTCTATGCTTCCCCTCAAACTGAAATCAAAACGCTAGCCAGCTGCAGGGATTGTCATGTGTACACTGAGCTTCAGTGACATTCTGTCAAAAATTGATCATGACCTCTTTGCCAGACTTTTCTTGAACTATACTGACAAAAAAATTAAAATCATTCCATTCATTAAATAAATATTTATTCAGTGCTAACTCTGGGTTGGGCACTGGGATATGATGGTAAGGAAGAGAAATAAAGAAGAGACTCTTCCTTTTTGAAGAGTGCAGCCCAGACAGACACAAATCAAGTAATCATAGCAGTTAAATGACACCAGCCATGATAAATGACAGTGGTCCTTTTAAAGATAGGTCCACAAAGCCTTTGATGTTCCTCCCCCTGAGAGGTGGAGCTCAATTCCCCTTTCCTAGAGTATAGGTTGGATTCAGTGCCTTACTTATAGGGAATAGAAGGGATGGGATGTCATTTCCAAGATTAGGCTATAAAAAGACTATGGTCCCATCTTGAGTGTATTCTTTCTTTCTCTTTCTGTCTCTCTTCTCATCATTTGCTCTGGGGGAAGTACCAGTTGCCATGTTATGAGGATACTCAGGCATGTGAGGGGTAAGGGAGAACCCCCCTTTAGGGAGGAACAGGGGACTTCTAGCAACCATGTTGGTGATCTTGGAAGCAGAGCCTCTGTCCCATTGAGCCTCTCCAGATGACTGCAGTCCTGGCCAACAACCTGACTGCAATCTCATGAGCGACTCTGAGTCAAAACCACCCAGTGAATCCACTCCCAGATGCCTAACTCACAGAAACTGGGAAGTAATAAATGTTTGTGGTTTTATGTTATGTTTGGGGTAATTTATTACACAGCAATAGGTAATTAACATGAAGGAGAAGTCCTAGATAATGTGAGTGCTTCCATCTGATCTGGGAAGTCAGAAAGAGCTTCCCCAAGGAAGTGATTGAGTAATGGGGGAGCAAGAAGGCTGAGAGGAGTAATTCAAGGAAAAGAGGTGACATGTGCAAGGGCCCTGGGGCAGGAAGGAGCATGCTGAGTTGGAAAGATTGAAGGAAACCAGTGTGGCTGCTGCTGCGTGGGGATCAAATGGGAACGTGATTTGGAATAAAGCCAGCATGAGGGGGACCTATCCACAGACAGCCTCAAGACATTGTCCAGGACTTTGATCTTTATCAAGAGAGAAATGGCAAGTCTTTGAAGAAACAGGTAGGTGACTTCATCAGACTTGTATTCCCTTCTTGTTCTTTCAACTGTCATCTCTTATCAAAGCATTCAGCTGACAACTTCCTCTCTCTGGGCATGTTTTGATTTCCACATATACTTTCTGCAAATAATGGAAATCACATAATCTAAAAAAAAAAAAAAGAAAAAAGAAAGAAACCCTGCTTATAATTTGCAGTGCTAACTTCATGCTAACCCTCATTTTACCCCAGTGGCTGCCAGTCACTTGCCATCAGCTATTAGAGGGCAAGATAGACAAGGTTTGGGAAACATAGGATGAAGTCAGGGGCTCCCTTCGAGGTGAATCCCAAAAATCATATGCCGATGTTGGGGTGTATGTATATCTGTGCAGTTTTTAAAGGACAAAGTTGAGTTTTTATCATATTCTCAAGGGGATCTGCGTTCCCTAGAAGCCAAACCTGAAGCCAAGATTCAGGGTCATGGGAGTTACTGAGTCAGGACTCACAGGGGAAACTTTCAAGGAAAAGGAAGAGAAAAGAACCCAGCAATGGTGTGATCTTGGGTGATACTGTAGCCCTGGGCTGATCCCCAGGGGGACACTGGAGAATAATCTATACACAGAATTACCCCATCCCATGGCGTGAGGTCAGCCTCTTATACCCCTACATCCACATCCCTCCATTATTGGCTGTGAGTTGCTTCCTACATCTCTGGAGATGATGTAGGTTTTCCAGATAAAATTAAGTATTTTTATTTGCTAAATATAGCAACCCTAAGAAAAGGGCAGCTACAAATCATTAATAGCCAACACTCACAGCAGCTCAGGGATGGCTCAGCAAAAGGGATCTTGGCAGGACACCAAAACAGTGTTAACCACAATCTGTGACCCTGAAAAGGTTCAAAACCCTCCATCTATAGGATGGAAATGGTTGGCTCGTCAGTAATGTCCTGGGAAACCATGATGAATTCCTCACACTTAGAACTGGCAATGGGGCCCCAGGAAACCAGGACAGAGCTGGCATCCAGTTGTGTTTGCACATCTGACTGACTCAAGTTTCTCAGAGAATCCAACCCAAATCCAGAACTTACAGCTTATCAGAGTGCAGGAAGAAGCCAACAGGCCAAAATGAACCTAAGCATCATTAAACTAAAAGTTGCACAAAGATTCTACAGAGGAACCACTGAAAGTTCAGACAACCAGGTCCCCTGTGTTTTTTGTTTTTTTTTTTTTTTTTTTGAGACGGAGTCTTGCTCTGTCGCCCAGGCTGGAGTGCAGTGGCCGATCTCAGCTCACTGCAAGCTCCGCCCCCTGGGTTTACGCCATTCTCCTGCCTCAGCCTCCCAAGTAGCTGGGACTACAGGCGCCCGCCACCTCGCCCGGCTAGTTTTTTGTAATTTTTAGTAGAGACAGGGTTTCACCATATTAGCGAGGATGGTCTCGATCTCCTAACCTTGTGATCCGCCCGTCTCGGCCTCCCAAAGTGCTGGGATTACAGGCTTGAGCCACCGCGCCCGGCCCCCTGTATTATTTTAAGTGTGGGGTAGTACAATGGGAGTTAAAAGTAAAGATTCTGGATCCATACTATCCAAGTTCAAATCCCAGTGCCCCTGCTTACCAACTGTGTGACTCTAGGCAAACTGCATGACCTCTCTGGGACTCAGTTTCTTATCTGTCAAATGGATATTATAATAATAGTCTATCTGTACCAGTATAGGATCAACTCAATCGATTTCTATAAACTGTTTAAAATTGTGCCTTCCTCAGAGTAGATATCAATAAATGTTTATGATTAATGTGATTATACAGTTATAAAAAGTGATATTTTTGTTATTAAAGTTATCTGAAACTTCCCAGATTAGCTCCTCCCAAAGGCCTGAAAACATCTTTCATACTACTGGGCAGCATCATTTGGCCATGAGCTTCCTGGGGGCGTGATGAGTGTCCTTCTCATCTTTGCACGGTGTTATGGACACATTGTTGGGTTTGATGAATATTTGATCAGTGGAGGCTGCCATTGCAGGAAGTGGCCAGGAAGGAAGTTTGCTGTCATTCAAGCCTGCCAGGCCCTTCCACTCCACCCACCTTTACATCTCATGGCAGGTGCAACTGCATGTTTAAAAGCCATGACAAGTCACTCTTTGAGTTTGAAATTTCCAGGTGTGCAGTGGCGGGGGTTGGTCTAGAGAAAAATCTCTGACCACCGTGTATCGAGTCCTCCCTCTATGCCAAGCACTGTACTAAACGTTTCATGAACATCACCTTGTTAACTCATCTCAACAACCCTATCTTCTTAATTTCCCTAGTACAGAAGAGGAAATGGAGGCTCAGCCACCTTCTCCAGGGCACGCAGCTAGGTTCTTTCATTCTCAGGCATAAGCCATAATCCAGCAGGAAGGACACATTCTTGCCAATGATGGCCAAGCTCCCTGAGATTGCGGGAGCTATTTGCAGGCAGGTGCTGAAGCCAAAACTCAAGAAGAGGAGACACTCGTATCCAGGCACCCTCTAGCTCACAGCCAGAGCTCATATTCTCCAAAGCTGGGCACAAGCCAAGAGAGAATAACGGACACCCCCGGGATTTCATAGGGATGTTGTAGAACCAGGGAGGTAGTAGAGCTAATACCACAAGAATACAACAGTAAATACTGCTGGGCACAGTCATGCATACCTGTAGTCCCAGCTACTCAGGAGCCTCAGGTGGGAGGATTGCTCGAGCCCAGGAGTTCTGGGCTGTAGCACGCCATGGCAATCAGGTGTCCTCACTAAGTTTGGCATCAGTGTGGTAACCTCTGAGGAGGGGGGACCACAAGGTTGCCTAAGGAGGGGTGAACTGACCCAGGGAGAAAAGGGAGCAGGTCAAAACTCCTGTGCAGATCAGTAGTGGGATCGCACCTGTGAATAGCCACAGCACTCCAGCCTAGGGAACATAGCAAGACCCTGTCTTTAAAAAATAATAATTAATTAATTGTAAATACTGCTTGCTGAGTACTTATTAAATGCTAGGCTTCACGCTAAGCCCCCGTCTTGGTTGAGTTCCTCAAAAACAGACTCTGAGACGAGAATTTGGTTGCAGAGTGTTTACTCGTGAGGTGGTCCCAGGAAGCACAGTGAGAGCCAGAAAATAAAACAGAAAAGAGAGAAAAGTCAATCAATGGTACAGTGATGAGTAGGTCGCCTCTGTGGACAACTAAGGCTAGGTCCTACTGGGGTCACTTTGGGAAGCTCTGTGTTACACATAGGAGAATTTTTCCACTGAGTGTGAGAAAGCTGGATATGGATCCACCAACTCCATCTTCCTCTGGTTGAGGGTCCCTTCTGGGACGTTAACTCCCTGGCACTTCTAAATGTCCTGTGCAAGTGTTGAGCACCCTTCTGAGCACCAGAGGAGCCCTTAGGCAGAGAGGATCACAGGTGCTTGAGGCTGGAAGCCATGGATGTGTGCAGGAACTGCCCAGGAAACTTGCAGGTGACAAGAGGGTCAAGGAAACGTTAGAAGGGTGCACCTCCTATAGCCTCCTTCATGCATTGTCTCACCAGCCCAGTGAGGTAGATACCATCGTGTGTCCATTTTAGAGATGAGAAAACTGAGACTGAGACTCAGCAAAATAAAATCTACTCAAGATCACAGCTGATGAGCTAAGACTGAGTCCAGGCAGCCCGGTCCAGACCCCCTGGTCTAAGGCATCATACAACACTGAGGACTCCCCAGCACGTGCTCTTTGACTCTACTGAGCAGGCAACAATTGCACCAAACCCACAGGATTCCAGCCTCCTCTATTTGTTTATTTTACTGTATATAAGGCACATAACATGAGGCTTTGATATACATATACATAGTGAAATGGTTACTAGAGTCAGATGAATACACGGATCTATCATTTCACATAGCTATCCTTTGTGTGTATATGGCAAAAGCAACTAAAGTATACTCCTAGCAAAAATCCTGAATACAATACAATATTATTAACTATTGTCCTCATGTGACACTAGAACTCTAGACTTGTTCCTCCTACACCTCTGCACCTTTGTATCCTTTCACCTATATCTCCTCATTTTCTCTCCACCCCTTCCTTGCCCCACCCCTGGTAACAATCATTTCATTCTCTGTGTATTCAACTTTCCTTTAACTCCAAATCCTATATGTTCTCCACACAGGACTCATCCTACTGGCCAACAGTTTGGAGTAAGGGCTGGGGTTGCCCTTTATTCAACTGGAGTGCAAAGATGAACAGAGCTTGGGGGCAACTTCTTTGTCCTAACCAATGCCAACTCCATTTTGCTTTTTAAAAGGACTCTTGAAGTTGTTAGGGGAGGAAAAACCATCTCCAGATCAGAAGCTTACCTTGTGTGTCATATTTCAGACAATAGGAAGGAATTACCCCGGTTCCCTCCAGCGGGGTGGAGAGAAACTTCTCCCCACCCCCACTGGAATAGTATAGTCAGTCTTAATCACCCTACCTCTGGGAGATGCATGACTTGGATCCCTTTTCCAACGTTCTACTTGCGTGACATTGCTTATCTAACATCACCTCCCTGAATTCTGTTTTCTCATCTATAAAATGGAAATGATGATACTTGCCTCTTAGGGCTGTTGTGGGGATAAAATGAGATAATGGAGAGAGAGTTCTCCACACTGTGCCTGTCACATAGTCAACACTCAAAAATAGATTCATTCCTCACCCCTCGCAATGCACCCTCCCTGGTATGCTCCTACCCTGTAATGGGGAAGCACTGGGCAGGTGTGACCTGAGAGCATATGTTTGTGGTGACAGATCCAGCAAGACAATAATTGAGAGTAACCTGCATGGTGTGTGTGTGTGTGTGTGTGTGTGTGTGATATGCTGCACTCAAAACCCATCCTTTCCCACCTCTAACCCCACGGGCTCGCCACAGTGATAAAAGTGATTCTAAAGGATTCACCGAAACATGTTATAAGCCTTGATTACAATGAAAAAGCGATTTTCCTAAAGTGGATCTTCCATCTGTTGGAGGTAGCCAGGCCCCAGTGACAAAGAAGGAATTCCTGGAACTCTGCAAACTCGGGGTCTTTGGCATAAAGCCCACTCCTTCCTGCAGCCAGCCTGATTGACAAGGCTCTACATCCGTCCCCTCCCGGGCCTCGCTCCACAGCAGCAGCCCACAGAGCAGCCTTGGAAATGGACGATAAATGGCGCCTTTTTATGTATGAGCACTTTCCATTATGGGCATAATACCCCCATTCTTTCCCTGGTTTGTATATAAACATCTCAAAATAGGCTTATTTTAAAAGGACCTTGGGACACAATACCTCTGTTTGAGAGAGCGGCCGACGTGCCCACGCACGCTGAGAGCGGCTGGGTTGTTACTTGCTGGCCCCCTTTGCAAGAGCACTCGGCAGTCTTTTTGGGCAGAGAAAATAATTTGCCCAGGAGCCCATTTGGCCCTGGAAGTCCAGCGACTGGACAAGGTTGCCTGCTACTCGAGATTCACACAATCGCCAGTCCTGGGGTTGGCAATTCCGGGACCCATGGCCACTGGTTCCATGATAATAATTCACATATGCAGAAGTCACATGTTTCCAAAGCCCTGGTCCCTGGCTTTTGCTCATTTACTCCTACCCACATTGAGTTCATAGTTAGAATATTTTTTTTTAATTGAGACAGAGTCTCACTCTGTCACCCAGGCTGGAGTGCAGTGGCACAATCTTGGCTGACTGCAACCTCTGCTTCCTGAGTTCAAGCAATTCTCCCATCTCAGCCTCCCAAGTAGCTGGGATTACAGGCACGTGCCACCACATTTGGCTAATTTTTTTATTTTTAGTAGAGACGGGGTTTCACCACATTGGCCAGACTGGTCTTGAACCCCTAATCTCAAGTGATCCACCCACCTCGGCCTCCCAAAGTGCTGGGATTACAGGCATGAGCCACTGCACCCTGCCTGTTGTTAGAATTCTTTAGAGGAGAAAACTTCATCCCTGAGGTATTTTTTAAATACCTTAAGTGCCATCCCAGAAAAACTGGCAGAGGTGGAGCTTGGCTACATTGTCAAAATGGTGAAAGTTAATCATTCATTTGCAAATCCACCTGAAATCACTATCCTTGATTTGCCGCAATTATAATGTCACTGCAAAGACCTCTTCACCCTCCTCCCACTGCCTCACCCCAAGAAGCCCATTGCTTTGCTGTGTTTCTCTCATGAATGAAGCTTGGGGTCTCTTGGCCAAGGGCAAAAAGGATGGTCTGACCCCCAGGGGCTCTGGCCAGGCCTTTACGGAGCTAAAAAGAATAGCACCTTTTCCCAGTCTCAATGCAGAGAGTACAGTGGTTTTTTGCTTTTGTGATCTATTTTGAAAGACCAGGCATAATTTGTATTCTATTTAGCAAACCTTTATATGGCACTTATTATGTGCCAGCTGTTGTTCCAAATGCATTTCAAATCTTAACTCGTTTAATCTTCATAACACCCTTCTGAGATAGACCTTCTTATTGGGGAATTCGGGGAATTTGTAGATGAGGAACTGAAGCAGAGACGCTTAAGTAACTGTCTCGAAGTCACACAGCCAGTATGTAGAAGAGCTAGAGTTTGAACTTGGCCTGGTTCCAGAGTCTGTGCTTTCCTAACCACTACATTATATTCTTCAATGTTAGTGTCTATAATTCAGGTGATCGTGCGTGGTCACTTACCAGGAAAGAAATGTCTATGTTTTGGACACAGGAAGCACCAACATTGAATGGGCCCCTATGATATACCAGGCTTTGTTCCTAGGGCTTCAATATGCTATCTTACTACTTTCCAACAGTCTTAGGAGGCAGGTGCTGTAATCTCCAGCCTACAAATGAATTAATCAAGACTGAAAGCACAAACCAGAATAGGAATTTCAGTACCCTGACTGGTATATAGAGGGACCACTCAACAAATACAAAACCAATTAATTAATGTCTAAGTATAGACTCAGAAACACAGCTGCTATGCCGCGGAGCCTAAATTTGAGCCCAGTTTTATCTGACCTTCACCTAAAATCTGACCAGGATATCCCCAGGTAACACAATTAGACAAATGCAGACAGTAAGTTATTTTTACAAAATTATCAATATTAACATAAATAGAAATGTATTAATATGTGTTTATAATACATTATATATTCATTACATAAATGTTAAAATCTTAGCATAGAGATTAACTGATTTCTAGTTATTGAGGATAAGAAATTCATCATCAATATTGCTTCATCTAACCTAATTTTTTTTTTTTTTTTTTTTGAGACGGAGTCTCACTCTGTCGCCCAGGCTGGAGTGCAGTGGCGCCATCTCGGCTCACTGCAAGCTCCGCCTCCCGGGTTTAGGCCATTCTCCCGCCTCAGCCTCCCGAGTAACTGGGACTACAGGCGCCCGCCACCTCGCCCGGCTAGTTTTTTTGTATTTTTTAGTGGAGACGGGGTTTCACCATGTTAGCCAGGATGGTCTCGATCTCCTGACCTCGTGATCCGCCCGTCTCGGCCTCCCAAAGTGCTGGGATTACAGGCTTGAGCCACCGCGCCCGGCCTAACCTAATATTTCTTATTTTGCTTTAAAGAGTGTAACTTTCTTTTTTATTTTTCTGTTTTTCTAATTTTAATTTTTATCCACACATAATAGTTGCACATATCTCTGGGATACACATGATATTTTGATACGAACATGCAACGCGTAATGACCAAATCAGGATAATTGGGATATGCATAACCTTAAACATTCATTTCTTCATGTTAGAAACATTCTCATTCCACTCTTACAGTTATTTGGAAATATACAATAAATTACTGTTAACTATAGTCACCCTATTGTGTTACTGAACACCAGATCTTATTCCTTCTCTCTCACTGTATTTTTATACCCTTTAACCAACCCTTCTTTATCCTTGTAACCCCATCACCCTTCCCAGTCTCTGTTTTTTTTTTTTTCTTTCTTTCTTTTTTTTTTTTCTTTTTTCTTTTTTCTGAGAAGGAGTCTCGCTCTGTCACCCAGGCTGGAGCACAGTAGTGCAATCTCGGCCCACTGCAAATTCCATCTCCCGGGTTCAAGCAATTCTCTGCCTCAGCCTCCCGCCAGCCTCTGTTAATCATCATTCTTCTCTCTGTCTCCATGAGATCAATTGTTTAAATCCACATGGAATATATTTTGGTATATGGTATGGATTATACTTTCATAAATAAAGCATATATACATATATATATAATTAAAGTTATGCATATCTCCAAATAGTTAACTGTCTTACCATCATTAACTGAATAATCCATTATTTTTCCCCACCTTACTCTTATAGTAAACTCTTTTTTAGCTTTCTATTTGAAATCATTTTAAGCTTTCAGAAAATTTGCAAAAATAAAATTGAGAGTTCCTTTATGCCTCTCCCCCAGCTTCCCTTAATGTTAAGAACTTATGTAACCATAGTGCAAAAAAAAAAAAAAAAAAATTTTAAAAAAACTGGAAAATCAACATAATTAATCTGCAGACCTTATTTGATTTTCACCAGTTTTCCCATTAATGTTCTTTCTCTGTTCCAGGATCCAATCCAAGATCCTCCATTGCCTTGAGTTACCATGAGTTCTCAGTTTCCTCCAATCAGACAGTTCCTTGGTCTTCCATCTTTCACGACCTTGACTCTTTGAGAGGGTACTGACCAACTACTTTGTAAAACATCCCTTAATTTGCATTGCCTAATGTTTTCTTGGGGTTAGATTGAGGGTATGCACTGGGGGCACAAATATCGTAGAAGCAATGTGCCTTTCACAGTGCAGGAAGGCATGATGGTGCAATACACGAGGTGGCACACGATGTCCCTTCACCTGTGATATTAAACTTGATCACTCGGTTAAGGTGGTGCCTGCCAGGTTTCTACACTGTGATGTTACTACTTTTCCTCTTAGTAAATAATAAATATCTTGTGGGGAAATACTTTGAGATAATGCAAATATCTTGTTCTCATCATACTAAATACTAATTTTAGCATCTGTTGATATACCTGCCTGTGACAATTGTTATCGCAGTATTTGCCTACTGGGGATTTTCTATTTCCATCATTGCTCTACAACTATTCATCAAAATTCCTCTGCAAGGAAGAACTGTCCCTTCTCCCCCAGTACATATAATTATTTATATCAGTATGGATTTATGAATATCTATTTTCTTCCGTGGGTTATAATCCAATTATTACAGTAAATTCTAACATACCCTTTTTTCTCTTGCTGAATTTACTATTCTATTTCATGAGTATTTTGGTATATTCCTGCCCCAGTAAAACACTATCTTAATCATTACAGCTTTATAATACATATTAGAATTTTTACATTGAAGTTCCCTTCTCACTGTCATTATTTTTCCAAGAATTCCTGGGTGGCTTTTTCCTATTTATCTTTGCAGATGAGTTTTTAAATAGTTTTGTCAACTTACACAGCCCTAAGGGCATTAGGTTGAAATTGCATTCAATTCAAGAACTAATTTGGGGAAAATTGTTTTCTTTACAATACTGTCTTCCCATCCAAAAACACGATATGTCTTTCCATTGATTTAAGTCAGCTTTCAAATGCCTCTATGAAACTTTGTCATTTATTTCATGTAGGTATTATACTTTTTGGTTGGAAAATTCCTAGAGTCCTTTTTCCCTCAGGGTTTGTTTGTTTGTTTGTTTGTTTGTTTGTTTGTTTGTTTGTTGAGACAAAGTCTCGCTCCGTCGCCAGGCTGGAGTGCAGTGGCGTGATCTTGACTCACTGCAGTATTCACCTCCCAGGTTGAAGTGATTCTCCTGCCTCAGTCACTTAAGTAGCTGGGATTACAGGCGTGCACCACCACACCCAGCTAATTTTTTTTCTTTTTTCTTTTTTCTTTTTGTATTTTTAGTAGAGATGGGGTTTCACCATGTTGGCCAGGATGGTCTCGATCTTCTGACCTCATGATCTGCCCACATTGGCCTCCCAAAGTGCTGGGATTACAGGCATAAACCACCATGCCAGGCATGGTTCTAAAGTTTTAGTTTATTAATTTACTCAACAGTTATTTATTGAGCATCTACCAGGCACTGATGCAAGAAATGGGGAGTCAACTTTGTTCTGGGCCTCACAGACCTTAAATTCTAGTAGGTCAGACAAAGAACAGAAAAACAAGAAAATATTTATAAGTAAGATTGTTATTTATCATAAGGCAGTATCAATGCTCTATACAACACTAAAGCAACATTGGGAAAAGCAAAATGAAAGGAAGAGGGTGTTATCTTAGACATGGCCATTGGGAAAGCCTCTCTGCAGGGGTGATATTTGAGAAAAGACCTGAATAAAATGGAAGAGTGAGTCAAGAAACCATCTGGACAAAGAGCATTCCAGGTAGAGAAAATAGCCTGTGCAAAGGTCTTGTGGCAGAAATTAGTTTGGCAGTTTTGAAGCATGGCAAGGCCAGGGTGGCTGGAACAGAGTGAGGGAATGCAGAGTAGGACAGGAGGTCAGAGAGTTGGGCAGAGGGCAAGCCATGCAAGGCCTTGAGGCCCTGGTAAGGAGAGTGTAGTGTAGTCTAAGTGTGATGAGAATCACAGAAGCAGGGATTCCAGTAAGGAGGCCCCAGAGGTCATCCAGCTGAGAGAGGACAGTGGCCAGGACCAAGGCAGAAACCGTGGAATGGTCAGAAGCAGTCAAATCGTTGACACATTTTTAAAGCTGCCCTGGCAGGACTACTAACAGGTTCAATGTTAGGAGTGAAGGATGATGAGCATGATGGAAATGTACCAAATCCTCACTGAGCATATATTTCAGGCCTCTCACATTTATCCTCAAGGATCCAGACTCAGCCAACACTTTGTAACACTCATATAGTTAATGCATAAGGTCATAGCTAATTTAACAGACTGCTCTTTGACATTAAAAAGGAAAAAAAAAAAAAAAGAGGCCAGGTGTGGTGACTCAAGCCTATAATCTCAGCACTTTGGGAGGCCAAGGCGAGAGAAACGCCTGAGCTCAGGAGTTCAAAAGCAGCCTAGACAACATGGTGAAACCCCATTTCTACAAAAAATACAAAAATTAGCATGCATAAGGTGGCATGCACCTGCAATCACAGCTACTCAGGAGGCTGAAATGGGAGGATCATTTGATGCCTGCCAGTCAAGGATGCAGTGAGCCATGATTGTGCCACTGCACTCCAGCCCTGATGACAGAGCAAGACCCTCTCTCAAATAAAAATAAAAAGAAAAAAGAAAAAAAAAAAGCTTTTAAAACATCGCCGTCACCAGCAGTCCTGTACCATCAGCCATGGTCAACTCCACCACGTTCTTTGACATCGAGCTGTTTGCAAACAAGTTTCCAAAGACAGCAGAAAATTGTCATGCTCTGAGCATTGGAGAGAAAGGATTTGGTTATAAGGGTTCCTGCTTTCACAGAATTATTCCAGAGTTTATGTGTCAGGGTGGTGACTTTACATGCCATAATGGCACTGGTGGCAAGTCCATCTGTGGGGAGAAACTTGATGATGAGAACTTCATCCTGAAGCATCTAGGTCCTGGCATGTTGTCCATGGCAAATGCTGGACCCAACACAAACGGTTCTCAGTTTTTCATCGGCACTGCCAAGACTGGTTGGATGGCAAGCATGCGGTCTTCGGCAAGGTGAAAGAAGGCATGAAGATTGTGGAGGCCGTGGAGCACTTTGGGTCCAGGAATGGCAAGACCAGCAAGAAGATCACCTTTGCTGACTGTAGACAACTTCAGTAAGTTTGACTTGTGTTTTAACCACCAGCCTATTCCTTCTGTAGCTTAGGAGAGCACCCTCCACCCCATTTGCTCGCAGTATCCTAGAGTCTCTGTGCTCTCACTGCGGTTCCCTGTGGGTTCCATGTTTTCCTGGTTCCCTTCCATGCCTAGCTGAGTTGCAGACTTAAGTTTATGAAATAAAAACTAAGTAACAACAACAACAACAACAAAAGGCAGGCTCTGTTTGCTCGATCCTGTTTTGGGCCATAAAATAAATCACCATACTCCTGGGGATAATCAAGATAGCAGCTGAATTATGTCGAATATGCTGTGATGTAATAGAACTTAGAGCTAGGAGGCAGGTGCTCTGGGCAAACCTGAGCACATCACTCAGCCTCTCCGGCCTCAGATGCCTCACGTACAATGAAATGATCAAACTGGATCCAGCTGGATTCCCTGGAGGTTTCTCCTAGTCCAGGCATTCCAGACTCTCTATAAAGTGCATTATCACAGGGACCTGAGTCAAGGATAGTAACTAGGACTGGACAAGCAAGAGACAAGAGCCCC
The DNA here is from genome assembly GCF_007565055.1 of Rhinopithecus roxellana. NCBI lineage: Eukaryota > Metazoa > Chordata > Mammalia > Primates > Cercopithecidae > Rhinopithecus > Rhinopithecus roxellana. Next base: position 116,586,120 of record NC_044561.1, read on the forward strand.
ACTTCCCTCCCATCACCCCCAAAGCCCATCACATAGAGCAGAGCTGAGAAGATTAAATGAGAAAATATCTGGAAAGTTCTAGCAGATGAGAAGAGCTCACTCCACAAGAGCTGCCAACACATGTCTAGTTAACAGAGAGTTAACAAGTATATATAGATCACCAATTTTCAACTCCATTATACTTGTCAACTGAAACTCTACTGAAGACATTATATTTTATTGATGACTCAAGTACCCTTCAGGCTCAGGAAGGAGCCTGAAGGTCATGATTATAATCTCTAATTAGCTTTGTTCTGGAGCTGTGTGGGAGGGCTGGTTAACCAGAAGTTGCAGGTACATGAGTTCTGGATAAAGAATTGCTACCTCGATGGATGAAGAACAGATTTTGTTCATTTGCTGAAGTGCTTGTTAATTGTGAATAATTACTGAAGAGTGTACTTTAGCCATCACCTACACATATAAATAACCATTTGTTCCATGACTCCAGGCTATTAATACGCTCCCAGGGCCGTTCTGATATAATGCCGGGAGAAATGTGGGACTTACATCCTTTATGTGAATTTTTGTTTGGCCTGACATCAGAGGATGCTAGGAGAAAAACAAAGAAAAACTCTACTGGGATCCAGGTTAACCGGAATCAGTGAAGGTTTGAGCAGCTAGCATCCATAATGAAAACTGCTTAAGGACAAGGTATTTTTGGAAGCTGCCCCCATCCCCCAACAAAGAATCACAAAAGAATTAAACTCTGGGATACCTTAGATTCAAAGGAGGCCTCCCGCTGGCTTCAAAGACTTTGGCCTCCTCATTAAGGAGAAAAGCAAGAGGATGGTCCTGGTGTTTACCAACTGTCCTGGACCTGGCCTCCCTCCTGTCAAATTTCTGAGTTTAAGGGGATTAAGAGCGAGTGACTGGTGCAGAGGAATGGGCCAGACAGGGAGAGGCAGCTCAGACCCAGCCATCTCACCAGACAGCATGTTCTACACATCCCCTAGAAGCAAAGTCAACCCAGTTCATCCCTTGACCCGCGATCATCCCTGACTCCTGTAGCCACTCTCAGCTTTTCTCTATCATCTCACGGCTCTGCATGGAAGTCCCCGTCTGCCTGGAAGATCCCCCCACATCACCTCGCTCCCTGACCAGTGTCCTTCCTTAGCTTTAGCTATGCCATGTGGTGTTGTTTGAATTGCATCCCCCTAAAAGATACGTTGAAGTCCTAACCCCAGTTCCCTGTGAATGCCACCTTATTTGGAAATAAAGTCTTTGCATATGTAATCAGTTAAGGTGAGGTCATACTGGATTAAGGTAGGCCCTAAATTCACTATGATTACTGGTGCTTTTACAAGAAGAGATGTACACACACACACGGAGAATGTTATGTGATGATGCAGAGGGATTGAAGTGACACCATCTATGAGCCAAGGAAGGCCAAGGATTGAGGGCCACCCTTGTAAGTCAGGAAGAAGTAAGGAAGCATCCTCCCCTAGAGCCTTCAGAGATGGGGTGTGGCCCTTCAGACACAGTGATTTCAAACTTCTAGACTCCAGAACTATGAGAGAATAATGTTTTAAGCCACCCACGTTGTCAGCAGCCTTAAGAAATTAACATACCATGCAATACAGCCACATTCAAACTTTTCTGTTCAACGACCCTTTCTTCAAATAAGTTTACAAGGAAGTTTAATAAGATATTGGAAGAACTCTGATTAATGCAGGATGTGGAGAGGGAGGGGTGAGCAGGAACTCAAGGCCTCCGCCCTCCCCTTCTCTAACCCGGAAGCTGGGGGTAGGGAGGGAAGGACTATGCCCGACATCCCTCAGGTTCCAGAAAGCAGTTTGGCATGAGAATTAGCAGGCAGGCCTACAGCACAGCTTCTCCTAGATTTGAAATTCAGCTCTTCCCCGTCCCAGCTGTGTGATATTTGACAGATAACTTACTGGGGACCCAATTTCTTCATGAGTAAAGCGAAGACAAAACCACCTGCCGATGCAATCACTGTGTAGCCAAATGGAGATCCTGTTTGCAGAGCACCCACCCAGGCCCTATATCATAGGCGGAACCATGTCCCCTCCCAAAATTCCTATATTGACGTCCTACCCTCCAGTACCTCAAAATGTGATTATACTTGGAACTGAGGGTCTATAAAGAGGTGATTCAGTTAAAATAAGGCCATTAGGGTGAGCTCTCATCCAGTATGATGGGTGTCCTTACAGGAAGAGGAGATTTGCACACAGGCAAGCACAGAGGAAAGACCATGTGAGGACAGAGCAAGAGGCAGCTATCTACAGGACAAGAGAAGTCTCACCAGATCCGCCTACACCTGGATCTCAGACTTCCAGCCACCAAAACTGTGAGACAATACATTGCTGTTGTTTAAGCTGCCCAGGCTGTGGTGCTTTGTTATGGCAGCCCAAGCAAACTAATACAGCCTGGTACACAGGTCATGCAGGAAATGTTAATTTCTCCATTCCTATGTGCCAGACTCACCCACAAGCATTTTTTTTTTTCCTTTTCTTTTTTTTTTTTTTTTTTTTTTTTTGAGATGGAGTCTTGCTCTGTCTCCCAGGCTGGAGTACAGTGACGCGATCTCAGCTCACTGCAACCTCCGCCTCCTTTGTTCAAACAAGTCTCCTGCTTCAGCCTCCCAAGTAGCTGGGATTATAAGCATTTGCCACCACTCTTGGCTAATTTTTTGTATTTTTAGTATAGACGGGGGTTTCACCATGTTGGCCAGCCTGGTTTCAAACTCCTGGCCTCATGCAATCCACCTGCGCTGGCCTCCCAAAGTGCTGGGATTACAGGCATGAGCCACCGTGCCCAGCCACTGGCAAGCATTTTAGTCTGTCACATTTAATTAATTCTAGATGTACCTTCTCTCCCCATGTCAACATCTCTGAAATGGGGATGCATCTGGTAGTCTCTGGGAGCCATGCCAGGTGGGCACCATGACACAGTTATTGCCATGCATGCTCAAACCCGATAGGAATTCCCAGTGGATAAGGGCAACTCCCACATTTGCACCAGCAAATGACTTAACAGATCATTGAAGGAATACAAGTACTGAGTGCCCTCTGCAAACCTTCTATCAACACCTCCTGGTAAATGCTAAAAATTCCAGCAGCAAAATTTGCAGAATGGGCGCTTGGGGAAAATAAAAAAGATTTGGCTAGGAATTGAGAACATTTCTAAGAATAACTGCACTGTGAACACCCTTGGTGGCACTAAGGACAAGATGACGCGGAAACGTGCAGGCATCGACCACTGAGTCAAAAAGTGATTCAGAGAAATTGAATTCTGAATGTGGAAAAGATTTAGGAATCCTTCCATCAATTTATTTTGCTTACATTTCCCTTTTAATATATGCGAATGCCTGATATATGGTAGAATCTATGTCTAAATGAATTTTAAAGAGCTCTTTCAATAAGCACAAAATAAAAATTCTAAGTGATAAAAGGCACGAACTCTAGTTTAGATAGCATTTTTTTCTTTCGTAGTGATGCAGAAACTAAAACTGCATCTTATGGTTAGTGGTCAGTGGCTTTGCTTTGATGAAATATGGTATTAATTGCCACAAAAATTTTAGGCTTGAGGTATGGTTGTCCCCATTTTACAGGTGAGAAACTGAGGCTGAGAGCCTACATAAGCCCAGCATCACACCACTAGCCATGCCAGGCCAGGATTGGGAGCCAGCCTTGTACCTACAGGCCCTTGCCACTTGGCTATGCCAACCTCTCAAGCTCACCTTGGCTGCCCCCAACCTAAACCTGAATTCCAATCCTGAACCCAGCCTCTGGCAGGAAGTTATTGCCAGGCAGTTAAATGAGTTGGTTTTTCATGCATATATAATGAACTCTTAGCAGTAAATAAGGCTCTTATGGGTGGCAGATTTATCCATTTTTATGGTGCAAAAGTAAAACTTGCCGGGTGTATATTTCTAACAGGTGCTGCCCCTCACACCTGCACATGTAAATCACAGTGGTGTGAGATGGAAGCATGGGGGACCCACCTGGAGGCCTGGTTTACAAGACTGTCAATAGTCCCAGCCTAAAGAAGCCTGCGTTGCACAGGGCAGGATCTACTGGGAGCACTGGGGTGAGGACTATTCACCAGACACAGCTCAGCTACTGCGAGGTCATAAAGAGAACGTTCCAGAGAGTTTGTGTGGTCCCCAGGACACAGGTCATGGCCTTTGTAAACAGACATGAAGTATGTCACTGAGTGGGAAGGGAAGAGAGAGAAGCTATTCCCAGGACAGCAGGCAGAGCAGGAATCCACAGGGCACTCTGGAAGGAAGCAAACTCTTGGAGTCTAGGCTTTGCAGCAGAATCATCTGGAAGGCTTGTCAAAATACAGGTGTCCGGGCTTCCCCCTATAAATGCTGACTCAGGAGGTCTGAGCTGGGGCCTGAGATTCTGTATTTGTCGCAGATGCTAAAACTGCCAATCAACGAATCATGCTTTCAGTATCATTGCTCAATACCTAGATTACATTTTGAGCAAAGGCACAAATATCTCACATATGATCTCGTGTCCAGAAACAACCAGCAGCCCTCCCAGGGATGTGATAGCACAGTGTATCCAGGTGTGAAGAGCCAGCCTCGGGCAGCCTGGCAGTTAGGAGCATGGACTCCAAAGGTGCCTGGAGAACTCAAGGTAAGTTGCTTGTCCTCCCTTAACCTCAGTTTCCTCCTTTGCCAAATAGGGTAATAATAGAACCCCTAGGATAAGCTTGTTGTGATGGTTGAGTTATTCTAGGCAGGGTTTTCTCTGCTCAGTAACTGTGAAGCCAAGTGATGGGTCAAGGGGCATTAATTGTACTCTTATCTTCATCTTCTGTGTACATTTTTTATAATAAAAAAGTTGTTTTAAGAGGCAATGCTGGTACACATACCCAGTTCACAGAAGGTATGTTTCTATTCTCTGTCCCCCAACTCCAGCACATGCCACCTCCCCCCTCCAAAAGTAGCCTGGAAACAGCATCTCTAGAAACAAATGTTCATATGACAGGAAGTGGGGACAGGCCAACTAAAGGAAGTGCTGGGTTTACTTGCATTTAATTTTATTTGCTTCAAAAAATAAAGAGTAGGAGTGATGAGGGGAGGTTTGTATAAATGAACATCTTCCCCTGCCTCTTGCTTATCTCTTGCTCTCTGTGAGTCTTCCCTCTTCATCCTCTCCCTCCTTCTCTCTCCTTCTCCTTTTCTTTTCCTCTTTTCCCTCCTTCTCCCCCTCCTTCTCTCTTTTTCTCTCTCATTTTCAACATATGTATCTGTGAATCTGTGGAAGGAAGCGAAAGAAATTTCAGAACAGCGATTTCAGTTTTTACCCCTAGCATTAGCACCCTACTCCCAACATTTCCGTGCTTGCTTACTATTTTTGTGGGATAGTCTTGCGGAGTGGTGGAAAGAGCTCAGAGTTAAATCAGACACCCCTGGATTTGGATCCTGGCTCAGCTTCTCACCAGCGGTGTGGCCCTGGATAAATAACCCCTCAGAACCTCAGTCCCCTCATTTGGAAAATGCAGGTAACGTGTTTGCATTCCCCTGAGAGCAGAGCCTGAGTGTATTCATCCATGTTCTGTTACCTATATCAGAATACCCGAAATTGGGTGATTTATGAAGAAATAGAACTTACTTCTTACAGGTGTGGAGGTTGAGGAGTCTAAGACTGAGGGCGTGCATCTGTTGAGAGCCTTCTTGCTGGTGGTGCAGAGTCCCAAGGTGGTACAAGGCATCACATCATGAGGGGCACTTGTTTGTTACAGCAGCAAGCATAACCCAAGCTAACCTTCCCTGCCCATGGGGAACTCTCTGCCAGTAAGAGAAATGAGGCATGCACCCAAATGTCTTAGTAGAGAGAAGACTTACAGGAACTCCAGACCCTGGAGGAGGATTTCTCACGGTGATACCAGGCTGTTCTTCCATGTGGCACAACTGCAGGAGGAGCCATTCACATTTTCTATGTGAACAGCACTCCCCGTATTTGTACAACCTGCCACCCTGGGCAGGATTCCCAGAGGAGTGGGCCTTGTTGCTGAGGCTCCAAGGATGAGTAGGAACCCCACCCATGGAGATGGGGAAAAGGCACTGCAGCTGGATGAAACAGAAGGGACAGAGACACGGCATATGGAAAACCAGAGGCATGCGTGCGTGCAGCAGTAATAGCCACCAGTGTCTACTGAGCAGGAACGATAGGCCAGACAGTGTGCTAAGCTCTTTACATACATTAGCTCACTCAATCTCACAACAGCTTGTGCAAATTCAGACACTCTGGCTCCAGAGCCTGTGCTTTAAATCCCCCAACAGATCCTGTCCACTATCACTAACACTGGTACAGCACTTTACAGTTTACAAAACTCTTTTGGACTCATGATGTTTTCATCATGGCAACAGAGCAACTGTTCCCATTTTACAGGTGAAGAAACAGTACTAAAGGTCTTGTGACTTGTCAAGGTTACACAGAGAGTAAACTGAGAGGCCAAGACTTGAACCCCATCCGCTGGCCTTAGACAAAGGATGCCACAGCAAGGTGTCTGCACAGCAGTCTCTTTCCTCCTCCCTGCTCTGCACGGAGGTGAGGTGTCTATATTTAGATCATTACAAGGAGCTGCTGAGAGAATGTCCTCAGGCTATGAATTCAGCCTCACACACAAACTCACTGCAGATTCAGGAGAAGGCCAGGAATAAACGGGTGGGAGAAGGTCCTTGACTCCAAACAGAAACTGAGCTGATCAAACACAGCCTGAGCACACACAGAGACTGCAGGAGGGAAACCAGATTAATCTCAAACCCTGTGTACTCAGAAGCTTTCCCCAGAACCCAGGTCCCACTGGCAGGAAATTGTCATTTCATGCATTTGTTTATTTTTCCCATGTCTTTTCCCAGGCTCCGTGTTTCACTGAGTCCTTATCTTCTCTGTCCATGTCCACAGACTGCTGGGTTGGAAATAGCCCAAATCCATTCATACCATTTCAGGTGCTGAGTTGTATCAAGGATATTTCTTGTGGGTAGAGCAAAAATAGGCTCCCACTCTCCAGTTGGGCTCACTGAGGCCTTCCCCTGGTGGTGAACTGGCTGGGCTCCTCTGGTCGAGATGCCTACTACTTATCAAAAATGCATGTTCCCCCTACTGTGGTATACAGTTGTCTCTAAGGAACACAGCCCAACCAGGAACTACATTTCCCAGCTAACCTTGCAGCTAAGTGACATCATGTGACCTGTTCTCACCAATGGAATGTGATAGGCTTCTCACCTGGGCAAAACAGAGAGTAGATATGCTTTCTCCACATTCTCTCTACCTCTGCCTGGATTCAGACCCTGGAGAATGGTAGAGCCACAAGATGAAAGGAAACTGGGTACCCATAAAGAGAAAACACTTGTGTTAGCTTACTAAAATGATGAGGGTTATTTATTATAGCCCCAAGCATCACTTGAATTAATACATCTTCTTTCCTGACTCTTGGCAACTTTAGCTCCCTATGGAGACAGGGGTTGGAATATCACTTGTTCCCCCAAAGAGAGCTGTAATCTTCTATTGTTCCCTGTTGTGTGCTGGCTTTACCCTCACACCTGGGTTCCTGCCTCAGTTTTCCTGAATAGAATAGTAGATTCCCCCTAAGACAGAGCTGACTCTTATCCAAGTCCATTTGGGACTGACTACCCAGTCTTGGTCAACATTAAAATGGGCTAAGACTCCAGCGTTATAATTAATGCCCACCTACCCCCCCCATTCATGTGGCCACTGCCCAGCAACACTGTATTTGGTCCCTTTGAGGTTGCGACTGGCCAGGTTTGGGCCCACAGTCTCTAGCTGTACTGGTGGCTTGATACCAGAACCTTGGGAGAAGAATGGTGTAAGAGGAAGAGTGTATTAGTCCATTTTCATGCTGCTGATAAAGAGATATCTGAAACTGGGCAATTTACAAAAGAAAGAGGTTTAATTGGACCTACAGTTCCACGTGACTGGGGAAACCTCACAATCATGGCAGAAGGAAAGGAGCAAGTCACATCTTACGTGGATGGCAGCAGGCAAAGAGAGGATGAGAATCAAGGGAAATGGGTTTCCCCTTACCAAACCATCAAATCTCATAAGACTCATTCATTCACTATCACAAGAACAGTACAGGAAAGACCTACTCCCATAATTCAATTACCTCCCACCGGATCCCTCCCACAACACATGGGAATTCAAGATGAGATTTGGGTGGGGAAACAGCCAAATCATATCAAAAAGCATGCTATACAATCAGAAGAACCTCAAACCAACCTACAATTTCCAAGATGAAGTCGTGCTCCTCTGTTATACTAGGAAGCTCTCTGTGCACTCCCCTTGCCAAGTGTTCAGTCTTCTCCATCTACTTTCTCCCAACAGCCTCGTCCACTTTCTGCTCTCCCAAATATATGGCACTACCTAGCACCCTACAGCCATGCTATGCTGTTCCCTCCATTCAGAATGCCCTTCTGACATAAAGTTCAGAGCCTGGCAGGGGCTAACTGCTGGTTTTTGCCTATTCAGCATCCCTCCTTCTTCTTCTGGAAACATAAACCCATGTAGGGAACCTAACCCATGAGATTTAATTAGGGTTAACCCTACTTCCTTCCCCACCAGATGGGTAAGCATGAAATTGTTTGGGACTGATCTGGGAAACTTAATATTTTGACACCAGGAGATATCAGATCTCTTTTTTTCCTAAGATGCATGAAAAATTTAAACTTAGGGTCTTCAGTAATAATCTCTATTTGAGAATGGAATTTAAAAGTAGACCTCATGGGAGAATCACGTGAACCCAGGATGCAGAGGTTGCAGTGAGCCGAGATGGCACCATTGCACTTCAGCCTGAGTGACAAAGTGAAACTCCACCTCAAAAAAAAAAAAAAAAAAAAAAAAAAAAAAAAAAAGTAGACCTCAGAAAAGAAGCAAGAGATAAATCCCTGATTCACTGCCTGAGCACCTTGGTGTAGACAATGTTGGTACAACACCCAGACTCCCTCTACAAGGCCAGTGCACCCATCTGTAAGTGTCAACTGGGAACAGCTCATAGTTGCACCCTTGTTTAAAGACTTGCCTCAGCCAAAGAGAGCCACTTTTCCCAGAAATTCCCAAAAAGTTATGCTCCCCATTCCAGATGGAGCTCCCAGCCAATGCCTGATCAACACTGGGGTACAAAAGGTGAATCCTCTTGCTTTGCAGTGAGACAGCTCTGTGATGTTATTCCTACTCAGGAGATCCCGATGGGACCAGGCTGAAGCTGGACTCCAGCTGAAAACATATTCTTCCATCAGCTTCTTCTTCCTGTCTGGTATAAAAAGTCACTTCCTTGCAATTACTGCTGAAAGTACCTCCTCAATAAATCACCTGTACAAGAATCCCTATCACAAGTTCTGCTTGTAGTGAATCCAAGCTAAAATACCCCTGGATCAAGCCATGCCTGAAGTCAGACCATGGACTTCCTAGCCCCTAAAGCACCCAAGTTCTCTTTTTTACGTAAGCTGGTTGAAACTGGCTTTCTGACAGTTGGGCTTGACCTTGGAGACCTCATATTTAGTGAAAAATAAACATTCATGCCGTGTCCTTTATTCTCCATCTCACCTTCATCATCAGCCCAGAGTGAGGTAAGCCTGCAGCCTGCTGGCTCCCTGGAGAGTCACGTGCCTAGCCTATGCAGGCAGACACACCCCCACACCCAACACCCCCAAGCTACAAACAGAAACTGTCACACCTCCTCACACACATCTTGGTAACTTTATTCAGTGTGTGATTCTAAAAAGAGTTTCCAGATTGGGCCAGATTTCAACTGCAATAAAAAGGACCAACTGCTTAGCCTCTCTTTGGTCTGAGATGAATACAAATAATACTTGTATTTGTAATAAATGTTTAGAGAAAAACTGCTTCAGTCCTCGGCTTTAGAGAGTTGTGTGCCTTTCAAGGATTCTTGCATCTGACTATTATAATGCAGAGATTGCTGGCTATTAGGATCTGTCCTAAAATCCTCCAAGATGTTGGCACTGTATAGTATTAGAAAATTATGGTGTTTTGCTGTGTTGCCACAAAAAGAAAGAATAAACAGAAAGCAGGGTTTAATTAATAAAGTTGAAGGTTGCTGAGCAGAATAAGGGAGACTACTCTTCATTCCTATGGCCAATGCCTTGAAAAGCCCAGAATGCATTACACATACCCCAAACTCCAGACCCACCCATCCCCAGCATTTTCAGTCCTTGTCTCTCCAAGATAGGCTCTTACAAGTGATGTGGGCGTTAATGTGTGTTGCGAATTTCAGTTGACATTGGGTTTAAACCTCAGGCTTTTCATCCAATCTGTGTATATGCATTAAAGCTGCTATGTATTGATATTATCTCACCAAATTCCTATCAAGCCAATACATCATTATCATCCTCATTTTGCAGAGGAAAAATCCCAAGCATAGAGAGGTTGGATAACCTGCCCAAGGCCATGCCATCAGTAAATGATAGAGCTGAGATGTGAATGGAGAACCCTCTGAATCTGAAAGACATACTATGTTCATGGAGCTACACTGCCCTTGGTGTCAAATAACATAATGTGGATGTATCTTTCTTCTCTTTAAAAGTTTGATAATTTTGTATGGAGCACTGTGAATAAAGCTGACTTTTGTAATAAAGATTATCTTTCTAAGATGAACCTTTTAAAGTCAAGGTGGCCACAAGTCCCAGGACCAGATTTTGCTTCAATCAGTGGCCCCAGAGCAGGATGCACACTCAGAGCCCCCCACGTGGTGCCCACTTGGAGAGCACCAGGCATGGGACCCAGGGGTCAGGGGCAAACTGTCTCATGACCTCAGAAGGGGATGTGAGGATCCACAGTTTCTGTCATCCCTGTGCTATCCTTTGCTAAGACCCCTGCTTTCTCATCTGTAAAATAAGGATCATAATGCCTCCCTGGGGGTCGGTTTTGAGAGTTAAAACATTGTGGCCGGGTGCAGTGACTCACGCCTGTAATCCCAACACTTTAGGAGGCCGAGGCGGGCGGAGCACGAGGTCAGGAGATCAAGACCATCCTGGCTAACACAGTGAAACCCCGTCTCTATTAAAAATATAAAAAATTAGGACCGGGCGCGGTGGCTCAAGCCTGTAATCCCAGCATTTTGGGAGGCCGAGGCGGGTGGATCACGAGGTCAGGAGATCGAGGCCATCCTGGCTAACACAGTGAAACCCTGTCTCTACTAAAAATACGATAAACTAGCCGGGCGCCGTGGCGGGCGCCTGTAGTCCCAGCTACTCGGGAGGCTGAGGCAGGAGATGAGGCAGGAGAATGGCGTGAACCCGGGAGGCGGAGCTTGCAGTGAGCCGAGATTGCGCCACTGCACTCCAGCCTGGGCGATAGAGCAAGACTCCGTCTCATAAAACCAAAAAACAAAACAAAACAAAACAAAAACATTGTGGATGTGAGAGATCTTAGCAAAGCGTCTGGCATATAAAAGCTGCTGTCATGTTTGCTTCTGAATCTGAAGGGGTCCAGAATACTCACTTAATAGATGAGAACCCTAGGCCCAGAGAGGGAGCAAGACTTGCCACAGCCAAACAGCAAGTCTAGCTAGAAGCTCTGATGCCTCTAAGCCCAAGGCTTCCTCTTCTTCCCTATATCCACTCCATCCTGAAGCTGGGGCAGAGTAGCTCTGTCTCTACTGTGCCGCAAGCAGTACCTCCCAGGGAAGGTGGTTTGGGCACAGGCCTCCTGACACTGAGCTAGCACAGTGGGGAGGGGAGCAGGCGGCGAGATGGCCTCGATTAGCAAGGATCTCCCTGCCTTCTTTTATCTGGGGTGCGGACTCCAACTGCTTTTTGCCAGTGTGACCTTACCTGCTCCCTTCAACCTAGGCAGAGGGCAGACACTTGGATAGAGCAGGGGACACCCACTGGGCAGTGAGGGCAGACAGTTGCAGGCAGGCAAACATCTCCAGGAGGTAGAGGCCAATCAACAAACGCTAAATGGGCCACTTCCCCCCAAAACCCTAGGCATCCCATGAACCCCAAGCTCTGCTCCTCTCACACATCATTTTTTCAAACCAGTTTGTCCATCAGTCCAAGACCAAAGGGAGTCTCAACCCTTAGCCCCTGCTCATCAGAGGCTGCCCCTGAGCCAGCTTCGCCAAATACTCGCCTTCTCACTCCAGCTCCACCACCATCCCCACTGCCATCCCCACTGCCCTCCCTGCTCAAACCTAATCTCATTCCTGATTAAACTTCCTCTGCCTTCCATTTGTAATCGTGTGCAGAGATGTGAGTTTTGAAGCCCCGTATAAATATGTGCTTTAGAATTAAACTGGTTCAGCAATTCTTGACAATGATTTCTCAGAAATTAAGCCTCGACAATTTGTTTGGCTGGAGCACAACGTCTGAAACATGCATGATGGAAAGGCGGTAAATGTACTCAAAGCCCAACGGCTTCATAAATATTGGCTCCTCTGAGGGCGGGCATGCAGGCTCCACGGCAACATGCTGCCCCCTGGCAGTGCTCAGGGTTAGTGCCAGCCCACAGCCCAGAATCTCACACATCCTCCAAGTGAAAGAAAACATCACCACTCCTGGGCACAGTCCAGCCGTACTTTCATCCACTTGGAGAGGACCCTGGGCTTCAACAGGTGGAAGTAAATCTGTGAAGGAGGGAAAAGGGTGGGATAAGTTTTTATCTATGTGTCTGGGGTAGCAGGCTCTGTGCAGCATGAGATTAAAAAGGAATGGAATACTAATGCATGCTACAACACGATGAACCTCAAAAACGTTATGCTGAGCCAGACACAAAAGAGCACATATTGTATGATTCCATTAATATGAAATATCCAGAATAGACCAATCCATGCAGACAGAAGGCAGATTAGTAGTTGCCAGGGGCTGGGGGAGGGAGGAATGGGAATCACTGCTAATGAGGTTTCTGTGTGGGGCAATGAAAATGTTTTGGAACTAGACAGTGATGAAGGTTGTACAATATTATGAATGTACTTAATGTCACGGAATTGTACACCAAAAATGGTTAAAACGGTACATTTTATGTTATGCATATTTTGCCACACACAAAAATATTACAACCGGGCTTGGTGGCTCACGCCCGTAATCCCAGCACTTTGGGAGGCCAAGGCGGGTGGACCATCAGGTCAGGAGTTCAAGACCAGCCTGGCCAAGATGGTGAAACCTTCTCTCTACTAAAAATACAAAAATTAGTCGGGAGTGGTGGCAGATGCCTGTAATCCCAGCTACTCAGGGGGCTGAGGTAGAGAACTGCTTGAAACCCAGAGGCAGAGGTTGCAGTGAGCAGAGATTGTGCCTCTGCACTCCAGCCTGGGCGACACAGTGAGACTCCATCTCGGAAGAAAAAAAAAAAATCACAAAAACAACCTCAAGTCTCATTTCTTGCCCCGACTCCGCATCCACCCACTCAGCATATCTCAAAGGCCTGAACATTTCTGAGTATCTCCAGAGGGTCTTTTGCTGACCTGTGGTATCTGCCAATTCCTTCTCCTGGCACCAGGCTTGCTGCAGTCCTGTCCCCTGCACCTGCCAAGAGCTTCCATGGCTGCCACCTGGCTCTGTGGGGCATCTGACTGTGGCGAGAAGACTGATGCCTGCCCCAAGAGTGTCACCTCTTCTCCCGCAGGAGCTGTTGGCATGAAAGCTGCGGACTCCTTGTGCTCTGGCCTGTGGAGGTTTCTTGGTGGTCTTAGTATGGCTACCTTTCCAGAGAGCTTAGGAATGGCCCACAAGTAGGGCTGGAGGTCTGCTTTGCAACAGACACTGCATCTGGCTCAGAAGTTCCTTTCTGGTTTGATCTGCCATCCTCAAACCAGACTTGTGGATCTAGAAAAGATCTTCCCAGGAGCTCCTAGAACCCATCTTTTGACAGAACCCTGGCAGACCTGTCCCCCTCCCCATCCCCATCTTCTTGACACATCAAATCCCAGGCAAGCGCCCGTTTACTATTTTATTTAATCCTCATGCATATGTGAAACACAGATTCTTATTCCCACTTTATTGCTGAAGAAACAGGTTCAAAAGACAAGAGCCACACAGGAAGTTGGTGGCAGAGTCAGAATTGCAAGCCCAGTCTGTCCAGATTTTTCCTGGACCCCTTGCTGCCTCTAAGGGCTGAGTTCCCATAATACAGCAGGGATCAGAGGCAAGGAGAACTCTGGAAGTCATAAACCACCTCTCCCACCAGCCTGGGAGCTCAGAGAGGGCAGGAGTGGGGGATTCATCTTTGGTGCCAAGGGCCAAGCACAGAAGCCGCCAAGTTAGAAACATTAGTGATTGTTTGCTAAGATGAACTGGGCTCAGGCCCCACTGAGGCTGAGATAACAGAATGGGGCTGGAAGAGAAAAATTGACCTGAATCTTCACTTAGAACTTAAGATAAATGATGAGTTAAAACTAATTGTGGGGTGGGCATCTTACTCTCTCATCAACTTCGGTTCCGGGTCACACACACACACACACACACACTCTCTCTCTCTCACAAATCCAGTCTAAGGTTTTCAAAACTAGATATTAAAGATATTGCTCTTAATACTCCCATTGTACTACCCATCTACTCACACCTTGAGCAGTCAACCCATTTTGAAAAGGGCTCAAGAGTTGCTCAAAATTCTCAGACTCACCTTAACCAGTTAGGATGAATTTTCTCCCACACACGTTGAAAGACAGAATTGGGTTTCAGGATGATCCCACCAGGTCGGGGTGGTGGGCCAAAGCGCACAGTGGAGCTCAGGAAGGAAAACTATGAATCTCACACTCAGTTCAGTAACTGTGCAGGTATCAAACGGACAAGGTGTGACATGGCAGTGGAGCCATGGTGTGACCTGAATGCCCAAAGTGTCTGATTTTATGTTGGGCAATAGAAACGCAAGTATGGTGCTCAGGACAAGGGAGGTGACAGGGCCCATCTCCCATCAACAGTTGAGAGCATGCCGGGGTCTTCACTAAGGCATTCTGCACTCCCCTCTTAAAAGGAGCAAGCTGGAATCTTTCCAGAGAAGTTAGACCTTTACTTTCTTCTTCAAATGAACATGGTTCTAGTTTTTCCCATTTCTCAATTTCTGGCATCATGTCCTCAAACTCCCAGAGAGGATCCCTAAAAGGACTGACCTCAACCATCTCTCTCACCTTCTGCTGCTGGCATAACCAGAGGCTGCCAGTCCTACTTCCTAACATCTCCAGTGCCCTCTCCCTTTCCAGCCCCTCTATATCTTAACTTGTGCAGTGGCCCCATACCTGAGCCCCCAGCATACCCCTAACTTTTCATTGTCCATTCTTCATATCGTGTTTCACTCCTTTGTCCTACCCCTGCGAGGTCATCTCCGGCCCCACATGGAAAGGATAAAGTCCAAACAGCCCAGCGTGGCCCTCTCCTACCCTCCCTCCCAGCCTGTATTACCCTCTTTGCTTCACAACGTCCTAATCTCATACCAGGGGGTCCATCTTTCTTTCTGGCTTCGAAGGTGCCATTTCTTCTGACGGAAACACTGCTGGCCTCCCATTTCCCACCCACAGAACTCTAACTCACCCTTCAAGGCCAGGCTCAACCATTCCTTCCTCTGGGAAGACACAGGCAGTATGGTCCTTCTGTCTTTCAGGCTCCTGAGGCTCCCTGAGTTACCCTTATCACATGGCTCTGGACCTGTGGATGGGTCTATCTTTTCTCCTAGACTAGATATCATTGAGAAGACACCGAGTCCTATTCACCTCATAACCCCCTGTGCCTAGCACAGAGTCTTGTACACAGTACTTAGCAATTAGTGTGCTTAGCATGAATGGATTCATGGATGGATGGACACATGGATAAATGCATGGTTGGTGCCTGGATGGAAGGGTACATGGATGAATGGGTACATGGTGGCTCCCTGGACAGATGATTACTATGTCTGTGATCAGATTCAGCATGACTTCAGACAAGCTCTGTCACTTATCTGCTCAATGAGCACAGGCTCCAGAGTAGGCATAAGCTGTGGGTATGAATCTGCCATTCCCTCGGTTGGTCTCTGTCCCTTCGAGCCTTTCAGAATGGAGGCATCTCTCTGCATTGATTTGGATTCCAGGGTTGGAGGATTCAAGTTTCTTCATACAAGACCCTTGACCCAGTGGCCTGCTCCAGCACTGGAGGAAGAGCTGGCTGCAGTGGACTTGCCCAGAGGCATTATGTTACTCTGCACTGAGAGACCTCCCTAAGAGATCATAGCAGTTTGGGTTCTCCAGGAAGCAGACCTGAGGTAGAGAACAGCAGGTGTTCCTGGGATCCCTTTCTGTGGAAGGAGGCAGGATTGGGAAGAGAGAGGAGTTGGGTTGTGATGCAGTCTCAATTAAAGCTCCTGCTGACTCCCTCGGGCACAACTTGGAGATGTTCTGGGTTGAGGAAGGAGACCAGGCTTCCATATACACGTGTCAATATGTGCCTCCCTGGGCAGGAGACATGGCCTTGAGAGAAGTGACTCTCCTCAGTCGATGCAGTTCTGCAGAGGGCCATCAGCTAAGGGCTGACAGCCGGCAGCATCCCCGGCAGCCCGGGGCATAAGTCCTTCAGCCCTGCATGGAGATCTGGGTGGCATTTCAGAGCACTCGCTGCAATCCAGGTGGCTTTTTTTCCTAGCACAGAGTCTTGTACACAGCACTTACTAACTAGTGTGCTTAGCATGAATGGATGCATGGATGGACGGACACATGGATAAATGCATGGTTGATGCATGGATGGAAGGGTACATGGATGGATGGGTACGTGGTGGCTGCATGGACAGATGATTACTATGTCTCTCCTAACAGAATGTCTGTACATTTCCCAAAGCCTCACCAGGGTGTGAAATCTCATGCCCCAGGAGAATGCTTCCAACTGATAAACTCAGTTATCCAACACCACATCTGTTTTTGCCCAGCACTCTCAGATCTCAGTCCCATATGCCCTTGCCTAACTCCTCCAAGTACGTCCAGACAAGGTCCTGCATCTCCTTTGGGGCATGTTCTCTTTCCTTCCTTGTGAGACACGGTACAGCCCTACTGGGTTATGTTGAGACTTAGCCCTAGTTGTATCCTATGAGCAGGAGGGGACGTGGTGGCAGATTCCAAGGGGAACATAAGGCCTTGGAGGAGACAGGTTTCTGCACTATCTTCAGGCCAGTGGGGCAGTGGTTACTTTGCAGATTCGGCAGGTTTAGGGGAGTCTCAGGATGCAGGATTTTGGGGTGCATCAACCTAGACGCCCCTGTCTCATGTGTCATGGTCTCATTCTTTCCCAACCTGGGTCCTCATTGTAGCATAGCAAGGCAGTACAAAGATGAAAATCAAACTTCTGCTACTCTCCTGATGAAGCCCTGGGTCTGGGTCTCAGCTTTCCCTGCTCTTAGATTGTAGGAGATGAGATTTCCCTTCCTAGTTACCAAGGAGGACCTCTGGCTTTCACACTACACTATTTTGAGGGGCAAGGGGGAAATAGGAAACTCACTCTGTTGCCCAGACTGGAGTGCAGCAGTGCAATCATGGCTCACTGCAGCCTCAACCTCCTAGGCTCAAGTGATCCTCCCACCTCAGCCTCCTAAGTAGCTGAGACTACAGGTGTGTGCCACCAAACCCAGCTAATCTTTTCTTTCAGAGACAAGGGTCTTTCTATGTTGCCCAGGCTGGTCCCAAACCCCTTGCTTCAAGTGGTCCTCCAGCCTCAGTTTCTCAAAGCCCTGGGACTACAGGTGTGAGCCACCATGCCCAGTCACACTATGCTTTTAATTGACTAATGAACATTCAGTCCTTCCTTATCTTTTTTCAATGTGTCAAATGAGCTAAGCAACAGCCATCCAATTTCTCTGAGTTTATAGGTCAAATGTCTGATACCTTCCTAGTGCTTTTCCTTCCACCAGAATATCATCCCAGCTTTCACACGTATACCACTACCCTACAGCAGAGGTCACCTGTGCTTCACCTACCCCCAGGGATGGGGTCCTCACTGCCAGCCAGGAGGTAGGTGGTCTACCTCCAAAAGCTACCTTAGCAGCTGCTTTCTCAGACTACTCCCCATGCCCGCTGTCCCAGTTTGGGTTTCTCCAGAAGTGGACTGTGAGTTGGAGATTAGAGGACAGGCTTCTTAGATGGTGATCTTGGGTATGCCTCGGGACTCTGGATATATTAGTTAATATCCACTGCTGTAAACTATTTATACATAACAATTCAAACCCAATAGAAGTGCATGTCTCTTTACACAAAGATAAATGAGCTGTTTTGCATTCTCTGATGGCTCTCTTCCAAGTGGTGATTGAGGGACCCAGGCTGCTTTTCTCTTGTGGCCAGAAGCTGTCTGTGCCATGTGGCCCCAGGACCTCCACGGTCTTCTGAAAGGTGTCAGTGGCATGAGCCTAGAGGACCCGGTGGGAGGTCTTATGGGCCAGGCCTAGAAGTGACACCAATCACTCTGTCCACATTTCAATGGCTAGAATGAGCTTCGTGGCCACACCTGCCTGCAAGAGTCTGGAAAACACCACTTAGCTCCTCTTCCAAAAATGAAGAGGAAATGGGCTTGGCAAACAGCCAGCCACTGTCTGTAGCATTCGAGAAGGTGAAACTTTCCTCTCTGGTAGGAAACTAGAATCGCACTGGGTATCTTGCTCTTAGCTCAGATCAGCCAGTGATGCCACGGTCACTGAAGTCATTCCATAACTCTTGAGTTTAAATCCTGGCTTCCTTCTTTGCACTCCAGACTTTCCACAGCCCTGAGTCTTCTCTTAAGCTTCCCGCTAAAGCCTTCCCTACCCCGCCCATCACATGCCCAAGCAGCAGCAACTACAAATAGCATATGTGAGACTTAGCACCATCAGCAGAGGAAGAAGACATAATGAATTTTGGCTCAAGACCCAAGCAGCATCCTTATCTCCAGGAGAAAGCTACAATAGCTTATTTCTTCACTTCTTCAGTCTCTTACAGTAGTTATGACAGTTTCTTACAATGTTTTTGAGATTCAAACACTCCAAGGATCAGCAGTGGACAAGTTAATGAGAAATACAATTGTTGCTGTTAAAAGTAAAGAGCTGATCACGGTGAAATGTGAAGAAATTATTGCATTTATCTAGGGTTTGTCAGTTTAAGTGCAGGAAGTTAATGTTGGGGAAACAAAAATGGTCTTTGAACCAAGTGAATAATGCAGCTGTTTCTTCCTGCTATGTTTTATACCTATTATTAAATTAAATACACATACATTCAGATGCTTCCAAGATAATGCATTGAAAATACCTTTTGGGAATAAGTCAGACTTCCATTTTGAGATGCCAATTTGAGTCTACATATTTAAATCCTTTTCCTATGATCTGCCAATAGGAATGAACAAAGAAATACAGAGATTTAGCAAAAGGAAAGAGTCTATCTATCTGCATGCTAGACAAAAAGGATGACTGCTCCCAACAAGCTAGAATCATTGTGGCATGTCTACCAGACATAACGTAGGTGGCACCATGTTGAGGAAAATATGGGCCCACCCGTAACTAAAAATAAGTGAAGGGAAAACCCCATCTAGAAAGTAGGCAGGGTAGATTGCTGGTAGAACCAGAGTTCCTATCTCACCCCACCAACCAAATAAGATAAAATTCACAGTGTCAGTGGCTACAGATAAAGATGAGATGTGAGATGTTTGGCAAGCGGTAAATCTTACCCCCTTATAGGTGTGGGTACAACAGGCCTACAAGAAGCACAGTATACAGATGCTGTCAGGGCCCTGCCTGTGCCATCTCAGCACTTATTGACTTCCATGCCAGCCTGACTTCCAACCTCTAGCACCTGCAAAGTTTTGCCCAAGGGCTCTCTCTGACCACCAGCACCAGCTCCATTTGTGTGAGGTAAAGCAGAAGTATCAAGGCCCTGGAAGCTGGGTGTGTAAATACCTCAGCTCCCTCACCTCTGAGACAGGATAACTTCGAGGAGAATGCTGTACGCTGGTGCCCAGAGCTCCCTGGTGGGACTGCGTTGCAGCTGTGCATGCTGGTAACTTACTTGATTGTGCACTTTGTACTGGCTGTTTTTCCTTCTCTGTCCCACTTCCTCACTCCCATGATCAATGTGTCATAATATCTCCTCTCAAATAAACTACTTGTACTTAAATTTTCATGTCAGGATCTGCTTCTGGGAAAACCCAAACTAAGCAGGGAGCTAACCTGAACCTTCTGAAGGTATGGGTGGTGGGTCAAATGAAGTGGAGCCATTGTCATTGTGGGGCCACAGGATGGGCAATGTAGCCCTTTAGGGATAAGGGCCATTGTCTTAGCTAATGTCAAAGTAATTTGAACATAGGAGATGATTCAACCAGGTTAGGGGCACCCCTTTAAATGCCTCCACTACACATACACAAACACACACACACATACACACACACACACACACACACACAAGTAACTAGACTCTATTTCTCTTTCTTTGGGGAACATTTGAACACAGACCCTTATATTTGACAGAACACATCTCACCATTGGGCAAACACGAACCTCTCAAAGAATAATAAAATAAAGAAAAATCACCTACTATAAGAAAATAATTGATGGTAAAAACAACAGCCCAATTCTGCAAAGTCTCTACAGATATTTTCCTGTATATATATTTGAGAAAATGGTAGCAAATCTCTCCTAAATATATTCAGAAAGATCCAAAAACACATTGCAAGATGTTTAGCATCAGGGGAAGCTGGGTGAAGGGTGTATGGGAACTCTGTAGTATCTTTGTACCTTTTCTGTAAAACTAAAATTATTTCAAAATAAAACATAAACACAAGACAGGATTAAGCAAAACAAAGCAAACATCACTTCTGTGAAAGAAATACTCTGAAATCAGAAAGTACTTTTGGCAGGAAAAGCAAATGTGATCATCAAAATATCTAAATGAGTAAAGGTCAAACAATGGATTGGATACTGTCAAAACCCAAAGGAGTCACTTTGGAAGATCAGCATGAGCAATTTCCCCTAACTCAGAGGAAAAGGATGAAAAGACAAAAACAGTGAGACAAGAGAGAAGAAATGGAAAACGGATCCTGCAGGCTCAATAAGCTTCCATTTGGAATTCTAGAAGGAATGAGCGGGACAGATGGAAGAGAAGCAATAATGGAAGAAATAACAGAAGGAAAAGTCCCTTAACTGTACGAAATGGATCAGATCCCAAGGATGGTGAGTAAGTGCTGGCAGAAAAACCTGCAGAAAGTAGTGACATGGACAGGCGCCAAAGCTCAGCCCCTGGGCCGTGCCTGAACCCCTTGGCATCTGCCCAGGTGAACATCGCACAGAAGAAATGCAAAAAAACACTGGTTTGTCTGCAGTTGCAATACAACAACCAGAGATGGAAAAGTTTCGGATTCCTGGCATTGCTCCTGGTGACTGGCACATTTGCCCAGGTCAGGGACATCTGAGGAGTACACAA
Source organism: Rhinopithecus roxellana (assembly GCF_007565055.1). Taxonomy (NCBI): domain Eukaryota; kingdom Metazoa; phylum Chordata; class Mammalia; order Primates; family Cercopithecidae; genus Rhinopithecus; species Rhinopithecus roxellana. The sequence continues at coordinate 116,607,504 of NC_044561.1, forward strand.
AAGAATCCTACTGAGCATGTCTGCACAGCTCTAGGAAATGAACAAAGCTAAGGCAGCCTTTGGGAGATTTTTTTGGAGGTGAGGGTGGGGATGGGGAGCTTAGGATTAGGTCCCAATGCAATGTTGCCTCCCACCCTTCAGTTTCCTTACCTTTCAATGTCTGTGTCTTCCCCATCCCCACACTCCATCACTCTCCCTATTCAGACTAGAAAGCTCAGACGACTTTGGACTCATCCTGTTATACCCCAGTCCTACTGGTCTCCAGATGATGACTTTATGATTAGTGTCTCTCTCATATTCATCCATCCCTCTACATCCCCAGAGCCTCAACCCAAGTCCAAGCTCTTAGATTATTTTAACACTATCCCATGTGGTCTTCATGCCTCCAGCCTCTGAAACCCAACCACCTACTGTGTACCAAGACTTGGACCAAACCCAGTGTCACAAACTAAAATGCCCATAGGTGATACAAACGAGTGAGGTAAGCAGGTTTAACAATGGGGAGCAGTGGGGACTGTGGAAACTGGAGGGTGTGACTAAAAGGAAGAGCCACTACTCGCCCCCAGTCCATTATTCCCCATAAAAACCGTGACTCAGAGACGCCCACTTTTTAAATGACCCAGATCTTGCCATTAAAAAAAAAAAAAAAAAAAACCCGAAACTCAGACTTTTTTCTGAAACCTTTTCTCAAACCTTTAAAAACCAGGTTTTTAAAAGTTGACAATTAATTCAATTTTTAAACACTCTGAGATATTCCTATCTTCTTTGGTCTCTGACATATTTGCAACCCCTAGAACAGTGCTCATGAAACATTCCTGCAGGCTAGGTGTTGCACAGACGCAGTAAGATGAGCAGGATTTTGCATGAGTCTTCATTGAAGAATCTAGTTTAGTCTTCACACGGTGGAGTGGGTATATCATTCTTGCCTTAGAGATGAGGAAAACGCACTCACAGAGGGGCAGAGGCTTGCCCAAAGTCACACAGGCAGTGCCAGTGTGGGATTTAGATTCAGGTCTCTCTGACCCCACTACACCACTCAGAAAAACAAGGGACTCTCCTCTGTCTCTATCAGCCTGTATGTTCTTTTTCTTTCTTTCTTTCTTTTTTTTTTTTTTTTTGAGACAGAGTCTTGATCAGTAGCCCAGGCTGGAATGCAGTGCACAATCTCGGCTCACCGCAAGCTCTGCCTCCCGGGTTCGTGCCATTCTCCTGCCTCACCCTCCCAAGTAGCTGGGACTACAGGCACCCGCCACCACACCCAGCTAATTTTTTTTTGTATTTTTAGTAGAGACAGGGTTTCATCGTGATAGCCAGGATGGTCTCGATCTCCTGACCTCATGATTCGCCCATCTCGGCCTCCCAAAGGGCTAGGATTACAGACATGAGCCACCATGCCTGGCCGCCTGTAGGTTCTTAGACAAGCCATCCTCGATACTTTCTTGTCCCTCAAACCTACTTCTCTGAGCCTTCTCCAAGTTCCCTTTGTGTGGTTCCCTAAATATTTCCATCACTAGCCCAATCTCATTATCTTCCCCCAAACTATGAAGTGGCCTCTTCTATATGGCCTCCCTGCCTCCAGTGCTGCCTCTTCCTTCATTATGGTCTCCAAAGTTTTGCCAGATATCATTCTGGCAGAAAGATGATATGAGACTTACAAGAGTTTTAAGAGAGGAGATGGCCACACTCCAAAGCCTACTAGTTGAGTTTCTTCCATATCTAGTCTGACCCACATCCCAACCTGTCTACCACTACTCCCCCAAGTTTACACCACAGCCAACCTCTTCAAATTTCTTTCCTACCATTCCCTACAAGCACTGCGCTTTTCATGCCTCTTTGCCTTTGACTATGCTGTTCTCTCCCACAATAATGCTTGTGCTTCCCTTCTCCTCTGAAGGACTCTCATTCACCCTTAAAGATCTGGTTTGGATGGCCCCTTGCAAGAGAACTTCCCTAAGACTTCCAGAGTCACCCACAGCTTTCTCATGGCCTCCTAGTGCCTTGTGATGTTTCCAGTAAAGTGGCACATCTCACCTTGTGTCACAGCCACTCGATCATGTATCTGCCTCCTCAAATACATGGTTCCCTCCTTGTCTTCTTCTATATGACTGTTCTCATGCCTAGCAAAGGCACAGATTTCAACAGATTCAATAAATAAGTTGTAAATGAACAAATAGTTATAGCTTTGCCCTTTGCATTCACGTAGAAGGGAGGAACAAAATATAGTTTATAATGATCTCATTTAATTATTTTAATAACCCTACAATTCTGTAATTACATCCATCTTACCAAGGAGGAAATGGACACTCAGAGAGATTAATATGCTCGAGATAGGACAGCTAGTAAGAATTTAAATCCAGGAAGAATAGTTAGTGGATGCTGGTCTTAATACCTAGGTGAAGGGATGATCTGTGCAGCAAACCACAGAGGTATATGGCACACGTTTACCTCTGTAACAAACATACACATCCTGCACATGCACCCCTGAACTTCAAATAAAAGTTGAAAAGATTAAAGAATTTAAATCCAAGTCTGTGAACTTCTGATATCCCCATTTTGTTCATGATACCCTATTTCCCTTCCATGACAGCAACAGTCCTTTGAATATTCCCTCTGGAATCTTCTTTTCATCTGACTCAGCAATCTCAATTCTTTCAGTCATTCCTGACATGTTACAGAGTCCTGACATGTTACAGAGTCCTGACCAACTTGAGCATGTGAAGAAGTTCACCGTGCTTCATCCTGCTGATTTGATTTTCACATTTGATCGCCACGGCTTCTCCAGGCAAATTCTGCTGATTATAATGGGAATCTGAGGAAAGAATGGGGATGACTCCTTGCACCCCCATCTCCCTCACCAAGAAGAAACATAAAAAATGCACATCCTCATGACTGTCTCCTTTAAAAATAAATGACAGGGTTCGCCTATTCTGTACATTTTATAAGATGGAATTATACAATGTACGGTCTTTCATGTCTTTTCAGGGGGTCGGGGAGGGGAGAATAAGAAGTGACTGCTAACAGGTAGAGGGTTTCTTTTCGGAGTGGTAAAAATGTTCTGAAATTAGAGTGGTGATGGCTGCACAAGCCTGTGAATATACTAAAAGCCGCTGGATTGTGCATTTTTTTTATTATGGCTACATACACATAAAAGTTACCATTTTAAACATTTTTCACCATACAGTTCTGTAGCACTCAGTACATTCACACTTCTGTACAACCATCACCACCATCCACTTTGTCATCCTCCCTGTATTAGTCAAGGTTCTCCACAGAAACGGAACCAATAGGATGTGCGTATATGTGTATATAGTCATGTGTCGCTTAACAACAAGAACACATTCTGAGAAATGCATCATTAGGCAGTTTCATCCTTGTGTATACATTGTAGCATATGCTTACACAAACCTAGATGGCATAGCCTCCCACACACCTACGCTATGTATGGACGATTGCTCCTGGGCTACAAACCTGTACAGCATGTCACTGTACTAAATACTCTAGGCAACTGTAATACAACGGTACGTATTTGTATATCTAAACATACGTAATCCTAGAACAGATCGAGTGAAAATACAGTAGAAAAGATTTTTTCAAATAGCACACCTGTGTAGGACACTCACCATGAATGGAGCCTGTAGGCCTGGAAGATACTCTGGGTTAGCCAGTGAGTGACTTGTGAGTGAATGTGAAAGCCTAGGACATTACCATATACTACAGTAAACTTTATAAACACTGTACATTTAGGCTACACTAAATTTATCAAAAATATTTTTCCAAGCACTGGTACACAATTGTAGTTCCCGCTTGTAGTTTCTGGTTGTAATTCCATTTTTTAAAGAACTTCTGTATCATTTTTCTGAAATGTACCTTTTTTTTTTTTTTTTTCTTTTTGAGACAGGATTTCTCTCCTGTTGCCCAGGCTGGAGTGCGGTGGCACACTCTCGGCTCACTACAACCTCCACTTCCCAGGCTCCAGCAACTCTCCTGCCTCAGCTTCCTGAGTAGCTGGGACTACAGGCACGCGCCACCACACCCAACCAACTTTTGTATTTTTAGTAAAGATGGGGTTTTACCATGTTGGCCAGGTTAGTCTCCAACTCCTGACCTTGTGATCCACCCACCTTGGCCTCCCAAAGTGCTGGGATTACAGGCGTAAGCCACCACACCCGGCCCCAAATTGTACAGTTTTTAAACAGTTAATTTTATGGTACATGGGTTATATCTCAATTTTAAAAGTTTAAATAATGTAGAAGGAACAATGTGAAATATTCTACGGGACAACTATCCTGGAATCTTCCAAACATCAACGTCATAAAAAATCCAAAAAATATATAGGGGGAAAGTTGCAGATCAAAATAAAGAATAAAGAGGTCCAACAACCAACCAAGAAAACATAGATGAGAGGAGAGGTGGTAGACACTGCTGGTTCATTCACCCAGTACCCATTCCCAACTTTTCTTTCTTACCTTCCTCCACTGTGAAGGCTGGAAGGAGAAAAGGTAGAGGGGACTCGATTCTTGAGCCTCTCCCACAGCTCACGGTGGATAGAACTCTTGCAGTTCTGGCCAATGAACTGTAATGCAGTAGAAATCTACTGAACATTTCTGTGGAAGGTTTTGCTTTCATATCTCCTCCTTCTTCCTGCCTGAAAATGCAATGATAAACTGGAAATGGAGCAACATCTTGCAACCACAGGTAACAAGCTCCACTATGTTACGACTAGGAGAATGGAAACCCCACCCGAGTTCTTGATGGCATGTTTGACTGCCACACCAGCCATGGATTCCCGGCCTCTGGACTTTTTGTTACATGGGGTTGGTGTTTGTTTGTTTGTTTGTAATTCTTTAAACTAGAGTTCCTGTTATTTGCAGTCAAGTGCATTCCCAAGTATTACAGGGAGACTTCCTGTAAGAAAGATGGCAAATTGCCTTAACCTCCCTATACCTCAGTTTCCTCATCTATAAAATAACAATAATCATGAAGATTTGATGAAGAAGCATTGTAGGGTTGGTGTGAGGATTCAAGTAGCTACTATGGCTGAAGCACTCAAGCGAGAGCTTTTATATATTTTATAATATTATATTTTATATATTTTATAATATTAGTAAAAATGGAATCCACTTGACTGAATTCAGTTTCTGGATCTGCCACTTATTAGGTTGAAACGTTAGGTGAATCATTTAACCTCAAGATATAGTTTGGCTATTTGTCCTCCCAATTCTTATGTTGTATTGTAATCCCCAATGGAGGTGGGGCCTGGTAGGAGGTATTTGGGTCATGGAGGCTGTGATGGTTAATACTGAGTATCAACTTGATCGGATTAAAGAACGTGAAGTTCCTCGGTGTGTTTGTGAGGGTGTTGCCAAAGGAGATTAACATCAGAATCGGTGAACTGGGAGAGTCAGACCTACCCTCAATCTGGGTGGACACCATCTAATCAGCTGCCAGTGCAGCTAGAAGAAAGCAGGCAGAATTTGGAAGGACTTGACTGGCTGAGTCTTCCGGTCTTCATCTTTCTCCCGTGCTGGATGCTTCCTGCCTTCAAACATCAGACTCCAAGTTCTTCACCTTTTGGACTCTTGAACTTATACCAGTGACTTGCCGGGGGCTCTCGGGCCTTCAGCCATAGACTGAAGGCTGCACTGTTGGCTTCCTTACTTTTGAGGTTTTAGGACTTGGACTGGCTTCCTTGCTCCTCAGCTTACAAGTGACCTATTGCGGGACTTCACCTTGTGATCGTGTGAGTCAATACTCATTAACAAACTCCCCTCCATATATACATCGATCCTATTAGTTCCATCCTTCTAGAGAACCCTGACTAACACTGAGGTGGATCCCTCCTGGCTTGGTGCTATCCTCAGGATAGTGAGTCTTGCGAGATCTGGTTGTTTAAAAGTGTGTGGCACCTGCCCCCCTATTGTTCCCACTCTTGCCACATGATGTGCCTGCTTCCCCTTTGCCCTCCAACATGACTGTAAGCTTTCTGAGGCCTCCCCAAAAGCCGAGGAGATGCCAGCATCATGCTTTCCTGTAAAGCCTGCAGAACTGTGAGCCAGTTAAACCTATCTTCTATATAAATTACTCAACCTCAGTTATTTCTTTATAGAAATGTAAGAATGACCTAACACACTCCATGAGCCTTTATTTCCTTAGCTTTAAAATGAGGATGATAATAATCCTTCACTCAAAGAGTTGTTATGAAGATCAAATAAGGTATGTAAGGGGCTTAGCCCATAGCCTCACCCATGGTAACTGTACCAGACTCTCCATTTCTTATATGCTTTCACTGCTGCTGCTAAGGTTGGTGTTATCTCTAGTCTTAGAAAAGGTGTTTGATAAATACTTGTTGGAATTATGGAAGGATGAATTGGATGGATGGATGGATGGTTCAATAGAAAGATGGATGGACAGAACCTCTTGGAAGTTGGAGGTTAAGTAATATTGAAATACCCTATTGGTCTTGGAAGGGTAACAACAGCCATATACACATAGCCCCACTAGCACCTGTCTGGACTCCCTCCTCCCTCCCCACAGAGTAGAAAAGGTAGTCTTAACCCATAGTCTCAGTGTACACAGTCCCTCACTGATAGTCATTTCACTTTTCTTTTTCTTTTTTTTTTTTTTAGATGGAGTCTTGCTCTGTCGCCAGGCTGGAATGCAGTGGCATGATCTCAGTTCACCACAACCTCCACCTCCTTGGTTCAAGTGATTCCCCTGCCTCAGCCTCCCGGGCAGCTGAGACTACAGGTGCACACCAACAGGCCCGGCTAATTTTTTGTACTTTAGTAGAGACGGGGTTTCACCATGTTGCCCAGGATGGTCTTGATCTCCTGACCTCGTGATCCGCTCACCCAGGGTTCCCAAAGTGCTGGGATTACAGGCATGAGACACCACCCCTGGCCGATAGTCACTTCTTAACAAAACTCTAAAAGAAAAATACATCTTGCCACTGCCACAGGAATTATAGGCTGTCAGTAGCCAAGCATTGGTGCATATCTCTAGACTTTATTTTTAATAATAACATGCTCGGCTTCTCCATCTTGGGGGACCAGGCCACCTTTGGATCTCCTCGACACTGTCTGACAAAGAAAGGGAGTGCCTGTACCACCCAATCTCAAGCAAGCCGGCCAGCTTCAACCAGACAGCACCATAAATCATAATTAGCAACTACATTAAAATGTGGGTGTGGAGGGTGAGGGTAGCGAAGCCCACGCCAACCTCAGGCACAAAGGCAAACCTCAACTCAATTCACTGCAAGGTAATTACAGGAACTGTCAGAAGCTGGTGCCAGCTTTACTTTCAAGTCAAGGAGGCTGCAGGAACCTAAAAACTCCACGTATTCAAAACTAATCACTGAATCCCCACAGCGAATTCATGGGTCAATCACTCACCACTCCTAAATAAAGAGGTCAGCGAAGTACTTTGTTTCTTTCAAATGGAACAACCAAAAAATGAGTTATTGCCTTTTCAGTGATCCCCGAAAAGGAGAGAGCAGAGAGGATCCCTCTTTACAGATGAGGAGACCAAACTTTACAGAAGTTAAATAATTTTCCTAGAGCAAAGGTGAGAATGGGATCTGTATCCATGTTTGTTTGATCCCGAAGCTAGCATGAGTTCCCGGAAACCCTCAGTGGTCATCTTAGTTGGTGCATCCTACGGCTGCTATGTCCTGCCTGCCACAGATCTGTCCAGCTGCCCACAGTGGTGCCCAGTCATGTGAACACCCTGGCCCAGCCAAACAGCTTCTCATGCTGACCTGGCCTGGGTCTGCTGCCCACATGCCTGACTCCGTGTGCTAGAGGCGAGAAAGCTGCCCAAGATCACCCCTCTACACACATATCTGTAACTGCCCCTCTAACCTTTTTCCAGGGTTTCGGTCCAGCTCCCTCCCAGGACTGACAGCATAGCTGTGGCTGGACACCTTAGCCTAATTCCTACCACTACAAACCCCCAGAGCTGCCCAGCCCTGCCTGGGCCTCTTGCTTATAACCACATCACCTGCCTTATTTTCTCACTAACACAGATATTTGAGTACCCTCCCTGAATCAGGCTCCAAGCCAAGTTCTCAGAGCCCAGCAGTAACAAGACAGCCATGGCCATGGCTTCATGGAGCTGTTAGTCTAGCAAAAGAGACAAATACTAAACAACCAGGGACCAAACAGCTCTAGAATCATTCATTCAACGCATCCCACGTTCTAGTGGGAAGAGCCTCTGTAACAGGACATCTAGCACCAGGCTAAACATCACCCTCAGTTAACACTCCACGAGGGTCGATGAGTGAAGTATTAATATCATCCCCACTTTACAGATAGAGAAACTGAGTCTCAGAGAGCCACAGTGAGCCCAACAGCTCATAGTTTGACAAGTGGATAAGCAAGGTTTGTACCCAGCCAGTATAATTCCATAGCCTACACTCTAACCAGCTGCCCAATAATATATGGCAGACTCAAGGAGCCAAGAGTCTCACTTACTTTGAAAACAAGTTTAAAAAATTCACATGGATGCCAGCATACTCACACTACCCAGTCATTATCTTTTAAAACAGCTTGTTTTTACCACTCGACAGGTGTTGGGGTGGTCCCAGGCACAAATCAGAACTCATTTCTTGCCAGGGGGGAGATCTGTTGCAAGGATAGAGGACAAGCCCTCCCCACAGCCATTGGCAGACCCCATCCGTCTGGCCAGCCAGCGTTCATCGCAGAGGCCAGCTGATGCCCCCACAGTCACAGCCAAGGCCGGCCACTGCAAGCTCAGAGCAGCACGACTGATTTCGGATCTCTCTCCCTGGAACCTGGGAACACATCAATTACCCACACACATGCAGCCCATTCGGAGGACAGATATTACCTCCTGCACTCACCGAAGAGCCACGCGTCCTCATCCAAGCACAGATGGAGGCCAAGGGCGTGGGGTTAATTGATCAAGCAACACCAGTGCCTGTGCAAGGGTTGGCAGAAAATGGCTCATTTCACAGATGCACAGGTTCCTTCCTTGCCAGTCTCCTGTGATTAAACCAGGTCACTAACGTGCTTCTGAACAAGCACGCCTGAACTTACACATTCAGGTTCACCTTATCTCCTCCAAAGTGGTCACCTTGGAATACTCCACATGCCTTTCTCCACTCTGCAAACATTTGTTAAATGCCAACCAGACACAAAGTATGGCGCTAGGATGGGGAGCAGGATACAGTTCAGTGCAACATAGTCGATTTCAACCAATGAGCACCAACTAGGTACTAAGACTCCACAGTAGACGATTAGAAGGTGGGTCCTATCTTCAGTACATAACAGGCAAACAAAAGGTTATTGATCAGGGGGTGGGATGTGAGGAAAGCAGGAAGTTGGGGAGGACAGAGTGCAGGCCATGGAGATAATACCAGATAGAGGGTGCTAAATACTGGAAAAATCATGATGGGTGTCAATTTTATGCCTTAATGTCAGAAAGGCAAGACGCATCACAATAATTTCATTTGCTTTAAACCTATCCCAAGTCTCAGCTTACTGACCTGGCAGGAAATTCATATTTGGGGTTCCCTTCTTGCCTCACAGAATCCTGTGAAGGTCTCAAGGGTCTTACACATACACCCAGCACTGGGTATGTTCAGGGACTGTAGGTCCACACCGTTGCCTTTGTTAGAGCTGTTGTCCAAGCCCTCTTGGTTTCCTCTTGGCTGATACCAATGTTGCCTCCATGGGGTTGGGCTCAGGTGTGTGGTCAATGCCCAGACCGGAAGCCCCAGTGCCTGGGGCCCAACCTCCTTAAAACCCCCTAACAGTCATCTGCTCTGGTTTCCCACTATTTCCAGAAATTCCCTTCTCTTCTCAGAACCAAACTGCATGCTTGGTCTTCATGATCTCGCTCTCTCCCTCTCTCTTTCTCTCTCTGTCTGATTCTACTTTCTCCCCATCAAAGGTCTCTCCCTCCCTCCCTCCCTCCCCACCTTGCATTACTCCCTCCCAGACACACACACACAAACATCCACACTCTGGCACTAATCCTAGGTTTTGAGAAAAACAAAACCAGGGAAGAGACCCCTATTCAGGCAACTTGTGCTTTTAATCTTACAACACAAGCCTCCCTTAGCAAGGAAAGACAAAAGCCTCTTCACCTTAGAATATGGAATGTAAGAACACAACACAAATTAATGTATTAAGTCATCCCATCTGTCAAAGGAAGCCCCAGAAACAGAAATATTTAGAAAAGAAAATTTTACTTGCACAGAGTGTAAGGGAACCAGACTTCTGAAGCACTGGTTCACCAAATACAAACACAGCAATTATTTCCAAGAAAACAATTGCAAAATTATCAAGTTCACCAGGTGTATATTAATCATGGCATGAAAACAGCAACACCCTCATGTGATGGTCATAATCACAAGGTCCTGATCTGTCTTCAGAGATCATCATAGCAAGAATCAGAGATAAAATTGTCTTTGTCAGGGAGTCCAAGTTTAAGGGAAATATACAAGGATTTGTGATTTGGGAGACTCTGATACGCTAGGTTTGTCTTGGGGTTTAGGAATGTCTATTTCTATCATTTTACTCTTTTTCTCCCCTAATATACTGTGTGAGATGCTTAATCATACTGGAATCAGAACAAAGGGATAGCCTTGGTTTCTATACATCAGGTGATCTACAGGGAAAACGCAATGGAAATTGAAACTAGTAAATCAGAGAAAGTCATAAAAGTATCAGTATGAGACCTGAAAGCCTGGGCAGGCTTTGGGCACATGAAGGAGAGAAGGCATAGACACAGGGCCTGTTCACCGAGCTGGGAGGCTCACAGTGGAGCCTGGGGGATGTGAGGGGAGGTTGAAAGAGCTGGTTGAAGGCGAGACTGAGGCTCAGAAGGAGTGGGTTTCTCTGAAATCCCAGCTGTCTAGAGCACGCCAAGAACAGCAATCTGTACCAGTGGCCTTGGAATCATAAAATATTAGCAGACACCAAGGCCATTTGATCCAACCTCTCTTTCAACATAGATGGGGAAACTGAGGTCAGGGAGCTAGGGTGTGCCCCCACAATATCTTCAGTGATAGATAGCATGTTCAGCCTTCAGGCTGATGGGGAGGTAGGAAAGTGAATTTTTTAAAATAGTTAAAAAGATGTTCAGAGTCTGGTGTGAAGAATCAGGCAGGCATCAAGGTGTGCAACGCCACTTCTTGTAAACATTTTTGTAAAATCAATTTTTCTAAGGACAAAGACAAGAATGAGAGCAACTTTCTTATGCCATTAACCGCCGCTGAAGGCCATTCTCAGTGGACAGTCCAAACACTGAAGAGACTGATTGGAATATGGACACAATCCTCCAAAGGGGCCAATACTCATTTTGGTGGTTACGCTCTAGGGTCTTTACTTTCTTCCTGTGTATTGCTCATGTTAATTAAAAATAATAATCCATGCTCACTGTGAAACATCTACACAATAAAGAAGGAAACAGAGTAAAGACTGAAGGCTGCCTTTAGTAACTACCCCTGATCTTACTCTTCTCCCTTAAGACAAATAATGTTAGCAATTGAGTGTCTACCTTTCTAGCTGTTTGTACTTATCCATCAGTCTGTATGCTTATAAACACATTTAATAAAGGGTTTTTCTACCCAAAGGGTATTATACAACACATTCTTCATCGTTGCCTTTTGTTTTCACTTAGCTTGACATCACAAACATTTTTTCATGTCATATAGCTTGACCTCATTCTTTGAAACAGCTGCAAATTACATTGTGTGGATGTTCCATATTTGATGTGACTGTTCCTTATGAATGCACATTTAGGTTATTTTCAAGTTTCTTATTAATATAAATGGTACCATTTATAATAAAAAATAATATAAATAAATATAAATGGCACAATGAACATATATATGAATATATATACACAAATATATATATGTACAGATATGAAAATATCCTAAAAAAACAGATTTCTGGAAGTGAAATGCTGATTCAGTACATATGTGTATTTTATACTCTTGACATCAGCACCGTGTGTGAGATTCATTGTATGCCCCTTCCCAAAACAATATATTAATGACATCTTTAAAATCTTTATGGAAGACTATTACATTTCAATTTGTATGTGCTTGTTTATGAGTAAGGCTTTTTATCTGAATCTGTAGTTGTGGTCAATTCAGGTCCTCTGAGAAGCAGATGCCAAGATGGAATTATACAAACAAGAGCCTTACTTGGGGGAAATGCCTCTGGAAGGCAAAGAAGGAGGGAACAGGAGGAGGCCAGGAGAGCTGCAGACCAAGAAGCAGGTCTGACGTTTGTGCAAGGAAGAGGGAAGAGACAGGATTGAGTAGGAAAATCCTCAGACCACAGTGCAGTTTTGAGAAAGCCTTGACCAGACCACTGTGGAATTTCCACAAGGTCCTGCTTCCCCATGTGGGGAATACCTAGAGGCGGCACAGCCTGGCGTGACCTTCACGGTGAATCCAAGATGTTCTAGCTTGAGGCCATCAGTCAGCTCTTCCCCCACAGGAGTTTCTTTTGAAGCCAGATCTGGGCAGTGCACCTCCATGGCCACCACTGGAATCCAGGGTTTCCTCTAGAAGTTACACGACCACACCTTTCCTTACCTTTTCACTCCATCTTTGTTATACATCTGCAGAAACCCTTCAGAGATTCGGTGGGTTCACGCCTTGGTTTTTTTGTTGTTATTTTTATTTTTGTTTTTGTTTTTTTGTTTTTGAGATGGAGTCTTGCTCTTGTCACCCAAGATGGAGTGCAATGGCTCAGTCTCAACCTCACTGCAATGCTCACCACAACCTCCACCTCCCGGGTTCAAGCAATTCTCCTGCCTTAGGCTCCCGAATAGGTGGGATTACAGGCACCCACCACCGTGCTCAGCTAATTTTTTGTATTTTTAGTAGAGACAGGGTTTCACCAGGTTGGCCAAGCTGGTCTCAAACTCCTGACCTCAGGTGATCCACCTGCCTCATCTTCCCAAAGTGCTGAGATTACAGGCATGAGCCACCACGCCCGGCCCACTCCTTGTTACAGTTGCTGCAAGTATTTTGCTCCAGTTTTTGCTTTCTTTTATCTTTGGTTGTATGTTTCACTATATAGGAGTTTTTTACACTTTTGCTTTTTTTCCTCTAGTAAAATCTGTTAATTTTTTTCCTTTAAGGCTTTTGTGTCTTACTTAGGAATGCTGTCTTCTTTAAATAGAAAGAAAAAAATGGGAGAAGGGTCCCATTACTTTATCTTACACATTCCCTGGCTGCACAGTACACTACTGATATAAATTTATTATAAATGATGACTTTATGCACCAACCAGGCCTTGATTCAATTTGCTTCTCATCATTTTCAGTTTTTGCTATCTAATTATTATGTTTCCTTTTGAAATGAGTGGCTGGCTCTATTTATTCAAGTCAAAGCCCATGATTTCTCCCACAATGTCATCAATGAGTTTGTACAGAAGAAAAAATATCTTTGTGACAGAGGATGTGGGAAAGATCTGGTATTTGAGAAAAGACTATGATGTTGCCTTCCCAGTGGGCTGGGCCTGGAGAGTTATGAGACCTCAGCCAGTAGCAAAGTGTGGATGGCAAGAAGAGGAGCCCTGAGGAGCCTGTGATCAGAGGACCCACTTCCAACCCCAGAGAGCTGAAGAGCCCGTCCAAAGGATGGTGGTCCATTCTGCACACACCTGAGTCATCTCTATGGTAGCCCCCATTTGGTTTTCTCCATAGCAGCTCTCATAAGCTCTAACTGTTACATTTATGGCTTGGAAGCAGGAGTTTCCTGGCACTTCAGGGCTCAGTCTTAGGCAAGTAAGCATGGGATGTCTGCTAATCACTTGTCACTATGGAGAGAAAAGGCCCACCCTGCAGGGGACAGGCCAGCCACAGCCAAGCAGGCCCTTCTACTACCCCCCACTTTCCTTATTCTACCTTACCCTCCAAGATGCTTACTGTCAGCTCCTTCCGGGAGCTGCCTCACAGGGACAGCCCAGCATGTCCCAGGATGCCCTCCACCATGCCCACCCCTTACTTTCTCCTAAACCCCCTCCCAAGACCATAGCAATCAGCCCCAGACAAATATCATTGATCTAGCACTGCCTTCACTCCCATTTTTATGTCAGGATGAATTTGGATTCTGAAGTTGATCTCCTTGTTGTGCAGGTTTTATGAGGGAAAGATTAAATCATCCTCTGATGTGTGCTTCATTAGACTCCAAATCCTTGAAGAGTCGTTAAAGCACCTTCTCATTGAAATGCTCTCAATCTCAGCTTGATGGGTATCGGCAGGAAGGATCTCTCCATTATTTGGGAGCTAAACTGGCTGGGAAGCTGGGCCAGACATGACCCTGTCACAACCCTATGAGCCTGGCCCTTCTGTAGTTTGTGGCCCCCAAAATCTACTAATGCAACACCACCAGAGGATGGCTCTGCGCTGGCTTTCCCAGAAAAGCCATTCCTGCCTGTCCTCTGTGGGGATGGGTTGACCTGAGTCAGCCACGTTCTCACCATGACCCACAGCTGCAAGTCTAATCTGTGAGCTGGGTAGGGCTCAGTCCATGGTCAGGGTTCAGTGTGGGACCAAGGTCAGGGTTTATTCTAGAACTAGGATCAGAACTCAGTGTGGAACCAGGATCAGAGATCAATCTGAGACCAGGATTAGGGCTCAGTCTAGGCCAGGGTCAACCAGTCTGGGATGAGGGTCAGAGCTAAGTTATTACCAGAACCAAGGCCAACACAGTCTACATCCAGGATTACACATCTGTCAGTGGCCAGAATCAGGGCCTCAATTATGGCCTAGTTTATGGCCCAACTTTTAGCCAAAGGCTCATTGACCCAGCCCCAGCCTAGCATCAACCCTACATCAACTTAGGATACCAGGATATGACACCTTATCTAAGCACCCCCAGTCTCAAATATTAGCATACCCATTCCCAACCAGGTGGTACCAACAGCCACTGAGAGGCTCAAGCTATTTCAGGTGACAGAAAATGGACAGGAGTATCTGCAGGTGACGGCCTATATTAGAAATGGGCGGGGGGAAGCTGGGGCAGAATTGGAAGGGTCTAGAAGGCGGCAGAAATCAGGGCACCATCAGGACCTCAGCGTCAGAAATCCAAGACACAGACAAAGGAGACTGCATTATTTACAACCCTTCCTGGCAAAACTTACCACATATTCATCTTTCTGATTTCAGCAGCAGAAAGAATCAGAATCTATGAGAAGGGATCCAAGCCAATGCCAAGTTTCCTTCCCATCACTGCAGAAAGTGGGAGGACAGTGAGGTTGTTCTCCTGGACTTGCTGGGTGACCTTTGACAGGGCGCTCTCCCTCCCTGGACTTCAGGGTACACACCTACAAATGGAGGAGTTGGAGTGACTCATCTGCCATGTCCCCTCAGGTTGGCCAACCACAAAGAGAATGGGAAGAGAGTAGCAGCCAGAAGGAAGGGTGTTGAAGAAGGTCACAGGCGAGAGAGAGAGGATGGCAGGCCCAAAGGCCTGGATTAAGCCCAGTGTGACTGCACACAAAGCGAGGGGACAGATAAGAGGGGAGGGTAGAAGATAGGTAGTGACTGAGCCCGCAGGGCCTGCACACAATGGAAGTCATTTGGTTTTTATCCTGTGGGCAATGAAGAACCTTGAAGGATGCTAAGCAGGTGAGGGCACTGCTGTATCTACATTGTAGAAGGATCTGTCTGACTGCTGCCTACAGCACGGATAAGAGAGGACGGGATGCCTGTGAAACTCACTGAGTGGGAAGATTAGAACAGGATTGGTGGCAGAAGATGATGGTGAATTCTGATCTAGACCTGTGGAGTTCAGATGACTGTGGGATGTGGGACTACCAAGTGAGGGTGTCCAAGAATGAACTGACAACATGAACCAGGAGTTTGCATGAGCCAACTGGGCCTAGATTATAGATGAGGGAGTCTTCAGCCATTGCCAAGGATAAGGTAGAGGGAGAGAAGAGAGGGGAACCTGGAATGGAATCTTGGGACACTCAACATGTCACGGGCCACAGAGGGAGGGAAGTCAGCAAGGGAACCCGATAAGGGAATCACTGGAGAGATGCAGGGAAACAAACCTGAAGAGGTGGTCTACAGAAAATTAGAGCAATAGCAATATTGAATGTGGTCGAGAGCCTGAGGGCATGAGAACTCAAGTCATTCAGTGACTATGGAGGCCATTGCTGACTTGAGAGAGAGTAGTTTCTGAGACTCTTCTTGGGGCAGCAGCCAAACTGAAATGAGTAGGAGAAGGGGTTGAGGAAGTGCGAGTGGAGACAGGAAGTGTAGGCAACCGTTGAGAAAAGTTTTCTGTGAGTGGGATATAGTGGGATCACAGACAGGAAGGCGTGGGATTTGGGGCAGAGGGAGTTCTAAGCAGAGAGAGACTTTGGGGTGTCCTAAGCAGAGAGAGACTCGGACGTGTGCAAATGCTGTGGGGGAGGACCCAGGAGAGAAGAAATTAAAGATACAGGAAAGAGAGCTATTCGGGGAAGGAGTGGGTCATTTAGTGTCCGTCACTTACCATCACACAAAGCACTTTCCATATGCCTTTAATATTTAATTCTCCCAACCTGTCTGTGGTTTCACAGAACTGTGCTCACTTCCTTCACAGCACTCTGTAAATTATTTTAATTATTCTTTGACTTGTTTATTGACTCCTTTTCCCACTAATCACTAAGGTCTATGCATGGACTTCCCAGCCTCCATCACCTCTGTCTTATCTTGCTTTGTTTTTCATCATGACACTTACACTCCCTGACACTGTATTATTTGTTACTCGCTTTTTGTCTCCTTTCCCCCACAAAAAATGTAAACTCCAGGGGAGATAGGACAAAGTCTGCCTTGTTCTCTATTGTGCCCTCATGCCTAGCACTGTGCGCAGCTCGTAGTAGGCACACAATAAATATCTGTGGGAAGAAAGAGAGAAAGAGGGAGAGAAAAGAAGGAGGATGAGAAAAAAGAAGAGAGGGAAAGGGGGGGGGGAAGTAGGAGAGAAAGAGAAAAAGGAAGGAAGAAGGGAGAGAAGGCAGGAGAGACAGAGAAGGAAGAAAGGAGACCAGACATGGTGGCTCATGCCTGTAATCCTAGCACTTTGGGAGGCTAGGCAGGCAGATCACTTCAGGTCAGGAGTTCAAGACCAGACTGGCCAAAATGGTGAAACCCTGTCTCTACTAAAAATACAAAAACGTAGCCAGGTGTGGTGGTGGGTGCCTGTAATTCCAGCTACTTGGGAGGCGGAGGTATGAGAATCGCTTGAACTCAGGAGGCAGAAGTTGCAATGAGCTGAGATCCCGCCACTGTACTCTAGCCTGGGCAACAGACCAAGATTCCATCTCAGAAAAAAGGAAAAAGAAAGGAAAGAAGGAAGGAGAGAGATGGGGGAGAAGGAGGAAAGAGAGAGAGAGAGGAGGGAAGGAAGGAATGGAGAGAGAGAATTCTGTAAGAAGAGGTTCTGAAAACCACAACATGCTGTCCAAGTGAAGGACAGGAAGAACCCAGCACATGCCAAGCTTGCAGCACCTGCCACAGGCATAGCTCCAGCTAAACTTCATGACAACTTTCAGAGGTAGGAACTACTGTGCCCTTTTCAGAAATGAAGAAATTGGGCTCCATGGAGGTTTTGAGGCCTGTCAGAAATCACACAGCTAGTATGTGGTGGTGCCAGAGTTGAAAGCCAATGATAATGGTTTTGTCTTTGTCTGCTTTTCCTAAAACCCTGAGCTCATTTCCTGCACCACAAGCCTCTGGGGATGATCATCAGTCCCTCCCTCCACTTGTCCTCAGGACCGCAGGCCAGGGGCAGGGGCTGACAGAGTCCATCGGGTATTCTAGAACCATCCCCTGGCTGCTGTCCTGCAGAAGGAAGGGGAGCCATTGGTGGAAGAAGGAAGGAGAGTTGTCCCCAGAGAGCTGGTGGCTGGGACTGAGCAGAAGGACAGCTGGGAAAGAGATTTGAGAGAGAAGATTGACAGGCCCTGTGGCATGGGATGTGGGGTGGGAAAGAGCAAGGGGCAGGTGAGGGGCTTGCAGGTTTCAGACAGGGGAAAGGGCAGTAGCGCTGCTGACAGCTGAACACAGAAAACAGAAAGGGTGCGTGTGGGAAGGGAGGTGGCTTCCACTTTGGACATGCTGAGCAGGTGGGGTTGGTGGGATGCCCAGATGGTGGTGTCCAGCGGCAAGCTCTGGGGAGCAGTCCCAGCTGGGGAGAGAGGCCTGGGACAGTCAGTGCAGCCCTGGATCGACTGTAGAGGATGCTCTTGCTGAGGGCAGCATGCTGAGCACAGGGCTGCATCAGCCCCTTGGGCCCCGGGAGAGAAAAGCAGTCAGAGGGGCAAGCAGTGGGTGTCCCTCTCAGCTATGCAGGGCAGAAGCAAGACAAGATGAATGAGCTGCTGTGTGTGTGCATGACAGAATATTTTGCAGTCTCCCTGGATAAACAAGCTGTCATCCACCACCCAACCCTCTGTCAACTGAAGCAGCTTGGGGAAAAGATAATGCTGCGGGTTTGGACTCTCTCCTAGGCTGCCAGTGCCCTAATTACCACACAAGCAAAACAAGCCCACAGAGTTGCAGGCAGAGAGGCGCTTGCTGGCCGACTAGGGAGGAGTGCCACTTTCCCAGTCCCAGGGAGGGGTGGAAGACAAGCACTAATGTTTACTGAGCACCTACTGTGTGCCAGACACTTGGCACATGTCATCTTATTCAACATAGTTTAAGTATTGTCCCCATTTTGCAGATGAGGAAATAGAGGCTCAGAGAGGCCTGATAATGCACTCAGTTAAAGGACTCGCTCCCAGGTCTTCCCACTGCACTTCACTGCCTCCCTGGAAAAGGTCCAGGTTTGGTTTCCTCTCTTCTTTCCCAATCCTGCAGAATCAAATCCAAAGGCGTGTTTACGACTTTGCCGCTCTACTGACTCTTTTTGTTTCTTTCTAAGACGTCTATTTGTAAGAAATAAAACTGTTGGATTCAGCAGCAGGACAGTAACTATAAAGAAACCTGCCATTAGCAGCACAGACTTTAGCTCCCAGCATTACTGTATATTCAAAGCAGATTTCCAAAACACCATTTGACAATAAACAGTCATTCCAAAAGGACTCCATTTGCCTCTTTCCTCCTGCCCTGCCTCGGACACGCCTGACCAAGGTCAAAAGAAGAGGAAAGGAGGTGAGAGGAGACTCCAAGCAGCCAGGGGCAGCTGAGAAGGAACTAGGGTGCCCTGCTAGGAGATGGCAGCAGTCCCCCGAGTTGGAGGACAGATCAACTGATTCTTCCCACCCCTTCCCCTTCCTGACCTTCTAGATGGGGAAACTGAGTTTCAGAGAGGAGCAGTGACTGGCCAGTGATGGGATTAGATCCCAAGCCTTTTGACTCCCAGCCCACAATGATCTTCCAATATAACATGCAGCTTCGTCAGAGGCCAAGAAATCCATTTATAAGGAAATTTTATATGTGCATTTAACTCGTATGATTTAATTTTTTTTACTTTAAAAAGAATTATAATATATAGCTTTCAATGCAAATGGGAAAAGCCTACACAACTTCATAGAAAGAGAAGGAATATCCAAAAAGTAACAAGAATGTTCCTAGTGCTGTCTTTCATAGTAAATTTGCATGATTGTATACCACACTCCAAACACAATGATCTTTTTTCTTAGTCTCTCGAAGCCCCCAGCCTTGTTCCTACCTGAGGACCTTTTCATTTGATATTCCCTCTGCCCAGAACACATTTCTCTAGGCTTACATGGCTGGATTTCTCTTGTTGCTGAGATCTCAACTCAAATGTCACCTGTCTCAACAGTCTTCCCTGACCACCCTCCTTTAGGTAACCATGTTGTCAATCCCCATGACAATGGGTGTCACCTCTGGGCATGATCACATCCACCTGGATGGCTTAAAATACAGATTGCTGAGCTCCATCCCCTACAGTTTCTAATTTAATAGGCCTGGGGTGGGTCCTGAGAATTTACATTTCTAACAAGATCCAAGGTTGTGCTGATGATATTGGTCCAGGAATCACTTTGAGAGCCACCACCCTACAACATCACCCTGTTTTATTGTCTTCACAGTGTTTATCACAATCTGAAACTATCTTGGGCATCTATTCAGTTTCTTTATTATGGTCTGCATTTTTTACTGATTAGAAACTCCTGAGAGCAGGGTGACTGTCTGTCTTGTTTATTGCAGTATCCCCAGGACTCAGAAAAGAACCAGGTATATAATAAATGCTAAATGAGTATTTGTTGAATGAACGAATTAGTGAGTGGATGAATGGGCGGATGGTGGAGGATTGGCAGAAGAGGGAGGGAGAAAGAGAAATGAATGGATGCATAGGTGATGAGTGGTGGATACATGGGGAATGGGTGGCTGTGGGTGAGTGGATGGATGGATGGATGGATGAATGGATGGATGGACAGATGGGTGGGTGGATGGATGGATGGATGGACAGATGGGTGGGTAGGTGGGAGGTAGATGGATTGATTGATGGATGGATGGATGGATGGACAGACGGACAGATGGATGGATGGACTGATGGATGGATGGACGGATGGATGGACAGATGGATGAACAGTTGGATTGACGGATGGATGGATGGATGGATGGATGGATGGATGGATGGGTGTGTGGGTGTGTGGATGGGTGCACAATGTGGGTGGGTGGATGGATGAATGGATGCATGAATGTAGATTCATCTCACTCTCTGGATTCCCACCTCTGTATATGTCATCTTTGTTCCAAGTTGATCTACAGACACAACCAATCTCATTTTTGATTTCCAAAATTTCAACCAATAAAAGCAAGACTCTGAAACATTTTGCCAAGGATGTTGAGGGGCCATGACCAGGAGACACATATGACAAAATAGCAAATGACATAAAACTGCACACAGGCATACCTGCTCTTAAAGGCCCTTTTAGCTACCCCATCACCCACAAGTGGTCCCCAGCCTTCTGCTATCTTGAAGTCTCTCCTCTTCCTCCTCTGCTTCATCTTCCTTTTACTTTTCTTTTTCACCTTCTCAAAGATCTAAAAATAATAATCTTTTGCATCTTCCCATGCAGAGCAGCTAAACCATAATTTCTTTTGGCTTGAGGTTCCCAAAAAGACCAGTGCATCTCCTCTGTCTTTAAAAATTCTTGCATCTTTGAGACTCAGGCAAGTCATACCTTCCTCCTCCATCTTTGTAGCCTCCTGGAAGCTATCCCCTACTCAATGAATTCTCCTGGAAGCTATCTCTCATTCAATGAAGTCTTCAGTCCTAGTTCAATGATTTTATCCTGAGTGACTGCAGAAGACAGGTCAACTGCTTATAACCAGGTCAGAAGAGGAGGTAAGAGGTCTAATGAGAGTGAGAAAAGCTCTAAATAATTGCTGTGAATGGTAGAGAGGTGAGCTGGCTGGAGAAACACAAGCCCAGCTCTAGAAACTACAGTTGGAGTTGGTGATGAGTAAGTCAAAGAAGAAAGAATCCAAGATGTGAAGACTTATCCAAATGCTTTCTTCTGTATTCTCTTAGTCACTTTGTTAGCCTCCAATTGCTGCTGTAACAAATTACCATGAATCAGTGGCTAACAAGGAAACAAATGTATTATCTTACACTTCTGGAGGTCAGAAGTCTAAAGTGAGTCAGCATGGCTGAGTTCCTTCTAGGGAGAGCATCTGCTTCCTTGTGGTTTCCAGTTTCTGGAGGATGCCTGCATTCCTTGGGTCACAGCCCTTTCCTTCATCATCAGAGCCAGCAGTGTAGTATCTTCTAAACTCACTCTCTGTCTCTGTCTCTGTCTCTGTCTCTCTCTCTCTCTCTCTCTTTCTCTCTCTCTTCCTCTCTCTCACTCACTCACTCACTTTCCCCCACTCCCTACTCCACTCCCTGATCTCTACAGAGCAACATATTTGCAGGTTTCAGGGTTGGAACACAACATCTTTTTGGAGAGTGGGGCACATTATTCTACCCCCACTGAGAGAGTCATTTCAACATCAACTGGAACCACTTCCTCCAAAGTCATTAATCCATGCGTCCCACCATGGTTATGGGGTTTAAACAAGTATCGTGTTTAAGAGAGAAACCTTTAGATTAGCTGCATTAGGCTTAACCTTGAGCAAGTCATTCTACTTCCTGAACCTCAGTTTCCTAACCCGGGAGATGAGCTTTAACACTAATAGAACAACTAGCAGTGTTTTATTTGCTATGTGACAAGCATTGTCTGGATGGCTTGCATATGTCATCTAACTTAAATCTCCCTAGTGCCCTATGAGTACAAATGAGGAAACTGAGTCCCAGGCTGGTTATATAACTGCCTGGGGTTGGGGTTGGTGATGAGTAAGTCAAGGAATAAAAAATCCAAGATGCCCCTGCAACCTCCTCTCCTTCCAGCCTGCATGCCCAAGCATCTCGCTGCAGCCATTCTTCAATCTTATCAGGACCTCCAGACTATCCACCTCTCCTCTTGCTCCCATCCACAAGCCCTGCCTCTTTTCCTTTCCTCCCTTTCTCACTTGGATCCTGTGATCTATCATTACTAAAATGCCTCACCCCTCCATGTCTCCATCACACCTACTGGCAATAACCCAATCTTGAATGGGCATCCATCTTCCTCCTCCATGCTGTCACTGGGGAAACACTGCTGGACAGAACCACACAACAGTACATGTAAATCTTCAGTGTCCATCACAACTTTACCACGGAGGCATGGGAAGACTGAGAAGCCAATGGAGGGTGTTAAGCTTGGAAGTGACCCCATCAGAATTGTGGAAAGATCACCTGTGCAGCAGGATGGAGAATGGATTGGAGGAAGAAGGCAGGGAGATGAAGGAGTGACCCCCTTCACCCCAGCACCTCACCTTATTCTCTGTGCTCTGTGGTTGTTCACACTTAGCATTGTATTAGTCTGTTTTCACACTGCTGATAAAGACATACCCGAGACTGGGTAATTTATAAAGAAAAAGAGGTTTAATGGACTCACAGTTTCATGTGGCTGGGGAGACCTCACAATCATGGGAAAAGGTAAAAGGCATGTCTTACATAGTGGCAAGCAAGAGAGAATGAGAACTCAGGAAAGGAGTTTTTCCTTATAAAACCATCAGATCTCGTGAGACTTATTCACTACTACAAGAACAGTATGGAAGAAACTGCCCCCATGATTCAATAATCTCCCACTGGGTCCCTCCCACAACATGTGGGAATCATGGGAGCTACAATTCAAGATGATATTTGGAAACAGACACAACCAACCCATATCAAGCATCCTCCTCCTTTCCTCCTCTAATATTCCTGCAGTTCCTCATATCACTGGTATACGTCTTCCTCCTTGGCTGGATAGGCAAGATGCTTAAACAAAGGATCTAAGTCCAAGTTTAATCTTTTCACTGACAAGTTCTGTTAACATAGACGTTTACTTAATCTCTCTGAGCTTCAATATCTTGATGTACTTTTGACACTCAACAGAAAAAAAATGCTGTGACTTATACCTGTGATCAATAGTGCTACAACATTTACAAAAAGCACCTTGCAAACTGTGCAGCACCCTATGATCATCACCTGCTATCATTATCCCTAGTTTATAGTTGCTTTGAAAGCAGAGTTCAAAACTTACTCGTGTTTGCCTCCATCCCTCCTAAGCCTCACACACTGAAAACACAAATGCCTTGAGGGATAAGGAAACCATTCGGTGTCACACTAACGAACATTTAAAGACAGAGTAAAACAATGCCAAGACTGCCCTTTTAAAGCCTTCTCTTTCCCCTTCCCAAGGTGATCTATGCTCTGGTTTGATTTTTCTCTGCTCTGCTCTAAGCCATGTTCAGAAATTAGTCTGTTTACAAAGAGGTGCCTGCCTCCTGACGCCAAGCACAGATAGACCAAACAGTGAAGCATTAGAAGGCCCTGGTAAACATGAAGATCTTGAGAATCTGATTTCGATTTATTGAACAGGATAATCCAGTACCATTTTGTTCAGAGAGTTTGGTTAACGCTGCTCTTCTGAGGTTGTTATCCCCAATTCCTTGGAGATCCCAGAAGTGGGGCCTCTTCTCAGAGCCATCTGGTCACCCATGTCTCTACAAGTACAGATGGTCCCTGAAAGATGATGGTTCGACTTACAGTTTTTTTACTTTACAGTGGTGTGAAAGCAATGCGCATTCAGTAGAAACTGTACTTTCCCCATACAACCATGCTGCTTTTCACGTTCAGTACAGTATTCCATAAACATGTGAGATATTCAACACTTTATTATAAAATGGGTTTTCTGTTAGATGATTTTGCCCAAATGTCAGCTAATGTAAGTGTTCTCAGCATGTTTAAAGTAAGCTAGGCTAAGCTGAGATGTTCAGTAAGTTACGTGTGTTAAATGCATTTGTGACTCACACTATTTTCAACTTACAAAGGGTTTGTTGAGAAGTAAGCCCATCATAAGTGAAGGGACATCTGTACCTCCTTTTCCCGTTATGGGCAGAAGCAATTACTACCCAGATCACCCTCGCACATCTGGGAACAAATATTGCCTTGGAATTACTTTTTAATTTTAAGAGACCCTGAAGCACCTAGCCCAGGAGCTGTCACTCTCTGCAATTAAGTGTTGGGGGGGGTACTTAAATGATGCACTGTTTGCCCTGTTGGGGAAGAAAGAAGCAAACAGAGCTTAATCAATCCCCGCCTCAGGATTAGACCTCAGCAGCTTTGAGGCTTGGACCTACTGAGTGATTCTAGGTCTGGAAAATTTACCTCTGAGTCTCCCAGGCTCGCAGCATCACTTGGGAGGGCAACTGCAGCTGTTTTTCCCTAATTAGTTGCCAGAGTGTCCAAAACAGTCACGTGAGGGGTGGGGAAGGTGTTGCACCTGGAGGGGTAGAAAGGTGTTGCATAACGACTCCCAAGAGAGTGGCAAAGGCCATCTTTTCTCATCTTAGGCATCCTAGGAGACCAGGCACCTATTTCTCTGGCAGTATTCTGTGCCATCTCATGCTCTGTGCAACTGGCTTCCCTTCCTGAAATTTAAATCTGGAGCAAAGGGACAAGGAAACCACAAAAATATTGGGGGAAGGGAGGGTCTATCCCATCCCACACTGTTCCTGCTTCCTACCCTTAGAAGCTACCTCGATTTTGACACCTCATTTTCCAGCCCCTACCCATTTGGAAGGCTCTAACAGCATCCATTTTGTGAGAGTTCACTAGAGTTGGTTTCTGAGCCTTCTAATCTGGTGTTTGGGGAAAGCAGAACCATATTCCCTGAATTATCCTCTGTGTTTCCTATGTGTTGATGAAATAAACATCCAGCAAAGAGGTTGACTCCTTGGACACATTTGCCCCAGATGACATGGGACTGAACTACTTAACTACTTCCCCTTTCCCTCTGCAGCACCAGGTGGAGAATAACTACTGTCTGTCCCAGGCCCCCAGGGGCAGGACAGAAATTGCTGATATAGCTGCAACCTCAGTGATCTTGCCTGCCTTAAGAATTTCATTCCTACTATCAACTGTTTAAATAGTGAGCAAGAAAAATGACTCTCAAAGTAAAACAATTTGCCAAAAGCTACTCATGGTCCTTAGCTATCTCCAAAGAAGCAGAGTCAACCCCTGCACCACTGAGATGCATCACAGTAGGGGTTCCTGGAGGATACAAAATGCAACTGTTATCCACAATTTGGGACCATTATTTCTGCCTGAAGTTCTTTCATCTCAAGGAGCATCACAACATTCATGTAACTGTGATTAATTTAATATATGTGGAAGTAAATCTACCCAGCTCCCCAGCTCTGTGTTTCTCTTGCCCTGAGAGAGAGCCTACCGTCTTCCTCAATGAACTCAGAGTATAGTCTATCATCCAACAGACAGTCTTCCACTAAGGAGACCCAGGGGTTTCCCAAGGCATTCTGTACAACACTTCTCTGCAGGCAGTGAATTGGTCAGAGTAGGCTAACTGATATTATAGACAACACCCAAAGTCTCAGTGGCATTAACACAAGGAAGTTTGTTTCTCACATTACAGTACAACACAGGTCGGTTGGGGAAGTGGACATTTCTACTCCATACAGTCATTCAGGGACCCAAGTCCTTTCCATCTTGTGGTTCCACTCTCCTCTAAGTACTTGAAGTTCTCTCCATTTTGACAGCAGATGATGAAAGAATAGAATGTTGAGAATTGCATGGGTGACTTTTTATGGTCCACATTGGGAATTGGTCTAAATTGCTTCTGCCCACATTTCACTGGTCAGAACTCAGTCACATGATCTCATCTCATTGCAAACAAGTCTGCAAAATGTAGTCTAGCTGCATGTCCATGAGGAAAAGGAATGGGGCTTGGTAAATTAAGGAATATCACTGATCCCTAGCAGTGTGTGGTGGTGGTGGTGTGGGGTCCTATCTTTTCTGGGCTGTGAGCTCTTCGAAAGCAGAAATTGATTTTGTATTTGCCTCTCTGACTGAAGAACACCAGTCTGTGAACCCAGGCTGAATGGTCCAGAAGGTATCATCTCACAGGTGGAGCTGAAGTCACAGCTGACCACACTGCCCGACTAGCTGCCAGGCACCTGGCACATACAGGCAGATTTTGACAAAGGTCATCAGCTGGGAGCCTGACAACCACAGCAGA
The DNA here is from genome assembly GCF_007565055.1 of Rhinopithecus roxellana. Classification (NCBI taxonomy): domain Eukaryota; kingdom Metazoa; phylum Chordata; class Mammalia; order Primates; family Cercopithecidae; genus Rhinopithecus; species Rhinopithecus roxellana. The sequence goes on from NC_044561.1 coordinate 116,634,062, forward strand.
GCCAGAGAGTTTCAGGCACAGATGCAGGGAGAACCTAGAAGAACCCTAAGCCAAGAAAACAGCTTTCTCCCAGAGCACAGAGAGTTCTGGGAAGGTCACCAACCCAGCTTGGACTTAGGGTTTCTAAAGGACTGCCTCACTCATCAATGTGTTAATCCTCATCACAAAAGAGATCAGGTCTTAACGTACCTACTTTACAGATGTGGGAATAGAGGAGCTTTCCCCAAGTCAAACAGCACTAAAACCCAAGTCTCCTAGCTAAGGAACTACGTGAAGCTACAAGATTATTCTCTATGCTGGTCACCCATGAGCATTCAAGGAAACATCTTTTAGGGACCTTTGGGAACCTGAGAATCCCATACTTCCTCTGGAAGTACTTACTCTGTGCTGTCTCTCACTTTGTGTAACCAGGTGACCACATATGCCTGGTAATGAGTTATATCACCCAGATGTGTTTAAGGAATCTGTTTGTTTTCAAAATTGACTTAAATAAGGAATGTTTAAACATGTTTCCTGTTTTAATGCAGTTCCTTATTTTAAGTCATGTTTAAAAACCAAAAAATTTCACATAAAAATATAAAGCCATGGGCTTTTCTTTAAAAATATATATATATATATATATATTTCAGGAGGCCCAGCTACCCCGAATCGGATTCCCACAAGGTGACGCTCACCCAGAGGTGAGTAGGCACTGTCCCCAGAGATAAGATATGTGTCCTCCAGGTCCCCACAACCCCCACCTTCCTATTTTTCTTCTTTTTGACCCATGTTATTCATTTAAATCACTCTCTAGCCCTTGTGAGCATTTGAGTTTGTAATCCCTGTCCTATTTATGCTCAAGTCTTGGTCATTTATCCCCTCAATCATTCATCTATACACTCAACAGGTGTTTGCTGAGTGGTTCTTCTGGGCCAGGTTTGTGCTGGAGAGCAAGGATGAAAATAAGACATGACCCTGCCCTCAGAGAGCTCACAGTCTAAAGAGAAACACAAATGAAGAAACACGTCATTGTAAATGTATTAAGTGCTGTGAAACTCAGATTTTTAAAAGTTCATACAGATACCACTGGTGCCTGACCCACATCACCTGGGCACTCAACATTCCCGTGCAAGGAGATAGTTTCCTACTATGAGCACCTACCACTCTCCCCTGAGTGTCTCCTGCATGCGGGCTAGAGGCATTGGAGAGTCAATGTCCCCAGAAACAGCCCTCAACCAATGACTAACCAGAGTTGGTAGATAAATACCCCAGCTCCCTCACCCCTCAAGGGGGATAATCATGATATGTGTTTTATGATGTCTACCAGAAGTTCCCCAGTTGCCAATATTAGTAAGCTTCTCAGTAAAGTACTCTATACTTTCCCTTCCCCATCCCACTTCCCCTCTCTCCTACTGTCCCTGTCTCCAATAACCTCCCCAGTCAACCACTTACATTCACACCCTTGTCTTAGGGTCTGCTTGTAGGGATGCCCAATCTGAGACATGCACCAGTAACCATCTGGGAAGCACAACCCTTTTAAGTTCATTTAACTTAAATGGAAATGTACTGCCAATTTGGCTGGAACGGGTCAGGGAAGAAATCTAAACAATTCACTAGCTTTCCTTTAAAAAGTAATCATAACAATAATCAGGCTAACGAATGCTACCTGAGCTATTGCAGGGGCTATGCGCTTTAGCACCTGGGGCTGCTGATTGCTCTCTCTTTGGGGTCTTGCTGCACATTAAATCAGATTAATCATCCCCTTTGCAGTGAGGCCAGGCCCACAGCCATGATGACCTTCCTTTCAAAGAACCCCTGTGATGCTGCTTTTAGAAAGAAGGCAGGCCTGTGAAAATCATGGAGTAGATCAGAACTCAGGAAAAACTTACCTTATTTCATCAATTCTTCTCAACATGCCTTGGAGGGAGACAATATCAGCTTCACTCTCAGGGGACAGGGGTGGCAACAGGGACTCGGAAGAGTCATGTGATTTATCTGAGTTCACTTGGTCCAAATCCACCAGACTCTACACCCACACAACTTCCCTGTCACCAGGCTGTGTGTGTCTGTGTTTTCCTGTGTCTGAAGACTGTGATGAGGAGGGAAAGAAACAGCACTAAGACCTAACCTTGGGTGTTACAGCAGGGGCCGCAGCGCTGGGATTGGCCATTAGCCAATCTGGTCCAGAAGGTGACCAGAGAAGAACAGAGGCAAAGTAGGCAGTGACATAGCAGGAAGAGAATCTGGAGCAGAAGAAACAAAGAGGATACCTTTTTCTTTTAGGGGAAGATCATGAGCAAGGGTTCAAGGCAACTCAGAAATGTCTGGGGGTGCTTTACGAGGGATTTACTCTTTTTAAAGAAACTGATGAGGCCAGGTGCAGTGGCTCACACCTGTAATCCTAGCACTTTGGGAGGCTGACATGGGCAGATCACTTGAGGTTAGGAGTTCGAGACCACCCTGGCCAACATGGCCAAATGCTGTCTCTACTAAAAATACAAAAATTAGCTGGGCATGGTGGTGCATGCCTGTAATCCCATCTACTCTGGAGGCTGAGGCATGAGGATCACTGAAACCCGTGAGGTGGAGTTTGCAGTGAGCCAAGATTACACCACTGCACTCCAACCTGGGCTACAAGAGCAAAAACTCTGTCGAAAAGAAAGAAAAAAGAAAGAAAGAAAGAAAGAAAGAAGAAAGAAGAAAGAAGAAAGAAAGAAAGAAAGAAAGAAAGAAAGAAAGAAAGAAAGAAGGAAGGAAGGAAGGAAGGAAGGAAGGAAGGAAGGAAGGAAGGAAGGAAGGAAGGAAGGAAGGAAGGAAGGAAGGAAGGAAGGAAGGAGGAAGGAAAGAAAGAAAGAAGAAAGAAAGAAGAAAGAAAGAAAGAAAGAAAGAAAGAAAGAAAGAAAGAAGAAAGAAGAGAGAAGGAGGGAGGGAGGGAGGGAGGGAGGGAGGGAGGGAGGGAGGAAGGAAGGAAGGGAAAGAAAGAGAGAGAGGAGGGGAGGGGAGGGGAGGAAAGGAAAGGGGGAGGAGAAGGAAAGGAAAGGAAAGGGAAAAGGAAAAAGGAAAGGAAAGAAACTGATGCAACTTCATGTGCTAATATACGGATATACATAGAAAATGAAGTATCTTTGGGTAATAATCTCATTATGTTGTCACAGGCAGGTGAGGCCAAAAATATAGGGTTCTGCTTTCATGAGTGTATGTAAAGACTAGGCAGCAATGTACATAAAGGGCCAGCACCAGGCCGGGTACTTCAGATTGGCTCCATAAATGTTTGTTCACTCCTTCTCACCCCTTTTCCAATTCTAGCAAATTAGAAGCTCCCCAGCCTGATTTTTCAGTGCTAATGTCTGCCTTCCAGAATCCCATACTGCCTGCTTCTATCAAGAAGCCATAGCAATATTTCCAACCCATCAACACTTAAACACGAGGCCAATTTGCCCAATACACTATTTATTTTCCAGGCTACAATCTTTATGATGCATATTCCTGAGGCAGTTAATTTGCTCTTGAATACATCTCTTTGTGTATTGGTTACCCATTTCATTAGCTGTGATATTGAGACCGGCTGGGACATGAGGGGGATTTTTCACAGAGTGAAAGAAGGTTTTTAATAAGCCCCATCATCGCTGGCTTTATGGTGCCATTTGATGAGCAACAAATGTATTCATTTGGCAGCTGCATTCCTTAATCAGGTATTCACTGAGTAACAGCATATATAAATATGGAAAAACACAGAATTTAGGGAGCTGAGTGCAATCATTTTCCACAGGGATTGGAGCATTGTCTGTATTCATCATCAGTTTTCAGGCAAGGGCCTCTCCTTGCTGTATATGGTATTCTGTACAGCATGCGGTACCCAGATAGGACTCACTACCATCTTTCAGGAGCACCTCTCCTCCACCTGAGGGGCCAGGCCCTCTAAAAGATGCTGTCCTCTTTTCCACATCAAACAAGTCCCCAGCATCTTCACTTCTTTGGCCAATGGTACTAAACCTTTCCTGTGGCTCCCATCTCTTTTGCCCTTAAAATGTCCCCTAGAAAAAAATTACTAAACTAGGTTAGCTGTTAAACATCAAATGTATCCTAATGATCAGAGCAAGAAATACACTTTCAGTTTCTTAATTTCTCAAATTGTTAAAAATTAAAAATACGCAACTCTGTCAAAATTTGCTGACTCAGTCTCCAGCTTATGTTCAGTCATACTTAAGAAGTAAGACACTACTGCCTGGAGTGGTGGCTCACACCTGTAATCCCAGCACTTTGGGAGGCCAAGGCAGGGAGATCATTTGAGGCCAGGGGTTTGGGATCAGTCTGGACAACATAATGAAACCCCGTCTCTACAAAAAGTACAAGAATTAGCCAGGCATCTGGCAAACACCTGTAATCCCAGCTACTTGGGAAACAGAGGCATGAGAATTACTTGAACCCAGGAGGCGGAGGCTGCAGTGAGCTGAGATCATGCCACTACACTCCAGCCTGGGAGACAGAATGAGACTGTCTCAAAAAAAAAAAAAGAAAGAAAGAAAAAGAAAGAAGTTGCTTTAATAAAGAGTCAAATTAGTGTCACTACTTGCATTTAAGTGGCTTCCAAACTTAGACATAATGTTTAAAATGTCAAAAAGATTTTATCACAAAGTACCTTATGGTTGCAAATGGTACAATGATTCACCAGTTATGGAACAGAGTTGAGCAGATCAGGAAATCAGTCTTCCGCTTGGGTTCAACCATTGCCTTGTCATTTAAGGAGATTCATAAACCAATTGAAAAGGAAATGGATTAGAAAACCACATTTTTCTGGTTTTAAAATTAGTAAGCAAATCTATTTCTTTTTCTTCTCTGAAACTTACCAGAAACATGGAAAAGGGAGAACAATAGCAGATATTTCATTCTTGTTAAATTAAGAAGCACCTTAACTTATTTGCTTTATAAAAAGAGAGCTGTAGCTATAAATAGTATTAACAATAATGTAATAATGGCCCCCAAACCCCATCCTCAGCATATGGAAGTTGGTCAAACACAGTCAACAACTGGACCAGGGAAGAAAAGGCACCTGCTGATGAAGCGCAGGTGAGCCCCAAACTTGGGGCTTAGCTTGAGAAGGTCCTTGGCTTCACCCAGTAAAGAATTCAAGGGTGAGCTGGTAGTGTTTTACAGCAATATTTTATTGAACAGTACTGTTCCTTGTAGAGCAGGGCTAACACTAGGCAGTGCTCCCAGAGTTGGCAATGTATGGGCTCTTGACAACTGTATTTATACTCATTTATTCCTACTTTCAGTTACATGCAAATTGAGGGGTGGGTTATTTAGAACTTTCTAGGAAAGGGCAGTAACTTCTGAGTCACTGCCATGGAAAGGGGTGGTAACTACTAGGTTGTTGCCATGGCATTTGTAAACCGTGATGATGCTGCTCATTAGTATGCTGTCCCATGCTGATGAGCAATGAGGGTGGCCACGGATTGCCCTCCTCACCATCCGCTGGTTTCTGTCAGTTTCTTCACTTTATCCTGTCCAGATCAGATCCTGTTTTGGTCAGCAGGGTTATGACCAGAAAAGAGGTCCAGTCAGTCTCCTACTTCACTGCCACAGACAATCTCAGGCAGATCTAGCAGAACCCAGCACTCTCCAAAATGGCATGCATACCTTGGGGAAAACCAGTGACCTCCTGTTTGAACTAGTAAGATTGCAATGAGCAGAATGTCTTTGAAGAGTTTCCTAAAACCTGATCAACACCAGGAAAGGGCAGAACAAGCAAGTCTGAATAAGGAAATAAGCCAACAATTTCACAAGAACCAGGAGAGAGAAATTCTGGGTAATAAACATTCCTATCATTTCTGAAGGGAAGTAAAAGCTAAGACACACACATACACACACACACATACACACATACATGTATGTTCAAACATCCAACCCTGTCTCATTTGGGATCACACTGTGGGCCAGAAGGAGATCTTTCTAGCCTGCCTCATGGCATACCTCTGACTCCTGTTCCATATAGTTTTTCCAAAAATAGCATCTAATCTACACTGCTCTGAGGAATTATCACAAAGGAAATTGCAATAATGTATGAAAACACTGACAGAAACAAGAGGGACAGGAATATAAAATAGTAGGCTGAAGAATGCATACTAAAAAATGTGTAACACCAAGCAGATAAAAGGTAACCAAATAGTTTCCTGTAGACTCGGGGAACATAGAGAAAAAAGGTATCTCCATGAATCAAGAGATTAAAGCAGAGAGACAAGGGCTCACAGAAAAAGTAATAAGACTACAGGCAGAGATGAAAAATTATCTCCAGAGCTTGGGAAGATGAAAAAATAATTGCAGAAATAAAAGTTGTTTTGGGAGAAAGAAAAGAAAGAGACATACTGAAAACACAGTCAGTGAATTGTCAGCCTTGAGAAAATTGAGCAAAATGAAAAGTAAATAAAGAATTTAAAGATATCAGAGATAAAATGATGGATATGGAAGAGAGACAAAGGAGATTCAACAAACACATAATCGGTGTCCCTGAAAAAGATAAAATAGAATTTAAAATTTTTCAAAGATACTATTTAAGAAAACTTTCCTAAATAACAAAAAGCTTAAATCTATAGCTTAGAAGAACATACTGTGTCCCAGGAAGAAAGTAAAATAGATGAATCTATACTGAGACATAAATTAATAAAGGTACTGGACTAAACATTTTTAGGAAAAAAAATTTCAATAGACATACACACACAAAAATTTTTAATACCAAGTAATCTGTAGGTTCAAAAAATTTGGTTTAGCCTCTGACTTTTCCATAACAATTTTTAAAACTAGAACACAGTAGGCAATATCTACAAAGTCTTCAGGAAAAGAAAAGGTGATCAAAGATTTATAACCTAGCAAAATGTCAGTTAAGTTTAAAGATAGTTAGTATTGTTTAACATGCAAGGGAATATCATTCCCATTAGCATTTCTTGAAGAAATTACCCGGGGAGAATTTTAAATCTGCCAAGAGTTGAACGAAAAAGTTATGTTAATACAACTTATGGTGAGCCCTTAAAATGCTTAAAGGTAGAACAAAGGCTAAAGAACCATGGAGAGATACAGAACAAAACAGAAATGCCACAGGGCATAACAGTATAAAAATGATAATATAAGTAATAAAAGTCAGGTGGTAAAAAGGGAAAGAAGGCAGGTATTTGTGTAAGCACACTGAATTCCTAGTTTTTCTTAATGGGGATGGCAGGGGTCACAATACATTGTTCAAAGCTAATAAATCAATTAATTGAAGAATAATTGTATTAAAAGTTCTAAGCGAATTAAGAATAAAAATATGATCAATAGGCTGGGCGCGGTGGCTCATGCCTGTAATCCCAGCACTTTGGGAGGCTGAGGCAGGCAGATCACGAGGTCAGAAGATCGAGACCATCCTAGCCAACATGGTGAAACCCCATCTCTACTAAAACTACAAAAATTGGCTGGTTGTGGTGGCAAGCACCTGTAGTTCCAGCTACTCAGGGGGCTGAGGTAGGAGAACCACTTGAACCCAGGAGGTGGAGGCTACAGTGAGCTGAGATCACACCACCGCACTCCAGCCTGGGCAACAGAGTGAGACTCTGTCTCAAAAAATATATATGTGATCGATAAAAATAAAGTGTTATAGATGAAGGAAGAGAGGTGACAGAAGGTACATAGTAAGTGTTCAGCAAATGTTATGTGGTTCTTAATTGTTCACACTGGGGTGTAAATACATACCATCTAGGGCAGAGATACTAGTTTCCCTCCAATATTCATTATCTCCTCCTTTTAAGTAGTAGAATCCCAACTTTCCCAGAAAAACGGCTGCTTTTCCCAGGCTCCCTTGCAACTAGGAATGATCATGTGACTAAGTTCTGGCCAATGGGATATGAGCCAACTAAATGTGTCCATCATCTGGGAAAGCCCTTCTCTTCCTCTTTTCCCACTGATACATAGTGAGGCCACTTGGATCACCCAGATGAAAACAATATCCTGAAGACGGCAGAACAGCAAGATAGAAAGAATTGCCCTACCACTTTGACTTTCATGTAAGAGCAAAATCACTGTCTTATATAGCAGCAGTCCCCAACCTTTTTGGCACCAGGGACTGGTTTCATGGAAAAAAAATTTTCCATGGATGCAGGGGTGGGGATATTGTTTTGGGGAGATTCAAGCACATTACATGTATTGTGCACTTCCTTTTGTGTGTGTGTGTGTGTTTTTTTTTTTTTTTTTTTTTTAGACAGAGTCTTGCTCTGACTGACTCTGCTGACACCCAGGCTGACAGTGCAGTGGCACAATCTTAGCTCACTGCAACCTCCGTCTCCCAAGTTCAAAGATTCTCATGCCTCAGTCACCTAGGTAGCTGGGATTACAGGCACACACCACCGCGCCTGGCTAACTTTTTCACTTTTAGTAGGGATGGGGTGGGATTCACCATGTCAGCCAGGGTGGTCTCGAACTCCTGGCCTCAAGAGATCCACCAAACTCAGCCTCCCTAAGTGCTGGGATTACAGGCATAAACCACCATGTCCATACAATTTTTATGATTATTACATTGTAATATATAATGATATAATTATACAACTCACCATAATGTAGAATCAGTGGGAGCCTGGAGCTTGTTTTCCTGCAACTAGACAGTCCCATCTGGGGGTGACAGGAGACAGTGACAGATCATCAGGCATTAGATTCTCATAAGGAGCATACAACCTAGATCCCTCACTTGCACAGTTCACAATAGGACTCACACTCCTATAAGAACTTAATGCTGCCACTGATCTGACAGGAGACAGAGCTCAGGTGGTAATGTGAGCAATGGAGAGTGGCTGTAAATATAGAAGCCTCGCATGTGCACCTACTGCTCACCTCCTGCTATGCGGCCCAGTTCCTAACAGGCTATGGGTACCCTGGGGGTCCAGGGTTGAGACCCTGTATTATATGAGACATGTATTTCGAGCCTCCATCACATACCAATGAACCTACAGTATAACTTAACTAAATTCCATCTTAAAAAGAATAATGCATTACATACTTAAAATCAAATATTATTTAGCCATAAAGAGAATGAAATTCTGATATGTGCATGGATGAATCTTTAAAATATTATGCTAAGTGAAATAAGTCAGATGCAAAAGGACAAACATTGTATGATTCCTTTCACATGAGGTGGCTAGAATAGGCAAATTTGGAGACAGGAAGTAGAATGGTGGTTGCCAAGGGCTGGTGGGAGGGGGGGCTATTGTTTAATGGGTACAGAGTTTCCGTTTAGGATGATGAAAAGGTTCCGGAAATAATGGCGATGGTTAAACAACATTGTAAATGTACTTAATGCCACTGAATTGTACTCTTAAAAATAGTTAACATGATACATTTTATGTCATGTATATTTTACCACAATAAAAAAGTCAGGGAAAAAATAAAACAGGAAAGAATAGTCAGGAAAATTCTTTTTAAGAAGAGTCGCAGGGAAAGACAGCTATGCAGTCTAATACGGTAGCCAGGAGCCTGCCCCTGTGGTGCTGCCCTGTCCCTTACAGAACCTCTAGTCATTATGTGGCTATTTACATTTAAATTTAAACCAATTAAAATTAAATGAAATTTAAAGTTCAGTTTCACAATCTCACTGTCCTCACTCATTTCAAGTGCTCAGTGGTCACACTGGACAGCAGATACAGAACATTTCCATCATTACATGAAGTTCTGTCCAACAGCACTTGTCTAGAGCAATCTCCTTCCTGAATTTTAGACTCATACAGCCAGTTGTCCATCTGTGTGTCTTACAGGCACTCCAAAACAAACTCAAGCACTTCTCCTTCAGTTCCTACCCCCAAAATTCCTTTCTCCTTCTTTGGCATTTTCTCTGTATGTAAACAGTATCATCTGGCCGGGCGCAGTGACTCATGCCTGTAATCCCAGCACTTTGGGAGGCCAAGGCAGGCAGATCACCTGAGGTCAGAAGTTCCAGACCAGCCTGGCCAATATGGTGAAACCCCATCTCTACTAAAAATATTTAAAAATTAGCCAGGCGTGGTGGTACGTTCCTGTAATCCCAGCTACTTGGGAAGCTAAAACAGGAGAACCTCTTGAACCTGGGAGGTGGAGGTTGCAGTGAGCTGAGATTGTGCCACTGCCCTCCAACCTGGGCAACAAAGTGAGACTCTATCTCTCAGAAAAATAAAATAAAAAATTATCTTCATGCTGGTTGTCTGGTTGTTCAGATCAGAATCTTTTACATGTCCCCTCTCTCTTTCCCCCAACGTCTAATCAACTACTAAATCCTACTAATTCTAAAATCTGTCTGTGGTTCTGTGGCCTCTTCTCTGCCTTCACTGTCACCTGGGTGTCCACACAGTCTCCTAACTGGTCCTCCACATCCTTTCTTGCCTTTTACAAACAGCCTTTTCTGCACACAGAAGCCAGGGAAATGTTTCAAAAACACTGATCAGATTGTGTCAGTCTGTGCTACAAACCCTTCATGGGCTTCCTGTTGACCTTAAGACAAAGTCCAAAATCTTTTCTTTCCACAGCCCTGCATGCTGTGCCTCTGCTGCCCACCTCCCTGCCCACTGCCCTATCCCCTTTATAGGCAGTACCCCAGCCATAGTGAGGGCAGCAAAGTTCCTCCTCCAGGAATATTCTTCAGCGCTCTATCCCCCACCTCCTGGCTAACTCCTAGTCCGGGTCACCACCCCCAAACAGCTTCCATAGGAAGGAGGGGGGTACTTTAAGTCACCAAAGATGCAATCAAACCCCTAAAAACTCCAGTCAGGCCTGCGATGCATCCCTCCTCCACTTACTGCTGCTCGAACAGTGAAATCTGTTAGACCGACCACAAACGAGGTTGAAGGCTGGTGTGTGTGTGTGTGTCTGTGTGTGTGTGTGCATGCGCGCGTGCGCAGGACTTCCATTGATAGAGAAAGTGTAACCCACCCAGCTGTACTGTCAGGGCAAGAATCATGTCTGCTTGCTGCCGTATCCCCAGTTCCTAGAGCCGTGCCTAGAACACCCGGATCCTCAGTGCATGTTAAAGAAAGGATTAGTCAATCAAGGGGCTTGTTCTCTGCCCAGTTACTTCTAAGCTGTAAGTGAAAACTCTCAGATGCACCAGCAGACCAGGAGACCTCCCCGACTTCTCAGGCCAACAGTGGTCTTTCTGAGACAATATCGCCACTCTCCAAGCCCCTAGGGGAGAAGATGGTCAAAGAAAGGAGAATGGCAAAGGAGAAAACAGCAGATGGAGGAACCCTATTCCAGCTGCTGGCAGCAATGAACAAGGAAAACCAATCTCAGTTTGGAAAGGGGAATGTTTGTAGGGACTTGGCCAGGATTATAATGAAAGGAGAAAATTCATTAAATGTTATGAAAATAACACAATATTTTTCTCATATCTGGAACTGCCTGAACCTTTCTCATTATAGTCACAACATCAAAACAAGCCCTGGATCTGTAAGAGGCAGGATAGGACCTCTAATCTGTAGAGAGCTGGGAGGCCCAAGGCCATGGCCAAAGGAACACAATGAACTCAGGTGTGGATGGTCTTATCCAGAAGGCAGTGTACTTGGGCCAGAGCCCAGGCAACAGGAGATAAGATTGCAGGTGAGTAGCAGCTCTGGGAGCCTAGGTATGTGGTCCTTGCTCAAAGGAGTAGATGGATAGGAATCAGGAAATACCCATGCAGAGTGACAGACCAATAGCCAATGGCCCATCTCCTCCAAGGAGACCTCCCTGATGTCCTCTGCATAGTAAGGATGGAGGTACTTTTAGGTACAAAAGCTGCAAATGAACCCCTAAAAATTCCAGTCTAGGGCCCCTGGCCTGGTGAAAAGTGACACTTCTCTGATAAATGTTTGCAGCTCTCAGGGAATTAACCGGCAGTGCTGGAGGGGAGCAGGAGAGCTGGTAGGAGAGCTGGCAGCAAGTGTTCCTCCCCAGACTCCCACATGCCTACAGTTAACTCTACAGTGGCCCTCGCAGCCATCTCAAACACTGAGAGCTTCTTATGGCAGGAACCACATCTCAAAGGATGCACAAAGTGGAATGGAAAGGGAAGTGTCTGCCATTCAGGTAGGTTTTTTGGAGAGGGAAAAAGTGAGTCTGCAATCAAAAAAGAGAGCCTAGAGTTTTGCTACTCAAAGATTTGCTATTTCATAGACCAGCAGCATCAGCATCACCTGGAGCCATGTTACAAAGGCAGCACCTCGGGCTCCACCCAGACCTTCTACATCAGAGTCCACATGTTAACAAGCTCCCCAGGTGATTCGCATGTTCATTATAATTTGAGCAACAACAGGCTAGAGAGCTGAACTTAGGTCTTTGGGACTCCAAACGCATACATCTTTGAACACCCGCATTTCCATGGTGCTTTGAAAATCATACAGCCCACTGGCATGTTTTCTTTTTATGCTTCCCCAGCCTGAATAGACTTGAGCAAGGCAGGAAGACAAATAGGAAGATAATATTGTGAAAGAAACTGGAACTCATTAATAGAGTGTCTACTCCAAGCCAATCACAATGCTGGAAGCTGTCCCATGTATTCTCTTACTAAGTCATCAAAGCAAGTGCTGAAGTCAGGAGAATAGGCAGCATTTTCCAGATGGAGAGAGGCTGAGAATGGTTGAGTAACTTTACCAAGTTCGTGCAAGTTGTTTAGCTGCGAGAAACAGAGACCTCATGCTAACTCAAGCAAAAAGGTGGTGTTGTAAAGAAAACAGATGACCCAGAATCCTAAGATAGGAAACACAAGAAGACCAAATCATAGGAGCCTGAAAGTGGACAGCACCTGTCTGTTTCTTGCCCTGAGATGGGGATTCTTCTGCAAGTAATTTACTCATGGAGGCTCTCAGGAGGAAGGGAGGGAGGGAAACAGGACAAGGAAAGGGAAAGAAGCCAAGCTAGGATGTCATCCCGGGTGGAGAACAACTTCATCCTGATGCCACAGGGAGCTCAGGTACAAATGGCACCACAGAGTTGGTCCCCTCTTGAGATAAGGAGGCTGGTCTTTTGTGCCCCATGTCAGCCAGTCACTGGCAGCGGCTTGCTAGGGGAGGGGAACCCACCAACCTGGCCTGAATGCCATCAGGCCAAGGATTTCTATGGACAAAGGACAACTATAAGGCATTAGTGGTCAACATTCACAGCAGCCTGAGGGATGGGGCACCTGCCCAGTGAAAAGAAGGAGCACTGGCAGTGCACATGTGTGTGCATGCATGTGCGTGTGTGTATGCATGTGTGCACGCCTGTGTACATGTATGTACATGTGTGTGCTCGTGTGTGCATGTGTGTGTGTGTGCATGCATCTGCATGTGCGCACGTGTGCGTGCGTCTGCATGTGTGTACGCATGCAGGTGTGTGTGCATGTGAGTGTACGTGTGTACATGTGTGCTCATGTGTGCATGTGCATGCGTGTACACGTATGTACATGTGTGTGTGCATATGCGTGTGTGTGTGTGTGTGTTTCTCTCTCCCAGGGACAACCTCTACTCTAGCATGAGGCATCTCTATATCTCCTATGCCCGGCTCCATTCTCCTCACCTGTGAAGGCAGTCCTCCTTCCCCCACACTATCCTCTTCTGCCTTCTAACTCATGTGCACACGTCTTAAGACAACCAGTCCAGCCCACCAAGGCCTCTTGACCAAAAGGTTTCAGCTCCCCATCCTCATTAAGTCTGTTAGCCAAATTCCTGAGTGAGAAATCCAATTAGCCACACCAGTCACGGGTCCCAGCCAACAGACAGAGGCACCCTGAAGTCACATGTCCACTCCAGCCATCAGCTGAGGATTCGAACAACATAATGAAACACAACCAAGAGAACTGGGGAATAAGCCTATTCTTCTTCGAAAAACTTCAAGTGAAACAGGCTGTGATGGAAATTTCTAGTTCTGCTCATTGGTTGGAATTCAAACTAACATTTCTCTGGCAGCAAAGCTGTGTTCCTCCCTCATTACTTCCCCTTCTTAGTGTAATTGTTCAGAACAAAACTCTGCCTGGGTTCAAATCCCAGCTGTACCACTAGCTGCTCATAAAACCTCAGACAAGTTATTTAACTTCTCTATGCCTCAGTTTCCTCATCTGGGAGTTAATATTAATTCCTGCCTCGTAGGGTTGTTAGGAGGATTAAATGAGTTAGTATTTGTAAAGCACTTAGAATAATGCCTAACGCATAGTAAGCATAACAGAAGTCACTGCTAAATAAATGGATACAATAAATGCATTTTTCCAGCTCTCAGCAGGAAGGCAGAGATGAACAGGGGTAGCCCTATGGAATGGAAGCTGACCAGCGCTCCAGAGACTATTGACACATTGAGCTGTCTGGGATGGAGCCCTGGGAGACAGACAGCAATGTTACTAATGTGGCCTGGGCAAGAAAGATGCTGCTGTTCCCTTTCAAGAACTCAGCTCCATGACAACTTGAGCTGGCTGGGTCAGCATGGACGTCAAAGCTCATGACAATCCCTGGGAATAATAGCGACCAATATTTCTAGCATTCTGCTGTAGATATTATAGGGGATTTTTATGGGTTGAAATGTGTACCCCCCACCGAAATTTCCTACTCAGAGATTTGCTATTTCATGGGTCAGCAGCAGCAGAACTTGGAGCTGATGTTGAAGATGGACCCCCCTCAGAATGTGACTATATTTGTAGACAGGGTCTTTGCAGGGGTAATCAAGTTAAAATGGGGCCATGAGGGTGGGCCCTAACCCAGTATGACTGGTGCCATTTTTTAAAAAGGGAAATTTAGGTACGGAGACACATAAAAGGAAAATGGGCTGGGCACGGTGGCTCACGCCTGTAATTCCAGCACTTTGGGAGGCCGAGGCGGGCAGATCACCTGAGGTCAGGAGTTCGAGACCAGCCTGTCCAACATGGTGAAACCCCATCTCCACTAAAAATACAAAAATTAGCCAGGTGTGGTGGCACGTGCCTGTAATCCCAGCTACTCAGGAGGCTAGGGCAGGAGAATCACTTGAACCTGGGAGGCGGAAGCTGCAGTGAGCTGAGATTGCACCACTGCACTACAGCCTGGGTGACACAGCCAGACTCCGTCTCAAAAAAAAAAAAAGAAGAAAATGGTGTAAATGCTGGGAAAAGATGGCCATCTACAAGCAGAGGAGAGAGGCTTAGACAGATTTTCCCAGCATGGCTCTCAGAAGGAACCAACCCTGCCAATACCTTGATCTCAGACTTCTAGCACCCGGTACTGTGAAAACACATTTCTGTTGTTTAAGCCACCAGTTTGTGGTACTTTGTTAGGCAGCCACAGCAAACGAATACAGTGCCTTTGTCTGCACCAGGTACCATGCTGTTCACTTCACAGGCCTTAGCTCAATTATCCTCCCTCCCATCCTGTGAGGTAGAGGTTGTACTGTCCCACTTCACAGAAAACTCAAGCACAGAGCCAGTAAGTACCATCTACAATCACACAGTTAGAAAAGTGCAATTCTGGACCCTGGGCCATCACTGAACTGAAGGATACCTGGCACACAGGAAGTACTCATGTGGCATGTGGGAAGCCCTCAGCCGGCTGGCGGGAGGCCTTCACCTGACATGTGGGAAGCCCCCACCTAGCATGAGGGAAGCCCTCACCTGGTCGTGCTGCTGCCACTCCCCTGTTCTACCTCCCTCTTGAGACCAAAGGCCTCACTACCAACCAGTCCATCAAAGCTTTGAGAAGGAGTGAAACTGCCCCACTCTGGGGAATATCAGGTAAGAAGCCAGGCCCGAGGGAGAAGCAGGGCTTGCCTAAACCCTCACCGTCTCAAGCTCCAAGAAGCAGAAGGACCTAGAATTGTTGTAGGAGTTATTAAGAAATGATTTTAGGCAGATAGAGAGGAAAAGGAGTCCTTGGGAAGTTTTCATTTTTTAAAGCATCTCTGGAAAAGTTTCTTGTAAAGTCCCGGCTCTTAGAGTCGGTCTGGCAACCTTTGATATGTAAATGTAGGCCATTAGAAACTGGGTCCACCCAACATGGCCACTCCAGCGGCCTTCTTGCCTTTGCCTCACATGTTCCTGGCAACATGGCTGCCCCCACATAGCCCCACGTGTGTAGAACATGGTGCCAGGAATTTGCATATTGAAAGGCTAGGGTGGAAGGGCCAGCTTTTTCTCAGGCTACATGAACAACATGCCTAGTCAAACCAATGCCTTGAGCCCTATGCAAATCAGACACCGCCTCCTCCAGACTCTGCATATATACCTGGCTGGTTTCCGTGGCAGGTGGGTACCTCCTTTTCTGGCTTTGGATCCCCCACCACCAACTCCCCATCTCTGTACGCAGGAGCCTCTTCCTTCTGCCATCTCTTCTTTTCTTTCTTGCCTATTAAATTCTCTGCTCCTTAAAACCACTCCACGGGTGTCCATGTCATTTTATCTAAATCAGCGTGAGGACCAAGAACCCTGGTGTTCTCCACTCATCCAAGCTGTATGAGAATCATGGCCTCTTTGAGTACTTCCTATTTCCTGTCTCCTGCGCTGTCCTCTGGCCCCCATTCTTTGTTGAATAGCCCTTCTTTCCCCATCTTGGAGCAAGAACCTCTCCTTCCTGAGAGAACTGGAGACCTACTCTTAATTATCCTAAGGGAGGAGACCACCCCTCATATTGTCTTATGCCCAATTTCTGCCTCCAAAGAAAGAAGTAGTAAACACTAAAAGGCAGAAGTGAAATCCACAGGCAGACAGCCTGGCACCACACCCTGGGCCTGGTAGTTAAACATCGACCCCTGACCTAATTGGTTCTGTTGTCTATAGATTACAGACATTGTATAGAAATGCGCTGTGAAAGTCCCTATCTTGTTTTGTTCCAATCTAATTACCAGTGCATGTAGCCCCCAGTCACGTTCCCCCTGCTTGCTCAATCAGTCACAACCCTCTCACATGCACTCCCTTTGAGTTGTGAGCCCTTAAAAGGGACAGGAATTGCCTACTCAGGGAGCTCGGCTCTTGAGATTGAAGTCTTGCCGACGCCCCCAGCTGAATAAACCCCTTCCTTCTGTAACTCGGTGTCTGAGGAGTTTTGTCTGACGCTCGTCCTGCTACAATCCCCTTGAACTGGCATCCACGTCTGAGGCTTTTCTTCCTACTGGAAAACTGCCTTGCATCAAACTAAAATAAACTCACTCACAGCCCCCACTGGGCTTTCACATCTGAGCCACAGACCTGACGATGTTATTACTTTGTATGAGAACCAAAAGATCCACCAACAAAAGAGGCCCAGCAGAGGAACATCCGAGAAGAAAGATAGATGGCTGCCAGCACACAAGAAGCACTGCTTTCTCTCCTAAATTACTTCTTTTTAATATACAAATGGTGAGGTTTTTCTTATTACTGGGGGGAAAGTGTTAATTTGTAAAAAAAAAATGGGAATTTTTTTCACAATAAAAGCAAGAAGAAATTGGAGTCATCCACAATCCCAACTCTCAAAGATAACCACTGTTTTTATAGAAAAGGAATTCTATTTATGAGTGCACACAGACATGTAAAACTGGTCCTGTTTTTTCTAAGTATGTTGTAAAAATGTTTCTGTGCTGAATCAAAGACTGCTATTTGTGCTCATTTGCTATTTAGTAACAGAACCCATCAAAATGTTTTATGATTGTCCACAATTCTTTTTAAAAACCCTACTTCACAGCCTCCTTTCCATCTAGATGTAGCCATGCGACCAAGTTCTAGCCAGTGGAAGGGATGGGAGTACTGCACTGAAGGAAAGGGATATGCTGTCCATTGCCCACTCTTGCTATTTCCAGCTAAAGGGAGTGAAGACAAAGTGTGGACTGTCTTGGATCATGTTCTACAAGATAACAGGACAGAAGACTGATAGCAAGATAGATAGACTGATAACAAAACAGACTGATAACGAGACAGAGGGCTGATATGACAAAATAGACTGTTAACAAGATAGAAGGCAGAGGAACAAAATATAAAGAGAATGGGGCCCTGAGTGACCTCATGGAGCAGAGGTACTACAAGCCCTGGGCTGACCATCTCCAAACTACGAATGAGGAAGAAACTCCCATTTTCTTTGCTTCATTATAAATTGGGTCTTCTTAATAGTAGCTGAATCTATATCCTAATACATGTCTCCAGGTCTCCCTCTACAATACAGTTTGAATGACTGCATATTTTTCATCATATGGATGTTCAATATCAAAATTTACTGAATTCAACTAAGTATAAATTGTTGGTCATTTCTGTTGCTTTTAAATTTTTCATAATAAATACCACTGCAATGAATATCCTCATACATATACCTTGGGTATATTACTGATTATTTCTTAGGATATGTTTATAGAAGTAGAACTGCTGGGTCAAACAATACAAACTTTAAAAAAGCTTTTTGTCTTTCAAGAGTATTATGTTTATTGTAGGAGGGTAACTTGCTTGAACTTCCACCTGAACATCCTCCTAAACAAATTTTTATTTTCATAGGCTTGCAAGATTTGCCCCATATTTATATTTATTATGCCCTCTCTCCTGTATGTATGGTAAGAAGTATAATTAGTCATGTTTCCTAGGTTCATGTGTGTGTAGCCTTAGGGATATTACTTAACCTCCCTCCATTCAGCTTCCTTGTTTTTTAAAATAGGGGTTCTAAAACTACCCACCTCATAAAGCTATGAGAAATACATGAGTTAATGTGGGTAAAGCTTTTAGCACCTACCATATAGAAAGTGCTCACTAAACACTAGCTATTATTATTTTTATTTTCTAGGATTATTTATGACAGTTGCTTTCCATTTAACAATACATTTAGATTTATTCCAGGTTCAAACTACTTACACTCTTACTGCTCACCACTGAAATACTCAATTTCCCATTCTTAAAGTGTTTTTTTCAAATCCTGATATGTTGAAATGCACTTTCCTGTGCACGTTTCAGAAAGAAAAATATATATATATATATATATATATATATACACACACACACACACATATATATACACACACAAGTGGTATAGTCCCTGTCTCTGCATATCTGAGATATTTTTGAGATGGAGTCTAAATCTGTCACCAGACTGGAGTTCAGTGGCGCGATCTCAGCTCCCTGCAACGTCCTACTGCTGGGTTGAAGCAATTCTCCTGCCTCAGCCTCCCAAGTAGCTGGGTTTGCAGGCACGCAACGCCACGCCCAGCTAATTTTTTTATTTTTAGTAGAGACAGGGTTTCACCATGTTGGCCAGGATGGTCTCGATCTCCCGGCCTCATGATCTGCCCACCTTGGCCTCCCAAAGTGCTAGAATTACAGGCATGAGCCACCGCGCTCAGCCGAGAATGTTTTTAAATTGTCTTCCAATACCAATGACCTCTTGTTTGGCCATAGAATTTTTGGATAACTTTTCCTTCAAAGCTTTGATGTCCTATTTTCTTCCGTATTCAGTGTTGCAGAGAAATTTGCTGTTAACGCAGTTGGATCTTTCTTATTTTTTAAATGTTTACTTTCATGTGTACTTGTAGGATTATTTCTTCAGCCTTGAAATGTAAAATTTTCCCAGGTGGTGATGAGGGGATGGTTTCTTTATGTTAAATTCATGGTAAGGCTTTCCATCTGCAGGTTCAAGTCTTTCTTTAGCTCAGTTAAGCTTTCTGCAACTACACTGTTAGATGCTGCTTCTGCTGCAGCTGCCACCACTGCTAGTATTGCTGCTGGAACAATGTTCTAGGTTTTGAGTCTGTGTTGTTTCCTCTTCATCTCCTTCATCTTCCCTCTCATTACTTTCAGATCCTTATGTTCTGGGAGAGCTTCTCAGATACTGAGTCTTATTGATTTCTACTCTTAAACAGTTCTTAAATCTGTCTACCTCTCTCATTCCCAGCTACTGCCTCACCCCAAGAGATCTTCCTGCTTCTATTCTCATACCTCTACAATTCATTCTCTATACAGCAAGAAGGTGAAAGGCATCTCTTTTAAAATGTAAACTGTGTCATTCTTCTTCCATGTGTCATTCTTCAGTGGTTTTTCTGTTGCATTTAGAGTAAAATCCAGTCTCCTAATGGCCTCCAAAAAACTGCATGGTTCAGCCCTGTGGGTCCTAAGTGATATTTACCAGCCTTTCCCACTCAGGCCTGTTAGAGTTGGTAGCATTGTAGGATGGGTGCAGAGCTTGGAGTGGTAGGAAAATTCTAAGAAGGTGGAGCTTCTCTTATGGAATAGACTCCACACACAGCTATCAGGACAAGGATAAAAAGAGATGAAGATGCAGAAAATGAGGCTTGGTATGGAGGAATAAGTTGTCACTGTTTTGAAGGGCCAGGAGGTTCCAGGTCCTAAAGACATTTCTGGATCAGACTAAGAAGGTAATAAAGAGTGTATTTATTGAACATCTACTATGAACAGACATTGCTCTGCATTAGCCCATTTAACTTCACAGCTTTATTAATTACTCCCATTTTTAATAAAGAAAGGGATACTCTGAGAAGGTGAATAACTTGCCCAAGATCCCATGGCTAACAAGGAATGGAGACAAAGATAAAATGCAGGTCTGCATGATTTCAAAATGTCTCATCTTTCCCCTGTAACTTGTGTCCTCCCTAAAATGAGAGCTGCAACGTGGCAGCTGGTGACAGAGCCATGTAGAACTGGAAGGCTTGGATAGGTCCTTAAGAGAAAAACCAACTTCTTGCACTGTTTCAGTGACCTTCAGCCTCGTCAGAGTAGGCTATGTTTGGCAGGTAATAAATAGATCCCCAAATATAGCAATCCAAGCAGATATTCCTGGCTGGAGGACAACTTTTTCCATGTTCCCTCCTATGGATCCACCAGCCTTGTCATCAGAGGTAGCCTCCTAACAGAAGGAGGCCGGCCATCATCTGCTCTTCAAATGCAAGATGATCTACCGAATGACTTCAAGATCTTTAGAGATGGTACAGTTGCCATTTTGGGAGGCTGAGGTGGACAGATCATGAGGTCAAGAGATCAAGACCATCCTGGTCAAGATGGTGAAACCCTGTCTCTACTAAAAATACAAAAAGTAGCTGGGTATGGTGGCGTACACTTGTAGTCCCAGCTACTCGAGAGGCTGAGGCAGGAGAATCAGTTGAACCCAGGATGCGGAGATTGCAGTGAGCCAAGATCACACCACTGCACTCTAGCCTGGCGACACAGTGAGACTCAGTCTCAAAAAAAAAAAAATTGCAAGGAGCCTGAGTCCCAGCACAGAAGGTCATCCATCAAATGCCCAATTGCACTATGCCATGAGCAAGAAACAAAACTTCTACTCTTGAAAAGCCACTGAGATGTTGGAGTTTTTTGTTACAGCAACCAGCATGAGTTATACCAACTAATACAAATAATATCACAGGTTGAAAAAAGTAAGGCTCCAAAAGGCAAGGTGCATATTCATGTCGTTCTCATGTTAAGTTCGGGGCTCCTTCCCCAGGGACACCCTGTCCTGGTGAACTGCAGCTAGTCCTGGTTCAGGCTTCAGCTCTCTATGGAACTCAGGGAAAGTCACTTCCCGTCTTTGGGCCTCAGTTTTTCCATTTGCAAGACAAGAGCTTTGCCTTAGATGGTGGCAAGGGGCACTCTGAAGGCATCTAAATACTACCCACAGCCCAAATGCGTCATTCCATAGTGACATGTGCAGTCACCACACCCATTGGGTCATTGAGTCATTCATCGTAAGAAGAGGGTCAAAAACTTTTTTTCCCCAAAAGAGTCATTCCAGCTTATTATAGAATCATCTACATTTAGAATGCCTTTACAGTAACCATGGAAACAATAGCATGTGTGAGGCACAAACTTTATTCTAAATCTGCTGATGAGGATGAAGAAATGGCTCCTTGTGTGGACCTCAGAGGGCCCAGCATGGTTCTGCTCCCTCCTCTGTTGGGGCGCAACTTGACTGCCGGCCATAAGGAGCTAAGGCCAGGAAGAAGAAGACTTTCCTGGGGGAGATGACCAGTATCGAGAATGAATTTTGCAAGATGAACTGAGGCCTTCAGTAAACCTCCAGTGATCTGGGGGAATAAATACACCAGTTGTATTTATTTTTCTGCCTGGCCTCCATTGCCCAGTACAACCTGAAGGCAGAGGACAGAATGGCTGTTTGACACAATCCACAGTGATCACCTCCAGGACACAGAGAAGGGGACAGTACAGCATAGATCTAGAGGGGCAAACAGAAGGTGCCCAGCACACCTTCGAAGCACTTGTCCCACCTTGTAACTTAGCGGGGGTTACAATATATAGCACCCGAGTGACCTCCAGCACTGCTGCCCACCAACTCCTCTGGCAAGTCCTGCCCACCTGCCACATCTGACCCCTGCATGTGAATACCAGCCTGATTGACCTGAGGTCACTGTGCCCCCTCTGATAGTGTGGTTAAGACCATGGACTGCCCACTGCTCAATCCTGTGCCAAATTACGCCACACTCCACCAGGCCACACTTAGCCCAGTCTCACTCTCTTTCCCATGTGGCTACTTCTGAAGTACCAGAACTCCAAATGTCAATTTCAGCATAGCATCCAATCAGTCAAGTAGCTAGGGAAAGCTGGGAGGGGAATCAAGACCTGTAGGCTTTGCTCTTGGGGCAAGTTCAAACCAAAAGGTCTGGCTTTGCCTTCCTGACTCCTCCTACATGGAAAAGGATACCAAGTCTGCTACATATAGCTGTAAAAGTTGTTCACTGCACGAAGGTACCAGCTAAATTGAACAGTGAGAGTTCAAGTCCAGTCAGTATTCTACTTACCAAGCTGTGTATCCTGGCTTGGGCTGGGTCTTCCCAACAGAAAGGATGTCTTCTTTCCTCTTGCACTAAGGTGCCGTATAGGCTAGGGAGCCACCTTGAAACAAATCATACTGGAAATCTCGGCAAAAAAGCTCATGCTCAACAGGACTGGGGCCTGGAATATTCTCTTTATATCTCTGATTTTCAGGAAGCCTGATGGCTTCAAGGCCAGTCCTTCCTGTAGAAATTCATTACACAAGAAAAGACCTTCTAGAGTAACAAAAGATATCATTGCAATTACATTTATCAAAGAAAGCATGGCAATCAATGTCTTATGCACAGACCGTGTTTCAAATGCCCTTAATCAATGGCTGTGCTAATTACACATTTATTGCAATTAATTTCATTTCAATTATACCTTAATTATTAACCTTGAATGAGATTGGGCAGCTCAGAGAGTTTGTGTCGCCACAGAGCTAGGACCCAGAGATAAGTTGCTGTCCTTTGATTGAAAGATGCCACTCCATTAAAAGTTGGTTTATTGGCTCAAGGCCTTTTTGCAGGGGGGAGGGAGTTAAGTTTCTCCAGAGAGGCAATTCATAATGTGAGTCTGAAATTGAACACAGGAAGGCAGGCAGCTGTGCTTACAAATTAACTAGAGCTGATGTTTAATTTGCTTCTTATTGATGCCATTTCCTCACTGGTTCATTAGCTGTAGTGGGAGAATAAATGCCTTCACAGTTCATTCTTTGCAATGTCCTCAGCCTCTGTGTCAGCCTCATTTGTTCCTTATCTTCCCTCCAAAAGAGGGCTCTCTCTTAGCCTAGCTCCTTATGTCTAAAGGCTCAGCTCTGAATTTCTGGGCAGGGTCTGGGCTTCAGTCTCTGCACAGAGCAGAGTCTCCTTGGTATCTACAGTGTCTACCCACTGAGACTCCCAAGGATAATGCCATTGCAACAGTCCAGATAGGGGTGTTGGAAAATAACTTGCCCTGTGGCAAAGCAGAAACAACTTGTATGATAATAGAACTAGGGTTTTAGAATCCCTCAGACCAGGGTTCAAGTCCAAGTTGTGATACTTCTCAGCTCTGTGGTCCTGGGAAGACAGGTTAATCTCCTGAGTCAGGTAAGTGCAAAACAACCATGCCCAACGCTTGGTAGGAACTCAAAAAGTGCAACTGCCTTATGCAATAAACCCTTCTCCAGGGTTTACAGCAACCCCACCTTGGGGAGATTTTTCACTCTCAGGGCAGAAGACCTTTCTACAAAACATTTCTTTCACTAGCTCAGGAGGAAGGAAATGTAGAGATTTTCTGGTCCAGATCTTCATCTTAAAGTTGGAGAAGGGAGGGAAAGCTTGCAGTCACACTGGGAGTTGGTACCGGAATTGGACTATAGCCAAGTCTCCTGGTTCTCAATTCTAGAGCTTTCCTACCATATCACAAGCTAACCTCTTTGAACAGTGATTTGTCAGTATCTGGTAAAGATTGAAAATATACAAATATCCCATGTATGTGCTCAGGGAGAGAAGAATAAAAATATTTACCGCAGCATCATCTGTCATCAAAAATAGTACCAACTTAAATAGCCCTCAACGGAGAAACACAGAGACCTGGAGACTAAGAAAACAGAGTCCTTGAAGTCAAGCTGACTCTGATTTTGGCCTCCTAAATGAAAAGATAGATAGAAGAGCTCTTGTTTGCAAAATAAATTCAAGACCTACTTATCTATCAACAGCAAAAAAAAAAAAAAAAAGAGAGAGAAAGAGAGAGAAATGCAGAGGCAAATTGTGATGTGTTCATAAGCTGGAATACTATACAGCCATTAAAATGGATATACCTGATCTATATTATCAGCATGGATTAATTTCTAAAGTATAATGTTTGAATTTTATAAAGCAAGTTGCAGAATATTTATAGCATGACATCACTTATGTTAATTTTTTAAATTCACAAATTCAAAGAGAGAGGTTATAAATACATCCATATGTAATTTAGATATTAAAGCATATGCAGGAAGAATATATCAACCTGAGGGGAGTGGCCAGCTGGAAGAATGGGAGAATGGGATCAGGAGAAGCACAAAGGGGACTTCAGCAATAAGAGAAGCATCTACTTATCTTTTGAGAAAGATTTCACGCAAATAGGATTAAATGTGCTCATCTGTTCATATTGGGTGGCAAGTCCTTGGTCTTTTTGCTTTCCAAACTTCTCTTTCTGTTTGAAATTTTTATCACCCATGAAAAATAAAATGGTTAAGCTTTGATGTAGATTATCTGTCTAAAAAAAATCCCAATGATTATCACTTACGGAGAACAGAGACTCTGAAATTGGAGATGGTTCCAAGATAACACTCAACAGCACGAGAGACAGGAAGATTACATGTCCCAGTTTGCCAGACCTAAAACAGAGCTTGTTGCATGTAGTACTCACAAATATTTATTGAATGAATTAAAGAATTGAAATATAATGGATACCAAAAAATGCATTTTCTCTCCTTTCCTCATGAAAGCTAAACAGGAAAATTAGTTAAATGGGGCAGAATGAGTCATGGAAACTAATGAGAAGCCCTTTGTCTAGTCTTAGACTCTTGGAGAAAGATGATGATGGCTGGGACAAGAGTGATGGTAGTAGACATGGAGTGAAAGCAGTGGACAGGTTTCAAAGACAATAGGTAGGATTTGCTGATGGAATGGATATGGGGATTAAGGAGGAAGATCACAGCTAAGATTCTGGCTTCACTACTCCCTTGGAGAAGAGTAAGGAAGAGGGAGCGATTCTGAGTTTCATCTTGAACATGCTGTATTTAAGGTATAACCCAACTTTCAAAGGGGAACACACTTCCTTCAGTGCCCCATCCAATACCAAGAACATCTCTCCCTGGGCTCAGGGAGAGCCCAGCCCTATACCAGGGCTCAGCCCTATACCAGGTGGTGGGCTCAGCCCTATAACCAGGGCAGTGTGTGTCTGCTTGATGCCCCAAAGGGCTCCTAGCTGCTATTCCTTGGGTTCTCAGGAAGTTTCCTGTGACACAGATGTTAACTTGCCACAGTCAGGTGGACTTTGAAGCAGCAAGTCTGCCAGAGTCCAGGACGGCAGAATGTTCCCTCTTACCTTCACGTTCTCAAACTTCTGATAAGAAGCTGTATTAGTCCATGGTGGCTGTATTAGTGTATTCTTGCCCTGCTATAAAGAAATGCCTGAGCCTGGGCAATTTATAAAGAAAAGAGGTTTAATTGACTCACGGTTCCATAGGCTGTACAGAAAGCATGATGCTGGCAGCTGCTGGGCTTCTGCAGAGGCCTCAGGAAACGTACAATCGTGGCAGAAGGTGAATGGAAAGCAGGCACTTCTTACGTGGCTGGAGCAGGAGCAAGAGAGAAAGGGGAGGTGCCACACACTTTTAAATGACCAGCTCTCACAAGAACTCACTATCACAAGAACAGCATCAAAGGGGAAATCCACTTCTATAATCCAATCACCTCCCACCAGGCTCCACTTCCAACACTCATTACATTTCGACATGAGATTTGGGTGGGGACACAGATCCAAACCATATCAGTGAAACACCCCTGTAGTCCCAGCTACTTGGGAGGCTGAGGTGAGAAGATTGCTTGAGCCCAGGAATTTGAGGCTGCAGTGAGCTATGATTGTGCCACTGCACTCCAGCCTGGGTGACAGAACAAGACCCCACCATAAAAAAAAAAAAAAAAAGGCTGAGCCTGGTGGTTCATGCCTGTAATCCCAGCACTTTGGGAGGCTGAGGTGGGTGGATCATGAGGTTGGGAGATCGAGATCATCCTGGCTAACATGGTGAAACCCCGTCTCAACTAAAAATACAAAAAATTAACTGGGCATGGTGGCACGTGCCTGTAATCCCAGCTACTTGGGAGGCTGAGGCAGGAAAATCACTTGAACCTGGGAGGCAGAGGTTGCAGTGAGCCAAAATCACACCATTGCACTCCAGTCTGGGTGACAGAGTGAGACTCTGTCTCAAAAATAAAAACTTCTAGTAAGAGTGTTTCTGAACCCCACCAGAAGGCTTTTATCCCTACTGGGTCTGACCCCAAAGGGGACCCATTCCAAGAGCCTGTTGCCTGTGAGTTACATAGAAATATGAAAGGATTCCCAGCCCCTGCCCTCTCAGGGAACACTCCACTGTGACAGCACTGGCATGCACCCAACAGTCAATGTCTGCCTTCATATCCCTAAAAGAGAACAGAGAAGGAAAACCCTTCTGTGAGTGGAAGGTTTTACAGTGCCAGTGAAAATTATTCCAAAAGTAATTAACATAATCAAAATCTTTGTAGGTCATGCTGAAAATGCCATTTCTTCAAACATTAGTCTTGCTCTTGGGTCTCATCCATTTTTTTTCTGTCCTGAATAGTGTGGAAATGTTGGCTTTCTCCAGATGGACTCGCTGACTCTTGGTGGCTGCAAATGGATTTCCCAAAGGCTGTGCACAGTTGGTTTTCTTTCAGCTTTTCTTAACTTTCATTTATTTTTCTTCCATCCTCACCCTGGCATTAGGCCAGTGCTTTTGGGTTGAATAAATTTAAAATGCCATTTTTGATCATTGGAAAAGCCAAGCCCACCTTTGAGCCGTATCACATAATGTAAATTTTTCAGATGAAGGGATTACAGGTCATCAATCTCTCCACTAACACTTATCCATAAAGTCCATCAGACACCAGCGTATCAAGTCCTGGTTCAAATTTTGTGCAACTCCAGGGTGCTTCCAATTATCTCAATGACTCTTTCAAACTTCTCAAAAATTTCTCAAAACAAATCAAATTTTCATTCAGTGTCCAATCAAAAATAAGCACACGTCATTCAAGACTTTGAAGTAGGGTTTCTTAACCTGGGGTGCACAGGTCTATGGATAGAATTCAGTGATCTATGAACTTGAACAGGAAAAGAAGTTACCTCTTTTTTTCACTTATGGTCTGAAATTTAGCATTTTCTTGCATTATGAATGTAGGCAACAAACCACAGTAGCAGTAGCAGAATCTGGGGCTTTCACCAATAAAATTCATGGATATTTTCATATCACCTAACAGTTGCTACATAAATCAGGTATTTTTAAATATCTACATTTAACACTACTTTGAAATCACAGTAATTATTAAACCTTCTGCTAGCTTGCTATTTAAAGTGCTAACAAAAAGCACATTTATTACAATATCACAAATTTCTTAACATTTGGATAACTTTATTTCAATATAATTGATTTCGTTTGGAATTCTATGTCTTTTTATACATTTAAAGTCTTTATACAGAGCTGAAGTTCAGAGGCCTCATCAAACTGATGATTGCTTGGGGGCTTATGCAGAAGAAAAAGGCTAGAAGCCCTGCTTTGGAGGGGAAGAAATAGGGGAAGGAGGGAAGAAATTCAATAATCAGAGATGGAGAGCCTAAAATATGCAGTTCTGTTCTGAACTTATTAAGGGGAAGAGGCATACAAGAAGGAAGCATTAATGTTATGTAGTAAAGAACTTAGCCATTCCCAATGAGAGGTCTGACCTTTTTCCAGGCTCCTAGGGGGTAACCTCTAAACCCTTGAAATGTCCTAAGTGATTGGACTGTGTTATTCATGGTGGCCCCTCTGACCACACCTTGTTTATGCTACCAAGGTGGCTCACGGTGGGCCTCTCTAGGGAGGTGCTGGGGATTGAGTTCACCCTTGTGGGCCATCAACCAGTCATGCCTATATAATGATGCTCCAATAAAAACTCTGGACACCAAAGGGCAGGTGAGCTTCCCAGGTTGGCACAGTACACCATCCATTGTCACACCTCAATGCTGAGAAACTAGCACATCCTGAGGGCAATGAAAGCTACACATTTGGAGCCCTTTCAGACTCCATCCTATGCATCTCTTCCTTTGGCTGATTTTAATGTATCCTTTTCCTGCAATAAACCACATCCATGATTATAATGGCTTTCAGTGAGGTCTGCAAGTCCTTCTAGAGAATTACTGAAACCTTAGCGTGGTTTTAGGAAGCCTCCTGAACTTACAGTTGGTGTCAGAAGTGAGGTTGGTCTTAGGAGGACTCTTTCCTCTAACTTCGTAGTTGGACCCTACCTCCTTGCAGTTGGGGTCAGAAGTCTTGGGCAGACTTGGTAGTTGGGAGGTCAGTGCTCTCCTACCTTTCAGTTTGGCTGAAAGGAGTAAATGTACATGGGAATCACCTGAGGATCCCATTAGTTCTGATTCAGTATGCCTGGGGGTATGACTCGAGACACTGCAGTTCTAACAAGCAACAGGTTGTTGCTGATGCCACTGTCTCTGGACCACACCTTGAGTAGCAAGCTCCTAAAGCACAACCAATGACATCTCTTCTCAGCTTCAGATCCTCAGTGAGCATCAGCGACCACTAGAGACAGTACACACCCGAGCACGGTATTCCAGGTCCTTCAGGATCCGGCCCCTACATTCTCTTGCATCACCCCTCTTGGCCCTAGCTCTCTCTCCAGTGGTCCACCTGGAATGTAAGACCTCCATACTCACATGTCTTGTCCATCCAGCCTGCTTCTGGCCACAGGCCCACCTCTTTATGAGCCCATCCCTGCCCCTGTCCCAAAGCCAGGCTCAGCCAAAAGCATCAGCAATGGCAGGCAGCTCCAGTCTGGCCCCGACCCCTGGCCCAAGCTCTGAGAGCTAAACTGATACCAAGGTGGGAGCTCTAGGCACATCTAGCAGGGGAAAGGCCAACTCTTCATTTTCTACCTCAGTCCCTAACAGGTTATGTGAGGAGACTGATTCCTTTCTGTTCCTGGACTCCAGTTCCGTATGGACAGGACTGAACCCATATCTCAAAAACCTAGTGGCCTAGGCCTAGCTCCTGGAGTCTGACTTTCCTGATGCCGGCCACCTGTCCAGACTGCTGATAGACACCTGTTGCTGGGACACCTTCTGTTTTCTACCTCATCCTCAGCCTTTGTGTGGACTTTGAGAATTCATTTTTATATTCTACCTCAGATTAGAATTCTAATTGAGAATTCGATTTTGTATTCTACCTCATCCTCAGCCTTTGTGTGGACTCTGAGAATTGCTGCCACCTCTTGTGGATATTTCAGATGGTGGTTTAAGAATACTCACTCTTTGCCACCCTTCTCCTTGGGAAAGACATACTTTGCTCTGGCCTCATGATGGATGGAGTGTACTTGCCCTGACCCTTGACTTCAGGCTTAGCCTCAGGACTTTCTTTGTCCAATGGGATGTTAGCAGACCTAACACAAGAAGAGGCTTGACATGTGCTTGTAGAGTTGGGCTGTGCACTCTTGCATTCTGGTGACCTACAGTGAGAAGAACAGGCCCCAGATGACAACTGCCCCTCTAGCCTAGGATCCAGGATGAACCCATGTGGAGCAGATCTGAGCAGATCCACGTTGAGAAGTGTAGCCCAGCCAGATCCACAGTTCAAAGCCCAACCAACATCTCCCAACATCCAGTAACCCTTAGCTATGTGACTGGGAATTTGGGGAGTGGTTTGCTATGCACCAATAGCTGGTTGATACACTTTGGACATGTGTGCTTATCCCACTGGACTGAACTTCCTGGGTCCCCATCTGCTCCAGGTCAGTTCTCCCAGAACCTAACTCACATCAAAGGCAAAACTTGTGCCAGTTCCCAACCTTTCTTTCCACTTTATATGTTCCTATTTTGCTTCTCATTTTCTGTGTAATCTTGGAGAAAAAATATTTAACTTCTGAGAACCTCACTTCTTTAGGGTTGCAGGTAATACTAGATAGAGGTGTTTGTTAACTCTCTAGGACAATTCTAGGCATACAGAAGATGTTTAACAAATTGTAGTAAGTCAGCCATTCCAGGCTGATCCCTGAGAAATAGGATGGGCACCACTCCATTGAGGTGCTAGAGAAAGAACCCAAACCCTAAGCTGGAGACTAATTTTACATTTTCAACCTCCCTTCCTTGGGCTTCCCTTGTTTCTTGGTTCCCAGCATTCTCATAGCACTTGTAGTTCACTACTATGATGTGTCCACTCTCATTTCTGTCTTCCCTGCTAGATTAGAGGCCCCTTACAGACAGTAACTATCACTTACTCATCTCTGTATCCTCAGCCTCTGTGTAGCACAGTGCCTGGAATAGAGTGTGTGCTCAATATATGTTTATTAAAAGAATGATTTAGTCATTCAATGAATCAATGAAAACAAGGAAGAAAGAGAGGGAGGGAGAGAGAAAAAAGGAGAGGAAAAAGAAAAAGGGAAGGAATGAGCAACAGAGGGAGGGAAGGAAGGAAGACAGAAAAAACGGAAAAAGGATATACAAGGAGTTGGATGGATGGATACAGGGATGGGTGAGGATGTCTGTACCTTTGGAAGGGTAGATAACAGGTGAGTGCATGGTTTATGGATGGATGAATGGAGCCCCTCATCTGTGGAGATGTCCAACAGCTTCACACTGCCTTCTTTTTCTATCCCCTCTAGCTCTCACTCATTCCTCTCCTGTCACAGGCAACTCCTGGGTTTAAGTGTCCTTTGGAACAAATAACAAAACTCCAATTGGCGTGTGAGGGCTTCTAGCATTCTAATTGTGAAGCATGCTCCTGAATGACTTGTGAGCTAAGGGGAGCTTGAAAAAGCCTAAGATGCTGAGAGAAAATGAGAATCATGACATCTTGAAAAGGAAACCAATTTTCTTTAACTAAAACTGTTGCCTCTGTAAACCATATTATAAATCCAATAAATTCACATAATGCTATGGTAAATCCCTCACAAAAGAGAGAAGAGGGGGAGAGAAAGAAAAGGATAAGAAAAATCTTACGAAGATTTCCAAAGTCATTGTTCTCTTTAAAAACAATAGCTTTGATCCTTATGTTACTAACTACCTGAATTCAAATACAGGCTCCACCAATTCCAAGGAACTAACTTCGGCATATCACTGAAACCCTCTGCCTCAACTCCTTCATCTATAAAATGAAGATGGTAATACCTACTTCATTATATTATTGTGAGAATTATTGAGATCGTATAGGTAAAGCTCTTAGGAACCTGCCATACACATAGCAAGTTATAGGGAAAATGCACCTGAGAACATTAAGCATGCATTAGGACGACCCTGTATGGCAGATGCACCTGAATGTGTGTTCCAAGCTAGGAAATTCAGGAGTGGTCAACCCAGAGATTCATCCCTTGACTGTGATAAACATCTGAGCCCCTGGTCTGTCCTATGGAACACAGGCTGTACAGGGATTGAGGCCCTGAGTTTTGGGATAAATGAAGTTTGCCAGGTAGAGGTCATTAAGGGAAGAGCGTTAAGTGAAAATGCTAATATATTGCCTGATTTTTTGATAAAAACCACTTGAGGGGTAGGGAAGTGGAAGAGTGGGGAGGTGGGGAGTGGGAATTGTTAATGAGTAAAAAAAAAAAAATAGTTAGAAAAAAATGAATAAGGCCAGACATGGTGGCTCACACCTGTAACCCCAGCACTTTGGGAGGCCAAAGAGGGCAAATTGCTTCAATCCGGGAGTTGGAGACCAGCCTGGGCAACATGGTGAGACCCTGTCTCTACTAAAAATATGAAAAAAAAATCAGCAGAGCATGATGGCACATGCCTGTAATCCCAGCTACAAGAATCACTTGAACCCAGGAGGCGGAGGTTGCAGTGAGCCAAGATCATGCCACTTCACTCCAGCCTGTACAGCACAGAGAGACTATCTCCAAACAAAAAAAGAACAAGACCTAGTATTTGCTAGCACGATAGGGTGACTATAGTCCAAAATAATTTAATTGTACATGTTTAAATAACTAAAACAGTATAATTGGATTGTTTGTAACACAAAGGATAAATGCTTGAGGGGATGGATGCCCCATTTTCCCTGATATAATTATGCATTGCAGGCCTGTATCAAAACTTCTCATGTAATCCATAAATATATACATCTACTATGTACACACACACAAAAAAAGGTGTTTTCCCCTAACTCCTTAGAATAAAGAGCATTGTCTTTCTGATCACAGAAATAAGGACTGAGAGAAAATGCAATATAAACTGCATGCTGTTTGCAAGCCATTGCAGTTTCCTTGCCCAGCCTGACATCATGGGCTGTGCGGTTATGTCATCCAGCCCACCACCACTGGGCTGTATGTAAGGTGGAGATCTTGTCCAGCCCACCATCACTGCACCATGTGTGTATGTAAGGCAGTCTCCTCTCCAACCCACTGCCACTGGACTCTCTCCCCAGTTAGGAACCCCCTAATAAAACCCCATGCCTCAATTGCTGGCTCTGGGTCTCTTCTTCAGTTTCTTGAACCTGGTGCCTTCTCTGAGGTTAATAGGATTTAGCACAACATAAGTGTATAATAAATATGGGCAATTGTTATTACTATTACTCCCTACACTCACAATGGAACACAGCATCAGGACCTGGTGACCTAGGGACCATGAGTAGATCCCACACTGCTCCAAAGACACTCATCCTCCTCAACAGCCTCACATATCATCATTCTCTACCCTGATCACCCCTAATGATCCTGACACTAACTCCTCCCAAGCCTAATGCCAAACATCATCTAACCCAAATGTGGATGTGGACCATGTGGGCCAGGCTTCAGACAGCGTTATATTGTAAGAAAGAGCCAACACCCAAAAGTAATTCAAAATACTTGAAATATCACTCAGTCGTTCAAAGAAATGTCAAAGGGAGAAGTACATTCTGAACACACAGCCACAAACATCTTTAAAACTTTTCCTATCACTGCTGCTTTCAATATTCCACACACAGCATTTACCCAAAACTCCCTCTCTCCTTCACCCACTCTCAACGCCGGATCATGAGGTTCTTCTATTTCTCACCCCCTTCATCTCTTCTCATATTCGTTCTTCATTGGGTAGATCAACTTAATCTTCTCACATCTTAGTGCTTCTCTCCATTTCTACCTGGATTCTAAATAACAAAAGTAAACCCAGGAACTGACCAAGTAGACCAGAATTCTTCCCCATAGAATCAGGGAAGATGTTAAAAATACTCCTTCTTAATTTTTGTCCCTGCTGAAATCTCCATGCCTCTGCTCAAGCTATAATATTTCTTCTGCCTGGAATGCACTTCCCTTTTTTTTTTTTTTTAAAGACAGAGTCACACTCTGTCACCCAGGTTGGAGTGCAATGGTGTGATCTCAGCTCACTGCAACCTCTGCCTGCTGGGTTCAAGCAATTCTCCTACCTTAGCCTCCTAAGTAGCTGGAAATACAGATGCACCCCACCATGCCCGGCTAATTTTTTGTATTTTTAGTAGAGACAGGGTTTCACCATGCTGGCCAGGCTGGTCTCGATCTCCTGACCTTGTGATCCATCCTTCTTAGCCTCCCAAAGTGCTGGGATTACAGGCGTGAGCCACCATGCCCGGCCACACTTCATTTCTTTTAAGAAGCCTTTGGTGGGCCAGTCTCTCTGCTCTGAGAGCTGGGCGTGAGTTGGAGATGCAGAAGAGGCAGAGGCTGGAAGTCTGAGGTCTAGTTTAGGTAGCTGACTCACCTCCAGTCTGATTTGGAAGTGCAGAATGTGCTTTCCACAAAGCCTGAATGACCACTGGCCTGGTATGTGGTCCAGGGGACATAACGTCCAGTAGAGAGTTGGACTAGCTGACCCCCAAAAAATCAGATTCTGTGGTATTCATGACAGAACAATTCCATTGCAGGAGAAACAGGCCAACATTGGCAGAAGAGCTGGCCATAGCCACCAGTTACCCCTGTGGTCCTTATGAGGCAAGAAGCTCAGACTTGGAGGGTAATACAAGCTCCTCCAGACCAGCAGGTCCATGGTAGCCTCTCTACAGCCTCATTTCCACTACTGCTCCCCATCCAACAAAGTGTGGAGCATGGAGCCCCTAGACCAGACACCTTTGGAAGAACACCTTGAAAATCTTATCTTTCACACAGCAGTTTATGGTTTTCAATGAATTGTTACCATTGTCCACCACCTGAGACCAACAGAAGCAGAATCCCAGTTCTGACTCTAACTCCATGTGACTTTGAGTGTGCCACTTCATCTCTCTGGGGCTCAGTTTTCTTGGAAGTGTATCAGTCAGGATAAACTAAATGCTATGCTATGTAACAAACAAGCTCAAAAATCGATGCCTTTTACTGCAAGTATTGATTTATTGCTCATGATAAATAACCAAAGTGAGCCTGTGAAAGGCAGTGCTCTACAGAGTCACACAGGCAACCAGAGTCTCCTCTACCTTGTAGCGGCAACACCTGGAATGTAAGGCTTCCATATTCACATGGCAAGGGAAGAACTGCGTTAGACTGGAATTGTAACTATCTGAGAAGTGACACTCATGAGTCCTACTCAGATTTTATTAGCCAGAAGTAGGCACTTGGTGCTGCCTACTTCTGATGAAAGAAAGAAAGAAAAGAAAAGAAAATAGAAAAGGAAAGAGAAGAAATTGCATGCTGTTAGCAAGAACAAACAGGGAGCCAAGAAGCCTAGACCACATATGGAACATCTGATTAGTAATACCATCTCTGCCGCAAGGTGTGATAATAATACTTCTATTACTAGGTGACTAGAAGGATTAGGTGAACAGTTGTTTTGCAAAAAGGCTTTCAACATTCAAACCTCAGAAAATATTTATTGTGCAGCTACTGTCTCCTAGGTCTTGTGCTTAGTGCCACGAATACAACAGTCATTCTATCCTCGTGTCTTGTGTATGAGGCAGACAAAAATCACCTAATCGCACCAATGAGGGTGTCACTAAATACTGCAACAGATGCTCTAAAGAGAGATGTGCGGTGATATAATATGACAGGGAGCCTTAACTCATCCGAGCAGTCCAGGAAGACCTCTCTGAGGAAGTCACTCTTGAGCTAAGATCTGAAGGATGAGCAAGGAGTAAGTAGATGAGCAGTTAAAGAGAAGACAGCCAGATGTGTGCACCTGTCATCCCAGCTATACAGGAGGCTGTGACAGAAGAATTGCTTGAGCCCAGGAGTTCAAGTTCAGCCTGTGCAACACAGCAAGACCCTCACCTCAAAAAAAAAAACAAAAAAAGAGAGAGAGAGAGAGAGAGAGACAGAGAGAGAAGGTGGTGCAGAGTGTTGTTGGCAGATGAAACAATATAGACAAAGGCCCAGTGGCAGGGAAAGCACAGCATGTTTGAAGGACTGAGAAAAAGTCGGAGAGGCTTGGGTACGGAAACCAATGCACAGCTTGGAATGAGAGGCAGTCAAGTTCAACAGAGACCCAACCCTGTGGGCTGAGACAGGACTTATTTGTCCTTTATCACCAAAGCAAACTGAGGTAACATGGTTATTATGGTCACCATTCCCACTTTGAAGAAGTGTAAATTGATACTCTGAGCAGCCAGGACACCCAGCTAGAGTCAGGAGAGGAGGTGATATTCTGACTCACCCTAACCACTGTGTGGCCACCTCCAAAAGCCTCAGGACAATTCAGGACCAAGAACATTCTCTCCCATCACGGGAAGAAACATTTCCTTCCTGGAGCAGGTTCCACATCCCATCCAGTGATGTGTGTATACTCACAACATTGGCCTGTGCTGGGCCAGCCCCATGGGCCAGGACAGGTTGAGGCCAAGAGATGGGGATAGAGATAACTGGGGATAGAGACCCCAGGCACTTCCTTTTTATCTCAGCAGTACCATTATTTTACCATGTGACTTTGAGCAAGCAATTTCCCCTTCCCGGCCCTCAGTTTCTCCATCTCTGAAATGCAGGCATTGAACCAGATGGTCTCTGAAGTCCCAGCAACAGGAGTTTTAGGTGTGTTTTCCGGCTGAGTAATGAAGGGGGAAAGTGAGTAGACTCCAAACCAGTCTTTATCTGGAGAACTGCAATTTGCCAAACAAGAAAATCAAGGGGAAATTGCAAAGATGATGAGGGATGGACCTTTTTTAGGAACAACAACCTAATCACAAGTCACTGCTAGAGAAGAAATGTCACAAAAACCTTGATTTGCAGCTTTAGGGAGCAGCGTGCCATGGGATACAGGCAATTAACAACGTGAGAAGCTTCCCCAAGGCTCAGATGAATCATGAAAGGCAGCGTTGATGGGCTGGAAAGGATGCCAAACAGCACGTGATCAAAATCCTAGTCTAATTCATGAAGTCCTGTGGAGCTGTCCTACCAAGCAGTCATTCTGCATCTGCCTAGACAACCCTTGTGATGGGGACTTTTGTACCCACTCCCCTTTTGCACAATGCCCAACATACTGTATGGCACACAGCAAGAGCTCAACACATATTTTTGAACGAATGAACTAATTAATCAATAGCTGCAGTGATGTCCCTATCTCTCTCCTGGTACTTTTATCTGTGGGTTCTAGTACTACTCTCTGGAGCACCTCTGTTCTCATGACTGCCTATCTCAGGAAGAGATGCCCAAAAGTAGACATTTATTTTGGAGGTGCTTTTAGGAACCCCTGTTGAGGAGGAGGAACTAAGACAGGTTAGCAATAGAAGCCAACATGGGGTATGTTAATGAAAAGGTTAACACTGTGGGCAATTGTAGCTCAATCCTTCTGGGAAACCTCTGGGAGATGATATAGAATTCTGCTAGCCAACTCAGCAACCACCAGCCACATGGGGCTACTGGGTATTTGAAATGTGACTAGTCCAAATTGAGATGTAGACTAAGTGCAAAATACACACCAGATTTTGAGGACTTGCTATTTTTAAAAAGTGTAAGATATCTCAGTAATGATTTTTATATTACGTATGATTATGAAAGGACTATTTTTAATATATTGGGTTAAATATAGTGTTAAAATTACTTTCTTTTTTTTTTTTTTTTTTTGGTACCGAGTCTTTCTCTATCGCCAGCCTAGAGTGCAGCAGCTCGATCTCAGCTCACTGCAACCTCTGCCCCCCAGGTTCAAGCAATTCTTGTGCCTCAGCCTCCCAAGTAGTTGGGATTACAGGCACCCGCCACCACGCCTGGCTAATTTTTGTATTTTTATTTGAGACGGAGTTTCACCATGTTGGCCAAGCTAGACTTGAACTCCTGACCTAAAGTGATCCACCTGCCTCAGCCTCTTAAAGTGCTGGGATTACAGGCGTAAGCCACTGCACCCAGCTGTTTCTTTTTAATTTAAAAGCATGTATGACTCACACTTATGGCTCACATATTTCTATTGTTCAGTGCTGACATAGACCATACCTTAGAGTTATCCCACCCAAGGGGTGAGGAAGCTGAGGTTTTACCCACCCATTTATATCCCTCATTGGTTAAGTACTGCTCTCAGGGGTATAAAATCCTTAGTATTTCAATCTGGCCCATGCACCAGTGAGCTTCTGCAGCCAGAGAAAGCTCTCAGCCAGAGTTGCAAGAACTTGTCATAGGAAACCATCAGCATGTTCAGGAATGAAGAGTGCGGACGGATGTGGGCAGAGCACCCATGGCCCTGCTACCCTGCCCTACAGAAATCTGATGGCCATGTCTATGTCCTGCCCTTATGTCCCAGCCTCTCCCATCCAAAGTGAACGGCCAAATTTCTCTCTGCAAGTCCTTCTCATAAAAGTTGCTTTCTGTCCCCTCAGCTTCTGGAGTGTCTTCTCTAAACACATACCAGTTGGTCACTGTCCTTTTTACAGGGTGCTGGTTGAGACGGTCTATCCATTCACAGGCTTCTTAGCCCTCCTGAGCCAAGGACTCCTTAGAGATTCTGGTAACTTCAGGGAACTTCTCCCCTGAAGGAAAATTTTTCAGGCCATGTGCACCATTCTCGCAAAATTTTGCATTGCTCTTTCAAGGGGATCACCACCCCAGTGTCCATACATAGGCCTCTACAAAGGCCAGTGAACCCAAGATTGAAAACCCCAGCTCTAATGCTTGTCTGTCTGACTCCTTTTATTCTTCCATTACATATGTTCACATCTTTCTTTCTGAATGCTTTCAATTTTCTCAGCAGAAAAGGAACGTAGTTCCTAAAGCTGCAAGTGGAGGCAGGCACCCCAGAAAGTGGAGGCAGGCACCCCAGAGTGATCTCCTGGCCGTAGACAAGGAGTTGTTGAGCACTTGGGGTTACTGCCCACGCCAATCCCCATTGACTCACTGGCTCCTAATAAACAGCTGATTTGTGAAGATGAGCCTCACAGGCAACTGGGATATCAAGGCAAAGAATCCTCTGCCCACAGGGCACAGAAGGATAAAGCCAGAAGAGGCCAAGGACATCAGCATATGTTATGCATGCCAGCAAAGTTGAGCTTACGTGGCACGTCATTTTGATCCTTGAAACAACTCAGTGAGGTTTGCGGGGCTGTCGTCTTGATCCACAGATGACATTGGAATCAAGATAGAGACAGTACAGCTCAGAGGGGAGGAGCTTGCCCAAGAACACATAGGTAGCAAGAGGGGAAGCCAGGACTTGAACTGATATCCTCTGAGTCCCAGCCCTATGTCCCTTTATCCCCATCAAGTTGCTCCTACTGGCGGAAACGGCTAGCTGTCCACCCAAGTCCAACTCCTCTTACTCCATAGTAGCTGTGATTGGGACATGGCTGTTTTGCCAGGAACTGCAGTCCCAGCTTCTCTGCAGGCCAGGGTTGGGGTATGAGTGGACACAACGCGTGCCATTTCTGTCTCACTTGTTTACAAAGACATGTATGGTCCTTACGGCCCTGAAT
This sequence comes from Rhinopithecus roxellana, assembly GCF_007565055.1. NCBI lineage: Eukaryota > Metazoa > Chordata > Mammalia > Primates > Cercopithecidae > Rhinopithecus > Rhinopithecus roxellana. The sequence goes on from NC_044561.1 coordinate 116,673,292, forward strand.
TTGCACATTTTTCTCCTTCTACTGACAGATGGCAGTAATACGAGTGACCTTGGAAGCCACATAAACATGGCAGAGTCATTAATAAGACTGGGATCCTGAACATCCATGTGGAGCAGAACTACCTCCTGACCTGGAACATCCCACCTCTGACTATTACGTGGGAGACAATTGACTTCTTTGTTCTTTAAGCTATGGTATTTGGGAGTCTTTTGTTATAGCAGCTGTGCATTTTACCCTAACTAATACACACCTCTAGGGAACATCAAGCCAAACTTCATTATTATACAGAATCGTTTTTTTTTTTTTAATTTTTTTGAGACCAAGTCTGGCTCTGTCACCCAGGCTGGAGTGAGTGGTGCAATCGCAGCTCACTGCAACCTCCACCTCCTGGGTTCTAGCGATTCTCATGCCTCAGCCTCCCAAGTAGCTGGGATTGCAGATTAGCCACCATATCCAGCTAACTTTTTTTTTGTTTTTCTTTTTTTAGTAGAGATGGGGTTTTGCCATGTCAGCCAGGCTGGCCTCACACTCCTGGCCTCAGGTGATCCCAAAGTGATCTCAGCCTCCCAAAGTGCTTGGATTACAGGCGTAAGCCACTGTGCCTGGCCTTTCTTATTATACAGAATCATTCATTCATTCACTTATTCATTCATTCATCAAGAAAGGAAGCACCTGAACCATGGGAATGCTGGCAAACCAAGACAGCCATCGGAGGTCTCATTTTATCAGTGCCTCCAAGAAGAGAATAGGTCTTGTGAGGTGCAGCAGGACTCATGAGGCACTATACCTGCTACCCTGGATCAAAAGAAGTAGCAAAGAATGACCTCAGATGTTAGAGTATGAAGACACCCAAGGCTTGATCCTGAGTGTTGCCCTCCTGGCCAGCCCAGTGGAAACTTGGTCTGAGCAACTCAAAGGGCTTAACCGAATTAAACTAAGAACAACAGTTCCACTCTCCACAGAGCCTAAAATGACACTGTTAGGCAGGGCTAGGAAGAATATCTGTTTTAATCACCTCCTCTCACCTCAGTGTTGAGAGAAGGATTCCCACCCTAGGGTTATGCAGATAGCCAAGTGCACAACATCCAACAGTGGACGGATACACTCAAAAGTAGTGTATAGATCACATACATTCACAGCCAGGGTTAAGGAGGATACCATAACCACAGAGGGCCACACAGGGATTGTACTCAGGAACAAAGGGAAAAGCCAGGGTCTGTGGGAGGTAGGCTTTATAGCATTAAGAGAATGGGATGAACCCTCGTTCTCATGGGAGGGTGTAGTTGGCTTGTTTGAATAACTCCACAGGCTGGCACAAAACTGAAACCTGCTACTCAGGGATAAGCAGGAATTACATGCGGTCCTCTCGATGAGAAGGGCTATTTGGTTGCAGACCTTATGCATGGGAGCAAGTGGGAAAAGAAACCTACATTTAGGCTATTTTAGGACCTCTCAATTTCACCAAATGTCAAGACAGCACATAATATGAGGCCTTAATTGCTGGCCTCACACCATGCCACAGAATGATCCCTAAGGATTACAACACCAGCAGCCACAAGCTTCATCATCAACATCATCAGTTCAGGTGACCTCAACACCTACAGGATCTCAGCCCAGAGATTACACAATCTCAGAACCCAACACATACGTGCTCACGGCTGGCCCCAGTGAGCTGTGATTGAGCCTGAGAGGGGAAAGGGATAGAAACACTCTGTTACTTGCCTGTTCCCAACCCTCCCTCCTTCCTGTAAATCACCCTGCCTCAATTGGGTCAAAAGTCCCCACCACCTACTGTTTGAATCCCTCATTTTCCTCCTTTCTCCTACGTGTGAAACAAACATACATTAACACATCTACCCTTTGCTCTTATAAGAAAATGGGCTCTGCAACCAAGACAACCGCTTTTGGCCTATAGCACTGAACACAGGAGAAAGCCAGCTGCCCATGATAAGGGTCCATCCATCCTGGGACCCTCCCCTGCAGACTCCTGCCTCCTGCCCTTCTGTCTGGTTGCTCCCAGTGACCTGCTCAGCCAATCAGAGGACTGTATTTCTTTCTGCACCGGCCTTTCTCAACTTCTAGAATCAACTCCAGGTTTGAGATGCCATCTGGGCTGAACCCACAGAAGGGGATGAACTTTGTCTTGCTTTTAACATAGCTCAAGCACCCAGTTCATAATGACCTTCAAAACCCTGCACCTCACAGAAAGGATCCCCATGAAGGCACGCGTGGATATGTGGCCACTCTGCTGGGGTACGAACTTCCAGGTGCCATGCTCCAAAATCCTCCTCAGCTGTCACATTCCAGCTGCATTCTGGAGCCCAGACCCCATCCAGCTCCTCAAGCTGCTGTCCAGTGCTGATGTGGAGTGCTGTCTGGGAACCATCACCTTGCCCAAGTGCATCTAGAAGCCTTCCTAGAGTGTGGCTAAATCCATGTTGTTTACTGGGGTGTCCCTCCTCCTAGCCTTATTAAATCCACTTTCCCTCCATTAGAAATAAGGAAGTGAGTCAGAGCTCCACTTGGGCACCCAGGGACAATGAATGGCCCCCATGGTCCAGAGGGAATCCATAAACCAGAAAAGAAAATTAGGATCTGACTTCCTGGAGAAGCAGAAATGCTGCCAACGCTCTGCCCTAAGTTATCCAGTGGGTGGCCTGCTGGGAACTTAATCATATTTGGGGTTTTTTTCCTGAAGTAATCTTCCCTATTTTTGGCTAGTGATGTGTAACGCCTCTGGAAAGGAGGGGAGGCCAACTGGGGTGGTTCTGATGACTAAAACCCGATATGAGTTTGCAGGGGCTGCCCCAGACCGGGTAGTTTCAACAGAAATTTATTTTCTCATGATTTTATTTATTTATTTATTTATTTATTTTTGAGACTGAGTCTCACTCTTTCGTCCAGGCTAGGGTACAAAGGTATGATCTTGGCTCACTGCAACCTCTGCCTCCCAGTTTCAAGCAATTCTCCTGCCACAGCCTTCCAAGTAGCTGGGACTACAGGTACACACCACCATGCCCAGATAACTTTTTGTATTTTAGTAGAGATGGGGTTTCATCATGTTGGCCAGGCTGGTCTCAAGCTCCTGGCCTCAAATGATCTGCCTGCTTCGGCTTCCCAAAGTGCTGGGATTACAGACATGAGCCACTGCACCCAGACTATTTTCTCATGATTTCAGAAACTAGAAGTGTAGGATCAAAATGTTGGCAGGGTTGGTTTTGTTGAGCCCTCTCTCCTTGGCCTAAAAATGGCCATCTTCTCCCTGCATCTTCACAGGGTGCATGTACACATCTGTGTTCTCATCTCCTCTAGAAGGACACCACTCATATTGGATTAGGGTCTACCCCTATGACCTCAGTTTGTCTTCAGTACCCCTTTCAAAGTCCTATCTCTAAATACAGTCACACTCTGAAGTACTGGGAGTTGGGACTTCAACATATGAATTTGAGGAGGTTGGAGAGACACAATTCAGTCCAAAGCAGACCCCACCCATTCCCCTTCAGAGAGGGTCAGCAACCTCAGCGTGCCCCTAGGGCTAGGTTTTATGTTCCTGGAAGACCCACAAGTCCTGTCATGGGAGTCAAGAATCAGAAGGAGCCCTTCTGTGCAAGACGGTCTCAAGGAGAGAGGCAGTGCCCTGAGAGGGAGGGTGGGTGGAGGGAAGAGGAAGGGGCACAAACTGGGGGAAAGACGCCTGGTCACCACGTTTTAACAGGGATACGAATAAATTCATTGTGCTAAGGAAGATGAACTGACTGCGAAAAAACCTTCAAAATCACAAGGGACATTTGGCTTGAAGAGGAAGAGACATACGGATTAAAGATCTCTGTTTTCACCTCCCTGCAGAAAGGTAACCAATATGCCCCAGAGGACAGAACCAGGACCTGTGGGTAAAAAGCAAAGAGAGGCATGTTTCAACCACAGGAAAATAAAAATGTTCCAAGCAGTGAAATATATGACCTTGGAGTAAACTGCTATAATAAGTAGTATGCTCCCTTCACTCACAGTATTTTAGTCGGGCTGAAAGATCATTGGGGTGCTTAGAGGAGATGTTTTCATGCACTTCTCAAATTCTATAATGCTCCAAATCAGAGGGTTGGACAAAATAATTCTGCTTAAAATCTGTCCTTGTGGTCCTCTTGTCTTATATAACACTTAGCAATCTCTCTCTTTGCAGACTGGCTGAAATGCAATGAGAGTGCCTGATGACACATAATTCTTGGCACAGAATTCATGACATTCATCCCAAATGTCCAAGCTACTACTATAAATTAACAGATCTTCACACACATACACGAGCAGAAACATAGCTCTTCTAAAAAGTGTGAGAGAACTTCTGAACCACGTGAGGAAACCAAGGCTTTTGGAAGAATATGGCTCTGCATCTGTTGAGTCAGGAATCCATCATTCTAGAAGCGCACGGTAGTCAGAGGAAATTCCCCTCTCCTCTAACACATACACGTTGATGTCCACCTCCTTATCCCCAGCACCTGTGAATATGGTACCTTACAAGGCAAAAGGGACTTTGTAGGAATGATTAAGGTGGAGGACTCTTAGATGGGTGACATTCCCCTGGTCTATTTGGCTCATCCAGTCTAATCATGTGAGTCCTCATAAGCAGAGATGCCTTTCCTGACTGTAGTTAGAGAACCAGAGAGGCGCAGCAGGAGAAGCACTTTGCCACAAGCCAAGGAATGCAGGCAGCCTCTAGAAGCTGGAAAGGGCAAGATGATGGATTCCCCCGTAGAGCTTCCAGAAAAGTTGCACCATGTCAACACTCTGATCTTAGCCCAGTGAGACCGACATGGGACTTCTCTTCTCTAGGACTGCAAGATAAATTGAATACATTTGTGTTTTTAAGGTACTTGTGATAATTTATTAGAGCAGTAATAGGAAACTGATATAAAGAGTCAGATACTTTGAAATCAAAAAACCAGGATTCAACTCCCAGTCAGCAGAGTCCTAGCTGTGCAAACTTGGGCCAATTAATTAACCTTTCTGGATCTCAGTCGGCTGCAAATGGGGCCGTTCGCTACTCTTGCAGGGCTGATATAAGAATTAACGTAGATAATAAACCACTAGTAACGTGTCTGGCACAGACAACCCAGCAGATGTTCCCATCTCTTCTTTTCCACCTTAGTTGCTCCTAGCCTACTGTGTTATTTGTGTCATTGCTCCTTGGGAAATGAGGAAAGCGGGTTCCAGATAAGCCCAAAGATAGGCACAATAACATGCAACAGATAAGGGTTAAAGTGGGGTTTGCAGTCTGGCTTCAGGAAGCCTCACTTGGTGGCCTGCTCACAGAGCAGCCAAAGCAAATCCCAGCCACAGCACAAAGGGCTCCAGGAACCACATTCTTAGAGATCACTCCAGGAGGTGCCCTGGGGGCAGTGGTCAGTGATAACCAGGAGCATAGGCTGTGGGACTACACTAGTTCAAGGGCTAAGATTTCCCTAGGGTCAAGGTGTTCTGATTCAAGTGGACTGCCCCTGGCCCCCAGGTTTCATACAGGGCACTGGTGAAGAATTGTCCAGGTGTGCAGGAATGCAGGGTGGGAGGTGTCTCCTGGTGGTCTGAGCAGTAGGAGCAGCCTCTGAGGGGTGACATTTTTTAACAAACAGGGTCTGTGTCACCCAGGTTGGAGTACAGTGGCTCCATCACAGCCCACTGCAACCTTGAACTCCTGGGCTCAAGATGTCTTTCCTCCCTCCCCCGCCCTCCCCCTTCCCTACCCCACCAGCCTCCCTAGTTGCTAGGACTACTCGGGACCTATGCCACCATGCCTGGCTTTTTTTATTCTTTTGTACAGACAGTTTCACTCTGTGGCCAAGGCTGGGGTGACCCTTCTAATGCAGCTGGCAATGAACTGCATTCTGGAAGCTCAAGCAGTCACCCTCGTCCAGGTGAGCCTGGAAATCGTCATCACTGATATTGCTGCAGGTCACAGCAATTGAATAAACTGTGGAATTCCTGCTGTGACTCTGTTAGGCTGCAGGATCCAGGATCTACCACCCCTATCTAGTTCCAAAACTTTTTAATCACCCCATAAGGAAACCCTGTACCCAGGAACCACTAACCTGCTTTCTGTCTCTATAGGTTTGCCTATTCTAGATATTTCACATAAATGGACTCATACAATATGTGGCCTGTGGTGTGGCTTCTTTCACTTAGCATCACATTTTGGAGGTTCATCCGCATTGTGGCGTGCATCAGTACTTCATTCCTTAATGTGGCTGAGTCCTATTTCATTACACTTATTTTTTTTAACAAGATGTTCTACCTTTTCATTTTGCACTGGGCTCTGAAATTATGAAGCTGATCTTACGAAGCTCTCTTAGGGGGTTGCAGAGACTGGTCGCTCTCAAGTGGACCCTTGCCTCCCCGCCCTCCTTGCTCCACGCACCCTCCACTGTGCAGCCAAAATGGTCTTCCTTGGATAAAGCCTAAGCATGCCATGTCTGTACTTAAAATCCTCCTGTGACTGACACCCATCACCCTCACCCCTACCATGTCTCAGCCCCTTGGCTAAAGGATCCAGCTCTCCTAAAGAGCCAGGCTATAGAGAACCTCCATGCCTTCACCCATGCTCCCGCTCAGCCTGGAAGGCCCTCCCCACACTGCCCCGACTTCTCGCAAATTGACTCCAGTACGGTAACTCTATGAGCCTAAGGTCCTCATCCTCAAGAATGAGGCGAATGGTAAAAGGGCCCTTAGCTCAGTAATGACAAAGATGCAATTTGCTTCAAGGCTGACCTTCAGGACGAAGGACTAAAAAAAATAGATGAGTCAATTTAATCTTCTGCACTGACACTTCCGGGGATCAAAGAACTTACTTACAAGGGAACTTATGTAACCAATGAGATATAAATAAGCACATTACAGTATTCCTGCTTCTGTCCAGCTTAATGGCCAAGAAACTAATTGTCAGAAATCGGAAAGGAGCTGAAATAAATATGGGTAGAGTGCTGTTTGATATTATGAAAAAACCTGCCCCAAGAAATAAAGGCAGGGACAAAGATAGGGGATGTCCAGATGTCCAGTGGGCAATTTTTCATTGTGGTGATTCTCAAGTCACCGCAACCTCCACCTCCCACGTTCAAGCAATTCTCCTGCCTCAGCCTCCCAAGTAGCTAGGATTACAAGCATGCACCACCACACCGGCTAATTTTGTATTTTTTTTAGTAGAGATGGGGTTTCTCCATGTTAGTCAGGCTGGTGTCAAACTCCCAGCCTCAGGTGATCCACCCACCTTGGCCTCCCAAAGTGCTGGGATTACAGGCGTGAGCCACCGTGGCTGACAGTCATGAACTTCTCTACTTTGTCACATAAACCATCATTAAACAGTAGGTGGCACCACCTGGATACCACTTCCTGCCAAGGGTCCTGAGGGCATGGAATGCAGAGGACAGCGGGGACCCTAAGGTCTAGTGCTCATCCATCTGGCTTGTCCTCTTAGTAACCAATGTCCTCTAGGGCCAGGGACTCCTGGCACCAGAACCTCAGCTGAGAGCAGAGGCATCACAGGTCAGTCTCTGTGGCTGGGCACAAACCTGCAGGCTGGATTCCCCAGCTGTCAAGGCCACCCCTTACCCCCTCTGTCCTCCCCTACTCTCTCACCTGGCCCCGGGCCCCCACCTCCAAGATCTTGCTCTGTCTGAGCGATCGTTTCCTATCTTCAGTCTTTCTCTCTCCAAGATTCCTTCACGCCCATCCTCAAAGGTGCACATCTCCCAATCTGGGCAAAAGCCCCGCCTTGGCTCTGCCTCTCTCCCAAGCCAGTAGCTCCTCTCCCTCCATGACCACCCCCCATCACCAAACACCATCCTTCTTCACCTCCCTGCAGGCTGCCCAGCTCTAGCCTCACACCCCACAGTCCCTCATCTACAGAACAATACGATCCCTCTGAAGCATGTCTGGACCACCAATGCCCTGCCTGAACCTCTCAGGAGCCTTTCACCAACCCTAGAAGAGGCCAAGTCTCAAGCTGGGCATTCAAGGACCATCTTGACCTGGCCGCCCTCACCTCTTAGCCATCAGCCACTCCTCCCCCACTTATGGCCTTCTACCTCTCTGAGTCTCTTCTACCTCTCATAGTTTCCCCATCTATGAGGTGAGTGGTTTGGACCAGCTAATCCCTGAGGCTCCTCCATGGTTCTAAAAGGGAAATGCAGCACACACACACATGCACACACACACATGCGCGCGCACACACACACACACCACTTAGGCTTTGTTCCGAGTACCTAAGTGCCTCCCATGGAAAACTCAAGAACAGGAGGTGAGGATCCCAGTGGAAGCAGTGGGCGCATTCTCTCTCGTGCTTTTTTGCTCTCTGCTTTCAATGTATTTTACCATCTTCTGAACAAAAATAGCCTGGTTTCATTCCCTACGGGAAAAAATAGAAAAGAAGCTGAGAGTCAAATTAGTGACCACTCTCATAATTTTTTTTAATAGAAACAGAAGGAGATAAAAAGCAAAAACTTAGAAATATCAGGCCCACAACTCAACCAGAAAACTTAGCTGCCCATGGCTGGGGATCCAGATGGGACCAGAGAGATTAGGGAAGTTGAGGCAGGGAGAAAGCCTTGCCTAAGGTCTGGGCTCCCTATTGGAACCCTGCTAACAGGTATCATGATTCACCTATTTATATATATGTGTGTGTGTGTGTATGTATATACACACACACACACACACACACATATATACTTTTTAAGTTCTGGGATACATGTGTAGAACGTGCAGGTTACATAGGTATGTACATGCTATGGTGGTTTGCTGCACCCATCAACCTGTCGTCTACATTAGGTATTTCTCCTAATACTATCCCTCTCCTAGTCCCCCAACCCCCGACAGGCCCCGGTGTGATGTTCCCGTGTCCATGTGTTCTCATTGTTCAATTCCCACTTATGAGTGAGAACATGCGGTGTTTGCTTGAATTCATCCGTTTTTATGGCTACATAATATTCCATGGTGTATATGTGCCACATTTTCTTTATCCAGTCTGTCACTGATAGGCATTTGGATTGGTTCCAAGTCTTTGCTACTGTGAAGTGCCGCAACAAACGTGTGTGCGTGTGTCTTTATAGTGGAATGATTTATAATCCTTTGGGTATATTCCCAGTAATGAGATTGCTGGGTCAAACAGTATTTCTGGTTCCAGATCCTTGAGGAGTCGCCACACTGTCTTCCACAATGGTTGAACTAACTTACACTCCCACTAACAGTGTAAAAACGTTCCTGTTTCTCCACATCCTCCCCAGCATGTTGTTTCCTGACTTTTTAATGATCACCATTCTAACTGGCATGAGATGGTTATCTCACTGTGGTTTTGATTTGCATTTCTCTAATGACCAGTGATGATGAGCTTTTTTCATATGTTTGTTGGTCACATAAATGTCTTCTTTTGAGAAGTGTCTGTTCATATCCTTTGCCCACTTTTTGATGTGGTTGTTGTTTTTTTTTTTTTTTTTTTTTTTTTTGTAAATTTAACTTTCTTGTAGATTCTGGATATTAACCCTTTGTCAGATGGATAGATTGCAAAAATTTTTGCCCATTCTGTAGGTTGCCTGTTTACTCTGATAAAGAGCTTCTGCACGGCAAAAGAGTCACCTATTTTTTAGAGCAACACTGACACACGTCAGCTCAGACGTAGAACAATTCCTTTTCACTTGGTTTATCAGACAGGACCAAGAGCTCGCCTGCCAATGGGTGGACCAATTCTCAAAATATAAAGTGTATAATTCTTTATACTACAGGAAGAATTCAGCATATCTTGTTCTCTTCTTGGTCCTTGCAGTTGCACTGATGTATGTCTGGCCTTCTTGGGAAGAAAAAGAAGGTTGAGAAGTGTGTTTCAGGGTCCCTGGAGGACTGGGACCCTGATTGTTACCTCTGGGTGGTGGGATAGGGGATGTGCAATGAGGAAAGGCATCTTTCACTCTTGTACTTTGTTCACATCTTAATTATTTTATTCTTTTCAATTAGCATGCTGTAGTTGGCTTGAGTTTGGGTTTTATTTTGTTTTTTTTTTTTAAACATACACAGAGATGACAGGCGAAGTTTTATTTTTCAGGTTCTTCAAAGAAACAAATCAATCCTGGAAGACCAAATTAACTTGCTGGCCATCTCCAGTTTGTTAAACTACCATCCATGACAGGGGTCGGCAAACCATGACACAAAAGCCAAACCCGGCCTGCCATTTGTTTTTGTAACTTCCGCAAATTCAGTGGGTTTTTTTTATATTTTTAATGCCTCTTTTCAAATAAAGAAGTCGATCTCATAATATGACATGTGAAAATATGAAATTCAAATTTCAGTGCTCATAAATAAAGTTTTATTGGAACATTGCCATCCACATTCATTTACATATTGCCAATGGCTGCTTTTGCACTCCAATCAGGAAAGACTATATGACCCATAAAGCTAAAAACATTTACTATTTGGCCTGTACAGAGCTTGCCAATCCTAACAACATCCTGTTGTCTCAGGTCTTGAAGAGTTAAGAAAACATTAAATCCTATATTTCATCAAACATCTTGAGTATATTTTTGAAGAACTCTATTGGAAACATTACTTAAGGACTTCATAGTATTTTCTTCTCTGTAAATTTTTCACTATGGAAATTTTTTAACATATTCAATAGTACACAGAATAGTATAATGATCCCCATATACTCATCATCCAGCTTCAACAATTATAATATTAATGTTATTTTGATTAAGATTGATTTATGGCAGATCTAGTTTTAATGATACCCCACCCACCTACCTTTCCTGCATTATTTTGAAGCAAATTCCAGACAGGATATAATTTTATCTGTAAATATTTCACAACAAACACTGTTTTAAAATAAAATTTTACAACCAGAGGGAGACGGTGACAAAGTTGTGCATAATAAGAAATTTGCAGCAGAAGAGTCATGAGCCCACGGCAGGAAGGGGGTGTGGGTGGAAGACACACTTTATAACTGATTGAGAATTGCATGTGTACCACACCTCATCTTCCAAGCAAAACTCCTGGCTGATAGACAATCACCAGCCATGGGAATAGGAAGCTCTCTCCCCCATCGATTGTGATCAAAGCCAAGAAAAGGCCAGGTGTGGTGGCTCACACCTGTAATCCCAGCATTTTGGGAGGCCAAGATGGGTGGATTGCCTGAGGTCAGGAGTTCAAGACCAGCCTGATCAACATGGTGAAACCCTGTCTCTACTAAAAATATAAAATTAGCCAGGTGTGGTGACACATGCCTGTAATCCCAGCTACTCAGGAAGCTGAGGTAGAATTGCTTGAACCCAGGATGCCGAGGTTGCAGTGAGCGAAGATTGTGCCATTGCACTCCAGCCTGAGTGACAAGAACAGAATTCTTGTCTCAAAAAAAAAAAAAAAAAAAAAAAAAAAAAAAAAAAAAAAGCCAAGAAAAAATGGATGGAGCACGGGACAAGGAAAGGCGGGCTGTTCATATAATTAAAGATTGGGAAGGAGATAGACAAGCTGTCAGCTTCATGAGTTTCTGAAAGCTGGGTGGGTCACCCTGGCAGTGAGTAATGTCTGATCTTCCTCTTTCTTTAATAGCCAGGGTCAACTCTCAACGAAGGAGAAGCAAGTTGCCTTTGTGAGTCCAGGCTCCCTCTTTGGACTTTTTCCCCTGTCACCCCAAGAACCCAAAAGACAGAGGAAATAAGGAAGAAAGAGAAGAGTCACATCAGAGGTCAGGACTGCAAGGGAGGTAAGTGACCTTAAGAGAAGAGACAGCATTGAAAAGGGAGGAAGAGGCCAGGCGCAGTGACTCATGCCTAAATCCCAGCACTTTAGAAGGCCGAGGTGGGTGGATCACCTGAGGTTGGGAGCTCAAGACCAGCCTGGCCAACATGGTGAAACCCTGTCTCTACTAAAATACAAAGATTAGCTGGGTGTGGTGGTGCATGCCTGTATTCCCAGTTACTCAAGAGGCTGAGGAACAAGCATCACTTGAACCTGGGAGGCAGAGATTGCAGTGGGCCAAGATCATGTCACTGCTCTCCAGCCTGGGTGACAGAGTGAGACTCTGTCATTAAAAAAAAAAAAAAAAAAAAAAAAGAGAGAAAGAAAAGAAAAAAAGAAAAGAAAAAGAGGCCGGGCGCGGTGGCTCACACGTGTAATCCCAGCACTTTGGGAGGCCAAGACGGGCAAATAACGAGGCCAGGAGTTCCAGACCAGCAGCCTGTCCAACTTGGTGACACCCCATGTCTACTAAAAATACAAAAATTACCTGGGTGTTGTGGCATGCACCTATAGGCACAGTTACTTAGGAGGCTGAGGCAGAAAAATCGCTTAAACCCAGGAGGCAGAGGTTGCAGTGAGCCGAGATCATGCCACCGCACTCCAGCCTAGGCAACACAGCGAGACTCTGTCTCAAAAAAAGAAAAAGAAAAAGAAAAAGAAGAAGAAAAAAATGGGAGGAGGAGAAGCAGGGGTGAGAGAAGAGGAAGGAAACTTCCCAGGAGGGATCAGGCCCATGAGGCAGTGTAGTCTGTTTGCATAGGGACAAGTTAACCAGATTAGAATCCTAAGAGCCAGCTTTGTGTGTCAACATGGCCAGGTAATAGTACCATTAGTCAATCAGACACTAATCTAAGGGTTGCTGGGGAGAGATTTTGTGCAGGTGGTTAACATCTACAATCAGTTGGCTTTAAAGAAAGGAGATTGTCCTACATAAGGTGGGTGGATCTCATACAATCAATTGAAAGGTCTTAAGAGCAAAATTCAGGTTTCCTAGAGAAAGAAATTCTGCAACATCAGCTTCTGCCCAAGAGTTTCCAGTCTTCCAGCCTGCCCTACAGATTTCAGACTTGCCAGGCCTTACAATCATGTGTGTCAATTCCTTGAATTAAATTTCTTCATATACACACACACACACACACACACACACAGAGTATATGTACTGATTCTGCTTCTCTGGATAACTGACACATATCCTTAACATTTCTCTCCCTCTCTGACTCTATACACTTGTGATAATAATAATTAATAATGGCCAGGCACAGTGGCTCACATACATCTGTAATCCCAGCACTTTGGGAGGCAGGAGATTGCTTGAGCCTAGCCTGGGCAACATAGCATAGACCCCTGTCTCTAAAAAAAAAAAAAAAGAAAGAAAAAGAAAAAAAGAAAAATAATAAGTAATAATACCCAACATTTATTGAGTACTTACTAGGTGCCAACGTGCCAGATAGTGTTTTCAGTGCTTTACCTGTATTAACTCACCTAATCCTCACAATAGCACCATGAGAATATTATTGTGCCTGTTTCACAGATGAAGAAACCGAGGCACAGAAGGGTGATCACTGTGAGCCTATAGCAAAAGGCTAATGGAGCCTGGGAACAAGGACAAAAAAGGGCATTTGCTCCTTCACTGCAGGCTCACCTCAGATATAGAGTGCAGTTCTCTACGCCCACTGTAGGCAAGAGGATACATCCTTGGACACAGGGTGGACCGGAAGAAAATCATCAGAAACCAAAGGAGATTGTACTCAATCTTTCTGATTCTAGCATAGCGGCATCAACAGAGCACAAAGTCATCTCAATAAATTATCCCATCACATTTCTGTTATACCACAGTGAACATTTTAATATAGTAAATCTTTCCATTTTCTTATTTACACTTTCCTTCTTATTTTATCTTATTGATGTTGTGCTTGAGGAGTTCCTAATTCAAAGATACCTGAATCAAGCCTTGTTACTAGGGGAGAGGGAGTGAGAAGACACTGCAGACGTCCAGAGAAGCAGACACATAGTCCACGATGCCAAAGAATCTTTGCTGGAGGAACTGCATCAGGCGGGGCCTGAGAACCGGTGGTTTCTTGCCAGCATCCGTCATCCGGCTGTTTCTCAGCTCCAGCTCCAATCTGGAGACCGAGCCATGCCTGTGGATGTTTCCCAAGAAGGCTCTGGTGGGGTGGGGTGGAATATTTTTTCTCCTTCCTCTCCTTGAAAACAGATCTGACTGCTTTGCAATCCAAACACAAACAGCCTGACAATGTGCTGAAGTGCCCCAAAATGCAGGGAGCTGGGCCATAGAGAGGTTCAGAGGAGGGATTCCTCCTTCAAGTCCCTCAGACGGGAGAGCCCTGGGGTCTCTGAATAAGGGGGCCAGCCTGGGACCTTGGGAATATGTTCTAATTTTCTAATACAGGAAACTGTAAGAGCCAAATTCCTTGGGAAAGAAGGGTTTGTTTTTTTAAACTGGGAGCATCATACATACATATGATATTAATATTTTATCCTATAAGAAAAGTCTACTGGGCACACAACCCAAGGGCTCTGCGTGCATGGTGCCCCCAGGCTGGGAGTGGGCTTTGGGTGAGCTATCTGTTCTCCTGGCCAGGTTCTCACACCACCCTCCAGCCAGCAGGACCTAGGGATACCTGAAAAAATGTCCCCTCAGCACCCTTCTCTTCAGACCCTCAATTGCCCCTAAGCTCTTCTCACCACACTTTTCAACCATCCCTTCTTTTCCTTCCTACCCAGGATACTGTTCTTTCAAGTTTCACGGTTAAGCCAGACTGTGTCTCACTGGTCTCTTGGTGCGAGGGTCTCCCCAGTGGAGCTCCCTGAGAGGGAGGGACTGCACCCTGGGAAGTTCAGTCTGAGGAGATTCCATCCCATCCAGCTGGTCTCCCCCCTCCCCTCCCCTCCCTTCCCTCTTCTCCCTCTATTAACACTCAATGACAATCTATTTTAGCAGGCACTGCTCTCAGGGCTGGAGAAATAGAAATGAACAAGGCAGACCAGGTCCATGCTCTTCTTAATCCTTTGTTTTTTGAGGGTGTGAAAAGTTAAAGTATAGGTTCCTCTTCAAAGAGACTTTCCTCCCTGTCTAATTAAAATAAATAACTTCTCTTAGAAGCAAAATTTACTCAAAGACCTGTGCGCACATTATTAGGTATCTGCTAGCCATAATAAAGAAATCAACGTACTTTGTGTTCTTAGCTCCCACAATTTAGCCTAAGTAGTTGCCCTGTCACGCTTATTACTAGTCCAAGCAAGCATTAGGTCATAGCCTGTTCCTCTTCCTTATTTGGAGGTGTTTTTACCTTTCTCAGCATTCCACAGGTTACTTCCTCCTTCCTTTGTTCTCTTCTGCCTTTGCCTCTTTTAGAAAGTTCCAAGTCGCTAGCTAATCGAGAAACATACAGAATGTGAGGTCCCATTCTAGCCAGTGGAAACCAGGCACAGCAGTAGCATGGACACGTCAGGTTATAAATAACCCTGTCTCCTTTCTTCAGTGTACTCTCATGGCAAAACTGCTGGCGAGTGTACCCTTTCTGCAGAAAGTAAAAATTGCCTTGCTGAGAAAATTAAATTGAAGTTCAAGTGTTATTTCTTTATGGCACCTGGGACCAAGCATTTCAAACAGGGGCTTTGAGGGGGATTATTTTATTTACTTTTTGTCAGAACACATTATTCATTTGTTTATGCAAGAAATATTTACTAAGCACCTACTCTAGGCCAGCCACCGTTCCAGGTCTTGGGGATACAGAATTGAACAAACAGAACAAAAATCCCTACCCTGGTAGAGTCTGCATTCTAGAAAGACATTAAATCAGTCATGACACAAATTATTCATTCCCAATGTGTAGCTGCGACCATGGAGTAGCACAGGGTGTGTTAGCTTAGGACAGAAAAAAAAATCCAGCCTGATCACCCCGCAAGAACTGCTTTAATTGAGGCTTCCTAGAAGCGGAGTCACCTAGGAGAAGGGGAGGGTGATATCGTTTGGATGTCCTACCCAAATCGCATGCTGAAATGTAAACCCCAGTGTTGGAGGTGGGGCCTGGTGGAGGTGTCTGGGTCATGGGGGCTTGATGCTGTCCTCTCCATAGTGAGTTGTCATGAGATCTGGTCATTTAAAAGTGTGTGGTACCCCCCCACAACCCTGCCACATACACGCAATCTCTTGCTCCTACTTTTGCCATGTAATGTGCCTGCTCCCGCTTCACCCTCTGCTGTGAGTAAAAGTTCTCTGAGGTCTCCCTAGAAGCTGAGCAGATGCCAGCACCATCTACAGCCTACAAAACTGTGAGCCAATTAAACCTCTTTTTTTTTTTATAAATTACCCAGCCTCCGGTATTTATTTATAGCAACCCAAGAACCACCTAACACAGAGGGTGAGGAGAAGGGCTCTAGGCAGAGATTCTGGAGATGGAAGAGAGGATCATTTGAAACTGAAAGAATAGCATGAGAGAACCTAGGAAGAAAGCTGAGGGATGCGCAAGGCTCAGCCACACGGGGCCTGGTAACTGAGGATTCAAGTCTTTGTCCTCAAAACAGCAGGGAGCCACGTAAGTGTTTCAAGCATGGGAGGGACACGACGAGGTGTGTGTTTATAAAACATGGGGCTGGTGGCTGGGCAGAGAAAAATGACAGGAGGGACAGAGTAAAAGCAGAAAGGCAAAGGCAGAGCTAGGACAGGAGCTGGGGAGGTGGTGGTGGTTTCGAATATAGTAAAGGCTGTGAAGATGGAGAGAAAAAAATAGATGGAGGGAAATTTGAGAAGTAGGCCTCAATGGTAAGGAAACTCACTGTCTTTACTTTGCCAGGGTTGCTGTAACAGAGTACCATGGACTGGGTGGCTCAAACTACAGAAATTCACCATTTCACAGTTCTGGAAGTTAGAAGTCCAAAATCAAGGTGTCAGGCAGGATTGGTTCCTTCTCAGGGCCAGCAGGGAAGGAGCTGTCCCAGGCCTCCTTCGTTGGCTTGGAAATGGACATTTTCCTATTCTCTTGGCCTCCCCCAGGCTGTGTGTCTGTCTCCAAATTTCCCCTGTTTATAAGAGCACCAGTCATCTTGGATTGGAGCCCACCCTCAAGACCTCATTTTAACTGGAGGACCTTATCTCCAAATCAGGTCACATTATTAGGGATGGGGAATTAGGATTTCAGCATATATTTGGGGAGGACACAATTTAATCCATAATGTGGGATCCTAATAAGATAAGTAAGCAGCAGTGCAGAAGGGGCTGCAGGTTTCAGGGGAATGATCATTCTGAGAGACAGCTACTCACAGACAATCCACTGCCACAACATCCTGTTCCCAAATCCTCATTCCGCACGTAGCCCCAGAAGCATCACCTTATCTGCACACCTTATCTGCACATAGCCCGTCTGGTAGTACCCCTTAAAACTTCCCTCCAGCCCCTGCCTCTTGGCAGACAGCCCCTTCTCTGCAGTACTGCCCATCGCACCCTCGCAACGTATCTTTGTACTTTCTCTAGCAAATCTGCCTTTCTTACCTATGGCTGTCTTGGTAAATTATTTTACCGCCTGTGATGCCAGCCCCAGCCAGCCTCACCCGTGACATATAACACTAAGAAAAGTTTGGCCAGGCACAGTGACTCATGCCTGTAATCCCAGTACTTTGGGAGGCCGAGGCATGTGCATCACCTGAGGTCAGGAGTTCAAGACCAGCCTGGCCAACGTGGTGAAATCTCATCTCTACTAAAATACAGAAATTAGCCAGATGTGGTAATGCACGTCTCTAGTCCCAGCTACTCAGGAGGCTGAGGCAGGAGAATCGCTTGAACTCAGGAGGTAGAGGTTGCAGTGAGCCAAGATCATGTACTCCAGCCTAGGTGACAGAGCGAAACTCCATCTCAAAGAAAAAAAGAAAGTCCAACGGGAGTGAGACAAAGATTAAATGTCCTTTCATGGGTTTAGAGAGACCCGTTACAGCAACTCTGCTTGCATCCCTCTTACCTTCCTAGACTGTCTATGTGAAGGTTTGCTTATTTGCTTCTTTGAGATGACGCCTTCCACAGCGGACCACGCAACTCTGAGACACTCATCACTTCCAAAGATGAAATCTCAGGCCCAACAGACATTCCCGCTGGATATCTTAGCCTGGGGAGGGACGAAAGAGCCTGGACTGGCCATAAAGCACGTGCCAGCGACACCTAAGTAGGACACCCAGGAAGGCCAAGAAGGGAACCCGGTAAGGGGCATATTTTCCTTCTTTTTCCAAAAATGTCCAGATATTTATCTGCAGTATTACCATCTCCTCCCAGAGGTCGCCAAATCTGATTCATAGTCACTTGACTCAGGGTGCTTAAAATGCAGCTTCCCAGGCCCCACCCTTGGGGATTCCGGGGTGAGACCCCCCGACCACTCTCTTCCTCCCATGCCCCAGCTGGCTCTGCTCTCCAATGGGGTTTGAAAACTGCTGCTCCACCAGCCTTTCTTCCACGGCCTAAAGACAGACATGCGCTCAGGGCTGTGCAGAGCCCGGCGGTTTTGATCCGTGGGGAACTGGCACAATTCCTGGCCCTTGTTTGTCCCTCGAAGTTGTCCCAAGGCAGATTTTAATTTCCATTTCTATTCCTGCCTCTGAACTCCGATTACTCCAGCAAGTGCCTTTCAATTGCCCCATTTTTTTTCTTAAAGAACCGCCTCTAACTTCAATTAATATATATATATATATGTGCATGTGTTTGTGTGTGTATATATATGTGTGTATATATGTGTGTGTGTGTGTGTGTGTGTGTGTGTATAAAATCAGTTATTCCCCATGTTCCAGAAGCTTTGTGCTTTCTACTGCAGGGAGGGGTTTAGAAAAAGATTTTATTCGTCCTACTTTTGATTCCTTTAAGTCAACAGAGACAACCTTAACATGTTTTTTAGAGAATGGATCTCACTCTGTCACCCAGGCTGGAGTGCAGTGGGACCAATCATGGCTTACTGCAGCCTCGACCTCCTGAGCTCAAGGAATCCTCCCACCTCAGCCTCCCAAGTAGCTGGGACTACTGGTGTGTATCATGCCCAGCTAATATTTTTATTTTTGTAGAGACAGGGATCTCCCTATGTTGCCCCAGCTGGTCTCAAATTCCTGGCCTCAAACAATCCTCCTGTCTCAGCCTCCTAAAGTGCTGGGATGACAGGCATGAGCCACTGCTTGGCCTTACATGAATTTGATCAGACTTTTTCTTTTTTTTTTTTTTTTTTGAGACTCAGTTTCACTCTTTTGCCCAGGCTGGAGTGCAATGGTGTGATCTCAGCTTACCACAACCTCTGACTCTCTGGTTCAAGAGATTCTCTCCCGCCTCAGCCTCCCAAGTAGCTGGGATTACAGGCATGCGCCACCACGCTCAGCTAATTTTATATTTTTAGTAGAGACGGGGTTTCTCCATGTTGGTCAGGCTGGTCTCGAACTCCCAACCTCAGGTGATCCACCAGCCTTGGCCTCCTAAAGTGCTGGGATTATATGCATGAGCCACCACGCCCAGCTGATCAGACCTTTTTAATGCTGGTGAAGATGGCCACTGGTGGGCCACACTTAAGCACCACTGTGGATTGGCCCTTGAGTGATGCTGCTAGTTCCCTGCCTGCAGTCCCTCAGCACCTACCTCCATACACTAAAGGTCACTTAGGGCAAACATTCCAACTCTCCACCTGTGGCTACAGGTGCACGGCCAGTGTGCAGGAAAAATCAGAAGTGCCAGGAAGTAGACACTCCCAGATGCGGCCTTCGACCCATAGATAGACCAGGAATTGATGAATAGATGCCCCAGCTTCCTTGTCTATAAATTGGGATAACTCTAAGGCAGGTTCTATACCGGATCCCAGTTGCCCAAATTGAGCTCTAGTCACCCACAGTGGTAACCTGTAGGATAACATGTCCTTTGCTGGTTTCCTTCCCTTCCCTGTCTCACTTCCCCTACTCCTGGACCAGTGTTTCTTGGGATGACATGCCAAGGATATTACTTGTACTCAAGTGCAAGGATATTACTTGTACTCAAGTTACTTGTACTCAATCCCTATTTCAGGAACTCCTTCTAAGGGAACTCAAAGCAAGATAAGCACTATTCTAAACTGTTCTTCCTGTGCTAGACCACAGCTTACTCAACAACTCAAATCCAAGACTGTACTATATTTTGAATTTTACTACAGGATATTTAGGGTTCAGGACCATAGACATTAGAAGGCTTGCCTTTTTTATTTTTTATTTTTTTGAGACGGAGTCTCTCTCTGTCGCCCAAGCTTAGAGTGCAGCTGTACGATCTCGCCTCACTGCAAGCTCCACCTCCCAGGTTCACACCATTCTCCTGCCTCAGCCTCCCGAGCAGCTGGGACTACAGGTACCCACCACCATGCCTGGCTAGTTTTTTGTATTTTTAGTACAGACGGGGTTTCACCATGTTAGCCAGGATGGTCTCAATCTCCTCATCTTGTGATCCGCCTGCCTTGGCCTCCCAATAGAAGGCCTTTTTGAGCAATGTTAAATCCAATCCTGTAATTCAAATTGAGTGTTCCTCTGAGACTTTGGACCAAATTGGGCTTGAAGCTCCAATAAATTGTCAGCATCTGCAAACCCATTTTGGCCAGCATAAGCCATAAGAGTTTTTGGAGGTGGGATTGGAAAATGGTGCAGCCACTTTGGAAAACAGTCTGGTAGTTCCTCCAAGTGTTAAATATAGGGTTAACATATGACCCAGCAATTCTCCTCCTAGGTCTGTACCTAAGAGAACTGAAAATACATGGCTCCACAAAAACATATACTCACAGCAGTAGTATTCCAAATAGCCAAAAAGTGGGCACAACCCAAACGTCCATCAACATCAACTCAACTGATGAATAAAATGTGGCATACCCACACAATGGACTATTATTCATCCATGAATAAATGAATAAAATGAATGAAATACTAATGCATGTTACAAAATGGACGAACCTTGAAAACATTATGCTAGGTGAAAGAAGCCAGTCACAAAAGGCCACATATGATTTCATTTCTGTAAAAGTTCAGAAAAGGCACATTCACAGAGTTAGAAAGTAAATTAGTGGCTTCCAGGGATGTATGAGGAGTGACTGCTAATGGATACGGGATTTCCTGGGGGGTGATGAAAATGTTCTCAAATTAGACAGCAGTGATGGTTGTGCAACTCTGACTATTCTAAAAACCACTGAATTGTATTCTCTTACAAGGTGAATTTCATTTTATGTGAATTATATCTCAATAAAGCTGTTATTTGAGATAGAAAGATGGGGGAGGGGAGTTGAAGGTTTTTGTTTCTGGAGTCTCCTGTGAAACCACACCTCTAAATTTATATATTCATTTATTTACTAGAGGCAAGCTCTATCACCCAGGATGGAGTACAGTGTCAAAATCATAGCCCACTGCAGCCTCAAACTCCTGGGCTCAAGTGATCCTCCCACCTCAGCCTCCTGAGTAGCTGAGACTACAGGCATGCACCACCTCACCTGGCTAATTTTTTAAATTTTTTTGTAGAGACCAGGGTCTCCCTGTTACCCAGGCTGGTCTTGAACTCCTGGGCTCAAGTGATCCTCTCGCCTTGGCATCCCAAACTGCTGGGATTACAGGTGTGAGCCACCATACCCAGCCTTATACCTCTAAGTTTTTTACAATTTTCTATAGCTCTTCAAAGCCATGGCACAACCTCAGTGAGCCTAAAAGTCTGGCTGTGGGTCTTGGTGGCAGCAAAGCTGAATTCCAAGCAGAGGCTGGGTATGGCCGGAACTTACACCTGCATCTCTAGCCATGCGTCATATGCACAGGCAGAAGCCAGGCAGGGCCAGGGCTTGGATAGGATCAGACTAAGACTCAGTGGAGCCAGGGTGGGGAAAAAGCCAAGGCCACATCCAGAACTTCTTCCTTTTCCAGGAAGGCAGTAAGCATAGCCATCTGAGAAAGCCCTTAGAAGCCTAGAATGACCAGTCCATCAAATCCAGGCCAAAGAGCTGGAGGGTTGCTCATGGAATTCATACAACAGCCCTGCTCCATGAAGATTTTTTTTTTCTGAGATGGAATTTTGCTCTGTCGCCCAGGCTGGAGTACAGTGGCACAATCTCGGCTCACTGCAACCTCTGCCTTCCAGTTTCAAGGGATTCTCCTACCTCAGCCTCCTGAGTAGCTGGAGTTACAGGCGCCTGCCACCATACCTGGCTAATTTTTGTGTTTTTAGTAAAGATGGGGTTTTACCATGTTGGCCAGGCTGGTCTCCAGCTCCTGACCTCATGATCTGCCCACCTTGGCTCCCTAAATTGTTGGGATTACAGGCATGAGCCACCACGCCCTGCCATGGAGATCTTAAATTAAGTGTATGCAGTTAACTATAAACTAGAAATAAAACCTATGCTATAGATCTGCTGTAAGGAGTAATGAGTTGATTTACATAAAGTGCCTGGAAGGTGCCTGGCATACAGTAGGAAGCCTAAATGTTGGCTCCATTCTTCAGTAGGAAGGCTGATAGTCTGAAGTTAAGTGCCTGCTCTTCAATGTAGATCAAAAGACTGAGAGACACAATGAGTTGTGGCACACATAATTACAAGATGGAGAGAGGAGGGCCTTAAAGAACATCCAATTCTATGCAGTAAATAACAACTTGAGAAACAGGCTCAGAGGGAGGCAGCAACTTGCCATGGTCATTCAGCAAGATGGCTTGGTCATTCAAAGAAACAGCAATTCCATATTCCCACGTTTTCCCCCTAAATGCCAAGGAGCAAAAACAACTCCTCCTCCAATAATCTTTGGCGACTCTTTATAAAGATACTTCTCTGGAATAAAAGCTAAATTGCCTAAATATGGCTAACTCTTGGATAATGCTGGTTAATCCTGGC
This sequence comes from Rhinopithecus roxellana, assembly GCF_007565055.1. NCBI lineage: Eukaryota > Metazoa > Chordata > Mammalia > Primates > Cercopithecidae > Rhinopithecus > Rhinopithecus roxellana. The sequence continues at coordinate 116,695,902 of NC_044561.1, forward strand.
TAATGTTTCATTCTCTAAAGCATTTTTTCCCATCAATAAACTTTTTTGTGGGAACTCTCATTTGCCTTGTGTTTCTTATGGAAATGTGATTTGTACATACATCCTCCTTGCATAAATATTTAGCTCATCATTGTGCAGCACAAATTCCCTGCAAATTAGGTGGAAATCAGCCTCAGCTGACAGAAGCATCTATATTCATCCAGGGAAAAATCATTATTATTTAGAACTTATTAAGCCCTGACAGTAAGTACTGGATGGACCTGGGAACTTCAATAAATATTGAATGCAAATGTATGCTAAATGCTTGGGCACAGATTGCGCTTGTAATTTCTACCTGCCAAGAGGCAGCAAAAGATAGAGAAATGAAAATGGGCTGAACTTGGCTCTGCTCATCACAAACTGTTTCAACAAGAGCAAATCACTGAGACCCTCTTCATCTACAAAATGGGTCTAACCAAACCTATCTCATAGGGTTCGTTATTATAAAACTAAATAAGATCATATGTGTAAAGTACCTAGCATGAAGCCTGGAACACACTAGATGCTCAATAAGTGTTTGCCTCTAACAAATGAATCTGAAGAAGGTGAAATGTAGAAATGTTAGCTCACAGGTTGGTTACAGTTGCATCCTACCCCCTGCTCTGTGAACATAATTTGCTCCAATTGCAACTAGGTTTTATTTGAAGGTTGCAGTTAACACTGCCAATTTTACATAAAATTAAGTAGAGGACTAGTGTTGAAATAGCTTGGAATAGAAATTTACGTGTTATATAAATTCCATTATTAAACTTTGTAGGCAACACTCACAATGTCCTGCCCACACTCCTGAGATGTTTTATTGTGCTCCAGGGAATTCCACCTGTCAGCATCTATATCTCTATGCCTGAGGGCTCTTGTTCCAGGAATCACAGGAAGCTGCCCTGCCAGTGCATGATAGGTCAGATACGCCAGGTAAAGAACACTCTCAGGAGCCACCTTCAACCAATGACTAAGGGAGCTGGCATATGAATACCCCAGCTCCTTCACCTCTTATGTAGGATCAGTCTGAGGCATAAGTCTTGCACCATTTCCTCAAGTTCCCTCACAGGATTAAACCATCATGATTGATGACTCAATGACACACTTTGCTGGCATCTTGTCTTCCTTGTTTCACTTCCCAACCTGTGTGACCTTGAAGGGGTTCAGAGTATACTATCCCAAAATATGCCACTCTGGCATAAGGATTATTTTGAGCTGAAGGCAATTGAGAAAAAGGAGACACAGGGCAAGCTCTCTGCCCTTCCTTATCTGCCTGAAAGCAGAACTTAAATTCTTCTTGTGAAGGTGTTTCCCCAACTCATATCGGGAAAGGGATAACAACCTCATCACCAGAAATGAGACAACAAAGCAATCTACACAAAAAAACCTTGCTAACCAGCCCTTTCCTACCACTAATTTTCCCACATATTTACCTTCCCACAATTTGCTGCCCCAAGAAGTTCAAAGTCATTTTCTTTTGTCTTGTCACTTCTCTACCAAATTATTGTTCTTTGTTAAGATGGTATATGAGCCCAAGCTCTAACCATCGCTTTGATTTACTCATCACTGAGTTCTCTCATGTATATGTACACTGCATGTGTTAATAAACTTGGTTTTTTTTTTTTTCCTGTTAATCTGTCTTTTGTCAGTCTAATTTGCAGGACCCCAGCCAGAAGGCTACACGGGGGAAAAAAAAAAAAAAAACCACAACTTTTCCTCCCCTACAACCTCTGCTTCCCAAATAAATACCTTTCACTTGGATTCTTGTCTTAGCATTTGGGAGAACACAAATTAAGTTAAGTATGTGATGGGTTCAGAGTTCCAGCCTTATATACCCAACAGCACACTGGACACCCCACTAGCTCTTTAATTCAATATGAAAAAGTGATCTCCCCATCAGCCCCACACACACACCTGCTCCAACCCCAGAGACAGATCCACTACCCACTCACTTCTCCCAAGTCAGAAACCTGGATCTCATCCTTGCTTTTTCCTTTTCTCTCCCCTGCTCCCTACCATCTCCAGCCATTTATCAAGTCCTGCCAATTTGACCTTCATAATCTCTCCTGCAATCAGTCACTTTCTCCATTCCTGTAAACACTGAGGCAAACAATCTCTGGCTTCCATTGCAGGAGCCTCCTCCCCGTTGTCCCAGATCCACCATGGATCTTTTCTCCATGCCACAGTCCAGAAGGATTGCAAATACTAAGAGCAACAACAGCACTTAATGAAAGCTTACTTTGTGCTGGGCACGCACTGCTCTGATCCTGTTACTCCCCAACTTAAAATCTTCCATGGGCTTCCTATAGTCCTTAGGAAAAAACCTCCAATTCTTTGCTTGAGCCTACAAGCCCCTGTGATCTGATGCCCCCTTTTCTCCATAACTCCTTTTGTTACCATTTCCCCTGCTGAATCTAATCCCAAGAGGTCCTTTTCTGAAACAATTAGGTGGGTCAGTTTTTTAGTTTTCCATGGAGAATTGACTTTTTTTTTTTTTTTTTTTTTGAGACCGGTCTCACTCTGACACCCAAGTTGGAGTGCAGTGGTGTGATCTCGGCTCACTGCAACCTCTGCCTCCCAGGCTCAAGTGATCCTCCCACCTCAGCCTCCCAAGTAGCTGAGACTACAGACATGCACCACCATGCCCAGCTGATTTTTTTTGTATTTTTGCTAGAGATGGGTTTCACCATGTTGCCCAGGCTGATCTTGAACTCGTAAGCTCGAGCAAATCACCCATCTTGGTCTCCCGAAGTGCTGGGACTACAAGTGTGAGCCACCACATCCAGCCTGAGAACTGACTTTTGAATGTCCATCAATACCAACTCCCAATACCTACCCTCACTCCTACCCATCATCTTCCCAGGCCCTGCTCCATCCATAGCCTCCACCTTCAGGAACAAGCCTTTCCTCTCTGAGATCCTCACTGAGGCATCTGGGAAGACATGAGATTATCCTCTTTAACAATCCGTAAGTTCTTTAGAGCCAGAACCCTCCCCCACCTTCTGCAAGGCCTGGCACAGGGCCCAACACACAGTAGGTGCTCAGTGAATGTTTGTTGAGTTAATTAAGGAAGCTGTCCAGTCTTAATCACAAACTTTCAGGATGCTTCCTTCAAACCACCTTCCCCTGAGGGAGCCTATGGTTGATTGGACAATTACTCTAGTGCTGGAACAAATCACCCTCAGGCGCTCGATGAAACTATTCAATGAATGCTGCTGACAAAAGAGTTGATTGCGCTGCTTTGACCCTGAAAGTAATTACATACACCAGCATCCATCTGCCCGTGGGGTAGCCCGGAAGAGGGTCCTCACCTCGTTTCAGCTCCATCCTCTAAATAAACTCAAAAGAGCAAACATTGTCATTTCCCCCAGGATGGTTATGGCTTGTTAGAAATCAAACAGAGGGCAGGTAAGAGGTGTATAATCTGCACGAGCCATCTCCCCAGGCTCCAGCAGCCTCCTTTAATCATCTCTATCACAAAACCAAAACCTGAGAGCCCCCTACTCCTTGAGAATGCAGCAGGGAGCCTCCATGCCCCACTAACAGCCCAGGATCAAGTGATGACTGCTCTGCGCTCAGCCCCACACATCAGGCATCGCTGGCCTGCTAATTACCTTCTTTCACCCATCCTGAGAAGCCAGAAGTCATCCCTGATGCTTCCATGTCTTCATCTATCCATTCATTTATTCATTCTTTCCATAAGCATTTATTGAATACCTGTTAGAAGGCAGCAGACACTGCTGTGTTTACACTAAGGAACAAGACAGCATAATCCATGACCTCATGGAGCTCACAGTCTAGAGAGGAAAATGAGTATCAACCAAACAAAGACACAAATGTTTAAGATAAATTTATATTAAACACAAATGTTATTTGCTGAATCTTTGCCAGGTCCTGCAGGGGAGGAATGTAGCATGGGAGGGGAGGTCATTGACCAAGATGGCCTTAACTTCCCCTCAGTTTCACTGAACTTTAAACAGGTTTCTTTCTGACTTTGAGGCCCTGGCATCCATTTTCTTAGAGCATTTACCTTTTTTTTTTTTTTTTTTTTTTTTTTTTTTTTTTTTTTTTTTTTTGAGACACAGTCTCTGTTGCCTAGGCTGGAGTGCAGTGTTGCGATCTCAGCTCGCTCACAGCAACCTCTGTCCTCTGCCTCCTGGGTTCAAGTGATTCTCCCACCTCAGCCTCCCAAGTAGCTGGGATTGCAGGTGCACACCATCATGCCCGGCTAAGTTTTGTATTTTTTAGTAAAGCTTGGGTTTCACCGTGTTGGCCAAGTTGATCTCAAACTCCTGACCTCAGGTGATCCACCTGCCTCCACCTCCCAAACGGCTGAGATTATAGGTGCCATTTTCTTTAAAACATTTACTTTAAAAGATTTGCAGTCTACATAGTTTTTTGTTTTGTTTTGTTTTTTGTTTATAAAAACACTGCCCCCTCTCCCAGGAACTCCTCCCAAGGAACTGGGAACTCTCCCAGTTCCTTGCCAATTTTTACAACCTAGGAATGTCTTTCTCAGGGATCTGGCAGTTATCCCTTTGAAATGCAATCATCAAGAAAGATAGCACCATAATCTCTCAGTCTCTGTAGGAGGGAACGTGCCTAACTCTGGTAAGCACCAATATTAGCAAACACAAACGTCCTCCAGGACTTTCCCACTAGCTCACTCGAGAGCTTAAAAACCCTCCTGGCTTTTGTTTCAGGGGAGGTAAATTCAATCTCCCTCCCCTACTGCAATAGTCTCAAATAGCCTTTCTTGCCTGATTAACTCAGTCCAGTACAGAAATGAGTAAAACATGGATCCTGCCCCGAAAGAATTTAAGGTCTGATTAAGACAAATTAAAACTTTCCAAATTGTAGTAAATGCTGTAATCCCAGCACTTTGGGCGGTCAAGGCGGGCAGATCATTTGAGGTCAGGAATTTGAGACCAGCCTGGACAACACGGTGAAACCCTGTCACTACTAAAACTACAAAAATTAGCCGGGCGTGATGACACGTGCCTATAATCTCAGCTACTCGGGAGGCTGAGGCAGGAGAATCGCTTCAACTCTGGAGGTGGAGGTTGCAGTGAGCCAAGATTGCGTCACTACATTCCAGCCTGGGGCGACAGAGCAAGAGGACATCTCAAAAAACAAAAAAAAAAGGAAAGAAAAAAAAAATCTAGAGGAAGCTATGAGACAGTGTAACAGAGGAAACTTAATTTAGATGGGAAGGGGCTCTAGGAAGACCTCTCTGTGAAGAGGTATTTGAGCTGGGACAAGCATCCCAGGCAGAGAGACTAGCACACATAAAGGCGTTTAGATCAAACATTCAGCTGCAGAAACGCTAGGTCCCTGCCCCAAACCAAGTCTTACTATATTTGCACATGTGACTCTTCTACGTACTGTGTGCTCCCTCAGCTTACTAACCTTCCATGAATCCTAGGGGGCTCCTGAACAAAGCCCATTGCTCCTAACTTCCTTAACCTGATGGTCAAGATTGTATTGAATCTGACTCCTTCTTCACCTCTCCAGCCATACACAGAAAGCCTCTCAGTGAAACACAAGCCTTCTGGGTATGACAGACGAAGGGGCTTCTTGCAGAGGCAAATGGAAGACAACCTAGAAGGTACAGGTGCAAAGCACTCACATGATTGAGAGTCTATATACTTGAAGCACAAATAGGAGGGGAAAAGTTCTCTCCTGTTGGACCAAAAATCCAGTTATTTTTCCTTATTCTGTGACACAGGGACCATAAGTAACCTCAAGTAACCACAAGATCAGTCTTTGGTGAGTTTATTTCCCAAGTAAAAGACACGCCTGGTGCTTGACAGTCTCCTGGGACCTCACTAGTCCTGAAGCCCCTTCTGTCCCCAACACACCTATTTCCCCTCACCCACTCTGGACCAATCTCTACAGTTCCCCTAGCTCCTCCCAGGCTTCTGATAGGGAAGGAGCATCAGGGTCACCCTTATGTTAAGAACAGAAGTAAAATCTTGATGCTATTACATTTGGACACCCCACAATGCTCGATTCCTAGCTCTCTGCAGGATTCCTTAGGCAGTCTTCATCATAGAGGCGTCACCAAGCAGGAAACACCACATTCTTCTGTGATGAGCTGGGCCCATGCCTGGTCCACACAGTACAGAACTCAAAAGACCCAAGGTGGGAGCACAGAGCTTCAACTCACCACTGTTATGGGCTCTACCTCCCTTAAAGCTCCAGTAGCAATGCAGCAGCAGGAAGGGGATGCCGGCCTGAGAGCACCTCCCCAGGAAGGAGAGTCTACACGTGCGTATGCAACTGCACAGCCCACAGTGGCCCTGCCCACAGGTCCCTGTGATCCAATCACTGTCCTGGTCTTTGAACAATCAGATGGTCAGAGGGATTGGAGCACCTGAAGGAAGTGAGAGCACCTCCCCATCACCTCTGACCCTCTTTCTCAGCTCTCTCTGCCTGCTAGCCCTGAGCACAGGATTTTCTGTTTGACCTTCCCCAAGTTGTTGGGTCATGCTCTCCATCCCAAAGCTAAAGCCCTTGTCTCCTTGACCCTAATCACCCTCCTTTCTTCACTCCTTGGCCCATGGCCCACACAGGTCTTCGAGCTCTGGACAGTGGTCCACACACTCTGCTCCTACCCTCTCTAGGGCAGGAGCTTCCTAAAGCCAGGCCTGCAGCCCAGCAATCCCCTTGTCCTTGACTCATGCATCTGGGATGAGCTCTATCTGCATCCCGTCAAGGGCAATGAGTTACTGAGGAGATAGAAGCAGGACTTTTTTCCTTTAATTCAATTAAGCCACATGCTGACTGTGATACTTTCTCCACTATCTAAGGCAACAGCTGCCTTTGCAATTACTTCCCCTCTGCTGAGCCTGCATGTCGCCTGGGGTCTCCAGGAGATAGAGATGAAGCTGTAGAATCACAAGAGCAATGTGATGGGGAAAGAGACAGGCCAGGGAGACCAGGAGACTGGCCAGAGTACCTGAGAGAAAGATCAGCCAGTAATGCAACAATGCAAGTGGCCCCAAGCAAAGTCACATCTGGGAACCAGCTGACATGTGACTTTCTGCCATTTTCAAGGGCCTTAGAAGCAAGGGAGTATTTTTTAATTTGGGTTCCCCCAAAAGCAGATCTGGAGACAAGGACTGGGGGCATTAGTCTGTTTGGAAAATGATCCCAGGAAGCAGTGAAGGAGAAGTGATGGGGAGTGAAGAAAGTCGACAAAGCCTGCAGTTATGAGAGGGTCTGTTGCTGTGGGCGGGTGGGGCTCAATCTTACTTGGAACTCTATGGGAAACTATGTGGAGCACACCTGAGAAGTGCTCCCAAGGGGCAAAAAATCCAAGTGTTTATTCACCATACAGGGTTGAATGGTGGCTCCCAAAGAGACATGTCTATGTCCTAACCCCTAGAACTTGTGGATGGGCCCTTATTAGGAAAAAGGGTCTTTGTCAACAAACTCAAAAGATCTTGAGATGAGATCAACCTGGATTACCCAGCTGGGCCCTAAATCCAATGACAAGTGTTCTTATAAGAGATACATACAGGGCCAGGCGCAGTGGCTCACACCTGTCATCCCAACACTTTGGGAGGCCAATCCAAGGGTGGTAGATTACTTGAGGTCAGGAGTTTGAGACCAGCCTGGCCAACATGGTGAAATCCCTGTGTCTGTCTCTACTAAAAATACAGAAATTAGCTGGCATGGTGGCACATACCTGTAATCCCAGCTACTCAGGTGGCTGAGGCAGGAGAATCTTTTGAACCTAGGAGGCAGAGGCTGCAGTGAGCCAAGATCATGCCACTGCACTCCACTCCTGCCTGGGCAACAGAGTGAGAATTTGTCTCAAAAAAAAAAAGAGGGGGTAGAGAGAGACATAAAAAAGGAAAAGGAAAAGGCCATGTCAAGTTAGAGGTAAAGAGTACAGTGATGCAACCACAAGACAAGGAATGCCAGGAGCCACCAGGAGCTGGAAGAGGCATGGAAGGATTCTCCTTAGAGCCTTCCTGGAATCACATGACCCTACCAACACCTTAATTTCAGACTTTTGGCCTTGAGAACTGAGAAAATAAATTTTTAAGCCACACAGTTTGTGATAATTTGTTGCAGCAGCCACAGGCCACTGATAACACCCATCAATACCCAAACCTTCCTGGTTAAGAATTACTCCTGGGATTGGCCGGGCGCGGTGAGGCTCACACCTGTGATCCCAGCACTCTGGGAGGCCAAGGCGCATGGATCACGAGGTCAAGAGATCAAGCCCATCCTGGCCAACACGGTGAAACCCCGTCTCTACTAAAAATACAAAAATTAGCTAGGCGTGGTGGCACATGCCTGTAATCCCAGTTACTTGGGAGGCTGAGGCAGGAGAATCACATGAACCCAGGAGGCGGAGGTTGCAGTGAGCTGAGATCACACCACTACACTCCAGCCTGATGAAAGAGTGAGACTCGGTTTCAAAAAAAAAAAAAGAATTACTCCTGGAGTCATCAGCCCTACAACATTCCCGTCTGTGCCACTGAAAGCTGAGGCCACCGCTGCAGTCAGAGAAAGACCTCAGGCAGACAGACGCCTGTGCCAGCAGTATGAAACCAACAGCGTAACCAGGAACTACCCACAGAAACTGCAGGGAACCTCTGGGAAGAAGCAGCTGAAGGATGTGGCAGAGTGAGGGAGTACTGATAGTGCCTGCCACAGGATGGCTGGAATAGGATCAGGGCCACTTCTGGTCCACCTGACTGTGTTTTCTAAGGGGACCTCCACCAGGAATCAAGCTCTTCCTCAGGATCATACCTTCAAGTAGGGAAAAAACTCATATTATGATGCTCCCACTATGTGCCCACACACACACCCTCTCCCATCCATCCTTTCAACAGCCCTGTGAGATATGAAGGATATGACAGGCAGAATAATAGCCCCCAAAGACACCCATGTCCTAATCCCCAGAACCTGTGAATGAGCTACCTTGTACGGCAAAGGGGACTTCGTCGACGTGATTAAGTTAAGGATCTTGAGATGGGGGATTATCCTGGATTGCCCAGATGGGCCCAATGTAACATATGGTACTTATAAGAGAAAGGGGGAGGTGGGAGGCTAAGGGATCCAAATCAGAAACATTTGAAGATCCTGCCCTGCAGGTTCTGGAGATAGGGAAAGGGGTTACGAGCCAAGGAATGCAGATGGCCTCTAGAAGAGGAAAAGGCAAGAGAAAGCATTCTCCCCCTAGAGTCTCCAGAAGGAATGCAGCCCTGATGACACCTCGATTTTTGCCCAGTGAGACCCATTTCAGACTTCTCACCTCCAGAACTGTCATATTACACATTTGCATGTTTAAAGCCACTGAGTTTTTGGTAATTTGTGACAGCAGCAATAGGAAACTAATACATTTTACAAGGGCCTTAGAAGCAAGGGGTTGTGTTTTAATTTGGCTTCCCCAAAAAGCAGATTGAGAGACAAGAACTTGGGTGCAGGCGTGTATTTGGGAGGTGATCCCAGAAAGCACGGTGAAGGATAAGTGACAGGGAGTGACAAGAGCAGACAAAGCCTACAGTAATGAGAGGGTCTGTTGCGGTGGGCCGTTGGGGCTCAATTCCACTTGGAACTCTCTGGGAGACCCTGGGGCAGATCGAGGTTAGTCCACGGGCTGTGAGAAACAGGACTGGGCCGGGCGCGGTGGCTCAAGCCTGTAATCCCAGCACTTTGGGAGGCCGAGATGGGCGGATCACAAGGTCAGGAGATCGAGACCATCCTGGCTAATACGGTGAAACCCCGTCTCTACTAAAAAATACAAAAAACTAGCCAGGCGATGAGGCGGGCGCCTGTAGTCCCAGCTACTTGGGAGGCGGAGGCAGGAGAATGGCGTGAACTACTAGCAGAAGCTCCTCTGGACTTGAGTTTCTTTCCCATGGTACAGCACTGTGTTTCTTAGATAGTAATTGATGTTTTCTTTTTCCTCTTTGCTTCTGCTTTCTTTTTTGCACTCTTGCTTTCTCCACTGCCTCCTCTAACCCCAGTTCAAGCTGTCAAGCCTCTGAGCTCAATGCCTGAGAGAGGGGACAGACATAACCTGAGGAGACAACAGAAACACAGCCGCCTACCTGGTTTGCCATCACCACAGGGCTTTGCCCTTAGGGAATGCAAAAACCTGCAAGAGGAATATGGCTATCCTGGCCTTCCCCACCCCCACCAGCCAGGACTGGTGAATTTCCCCCAGGACTGAGAAGGAGAACTGAAGATCTCCAGTGACAAAAGGGTCTGTACCCCAAGGAGGCTGCAGGAGCCCAGAAAGGAGAAACTGAATGAGGAGACCAGACAGGTGGGGCTCAAGAACTGACCTGGCTTGGCACGTCACATAGGATGCTATGTTTAAGGTTGAACAAGCCAGAGTTTGGAGAATACACCGTGTACCATCATGACTGTTGCCAGAGCTGAGACCAGACCAAACCCCGATGGAGGGAGAACAGTTTCCCATGAAGGGCATGGCTGCTGCCACCATAATCCCAGGGCAGGAAATAAGGGGATCTTGCATTAGGTAATCAAAGGATTTCCTCTCCCTCTAAGGCCAAGGAGGAAATGTGGCTGGGATTTCAAGCTCTGTGGATGCCTGGAGGTGCCAGCAGCTGGGGATTAGCTGGCCCCACCTGCAGAGCCCAGCCAGTGGCTCCTCTGCATCTCCAAGTTGGCACTTGGGTCTGTGGTCTCCAAGAACAGGTGTTTCTCAGGGTAACCTCAGCCCCTACAACCTCAACCAAGAAAGTAAAGGGGAGCAGCCCTGGAGGCCAATGAGGAGGGGGATTAGTGGTCACTGGTGACAAAGACATCCGTGTCCCCAGAGCCAGCCCCTTGTGAGCAGAAGAATGGCTGCGGGAGCAAAAGGACTTGCCCTCCCCGTACACTATCAAGGCAGCTGGGGAGCCCTCTGAATAATAGGGGGCACTTTAGAGGGGCTTCATTACCAACAAGAGGCCCAGAAGGGGCTAGAGCCAGACAATTTCATGGTCGGCCAGATGCATGATCGTGTCTCACAGCACTGGAGAGGCTTCCAGATTACACTTGTAATAAAACATTTTATGGGGAAGAAACAAATGGGAGTAAATATGAATGCAGAAATAAGCAATGTTTTAGAGTTTCACATCATTAGCAGAATTAGATAATTAAAAACATAAACCAGAAATAAGCCCTCCCTCTCTGGGACACCCTGTGTATTCAAGGAGATGCTATGTGTACAGGACCCGTCAGAGCCAGCAGAGCAGACAGTGAATAGATCTACACAGAAAAGGATCATTCTTAACATCCCTCCCCAACACTACACAGCAAGATTATCTTCTGTAATAATCATGGAATAATCAGTAATAATCATTACGTTCCTGATTCATTTTTTAGTCTTAAAACAATTACGAATTTTAAAAGAGAAGTTTCAGTGTTACATATATTATTCAGATTCAGGAAAATATTTACTGGAGGAACTGAAGTTTGCACTCACCAAACAAAAATATTCCAGCACAACGGTTGGGCGCAGTGGCTTACACCTGTAACCCCAGCACTCTGGGAGGCCAAGGCGGGCTGATCACCTGAGGTCAGGAATTTGAGACCAGCCTGGCCAACATGGCAAAACCCCATCTCTACTAAAACATACAAAGATTACCTGGGCGAGGTGATATACACTTTTAATCCCAGCTATTCGAGAGGCTGAGGCTGGAGAATCACTTGAACCTGGGAGGCGGAGGTTGCAGTGAGCCAAGATCACACCACTGCACTCCAACCTGGGCAACAGAGTGAGACTCTGTCTCAAAAAAAAATAAAAATAAAAAATTCTATCTTATGGCTCAGGTTCCATCTCATGGTTCAAAATTTTCAGCACCAGTAAAAACTCCAAGTGGTCATATAGACTTAATTAAAGGATTAAAGTAACCCACATTAGACTTTGTCATCACTTAATTAGTAGATTATGGCTGATATTAGATCAACTATTTTTATTTTAGTTTTTGAGACAAGGTCTCACTCCCTGTTGCCCAGGCTGGAGTACAGTGCTGCAATCTCCAGAAGCTTATATAATGTATATGGAAGCATTTTGTAAACTGTAAGTGCAGTACAAACATTACTAGAGATAACAGTAATAACTGTGCAGAGGCAATGCATTTGGTCGCAACAATGGACCAGAAAAATCAGAGAGAAAAAGGAAGGTAGTTGCTTATGTGGCTATTAACAACCTGGACAAAATGCCACAGCCAAATTCAACAGCACCAATATTATGTTACCAAAATGGAGCCTGTGAAGACAGCCAAATGGGGTGACCACACCTCCCAGTGCCAGGCAGCCAGCTGCCAGAGACACATTTCAGCTCAGTCATGCTGAGGCAACTGTGGCATTGCAGAGAAATGGCCATGATAGTCACCAGTCCCTGGAAACCCAGCAGCCCCCAAACACTTCCCCAGAGCTAGGTTATAGCAGGTTGTTGGCAGAGGACAGAAATGTGACAGACAAGTGACCACATGGCTGCTCACGGAGGTGCCTGCTGGGACACAGGCACTAAATATGAGGTGTTCTGGAAAATCCATGACCTGCCTCCATTGAGGGAGATAAATAAAGAGCATAAAGCTGCTCTTTGCAAAAGCATATTTAGTGAACACATAGAATTTAGGCTAGATATTTCTATTTTTTTCTCTTGTTTTCTTTCATTTACGAAAGAAATGCATGCCCCTAAAGCCACTCTTCTCTGCCTACTCATGAGTAATGTGTAGAGGGAGAGTTATTTAGCTGGAATGAGGTACAAAGCGAGGCTGACACAACGAGAACAAGAGTTAGAGGCCCGAGGCTCCCAACAGCTGACCCTGGGAGCAGCTTGACAACACTGCAAGGGACCCCTCCTGGAAGGTCACACAGGCCACCGTTCCAACCAGCACTAGGATGGCCTTGTAGCCTCTGGTTGCATGCCTCCCAGGACAGGACAGTCACTGCTGCTGGAAACAGCTGTGGACATCTCTGATGGTGAAAAATGTGGACTATTGGCCAAGCCCTTCACACTACCCAAGTCTCCATATTCAAGCCACAGCTGTGGCTGGGAATGACTTGCAGATGCACCATGCCGCCCATCACAACCCATCCTCCCCAAATGAAATTAAGCCCCCATGTGGTCCCTGCCCTTGTTTACAGCATGCACAGCTGTCTGTGTTTTAGCCTGTTTTATTACTCTGTCACCCCCACTTAACTGTGAGCTCTTTGAAGACACAAACTGAGTTTTCTCCTTGATGCCTGACCAAAATAGCTACTTCAAAATCCTTTTGTTAAAAACGCAATTCTGTAACATCATTGCCCAAGCTCCCTCTGCCCTCCAGTTTCTGTGCTAGGCACAACCTCACAGAACATCAGTCACCTGGCCCCTCTCATGCCCTCACCCCAACCACAATTCCCAGCTTCACTCCACCTCTAGAGAAACTGAGCTCAAAGCAATGGTTTTAGGATTTCAGGGCAGCTTTCTAATCCAATCCTCTGTTCCTGTGGTTCTCAAACTTGATGTATCAGAATACTCTGGAAGGCTTAAGATAGAGATTTTTGGACCCACCCTCCAAGTTTCTAATTTGGTGGGTCTGAGGTAGGTCTTGAGAGTTTGCACTTCTAACACATTTGCTGGCAATGCTGATGTTGCTGGTCCAGGGGTTTTATTTTGAGAACCGCGGTACCACAGTGCTACATTGAGGTCAGTCCTTGAAAGACATTCCCAGCAACAGGAACAGCTTGAGTGGAGGCAGAGGCAGCATAGAGGCTTGGGTGACATCTGTCTTTTCTCACCATTCAAGATGTCTACAAGCTGCTTTAAGCAGCAGTGAGCACCCAAGGCACACGAGCAGAGGCTACCAGACCATATCACACACACACAGCTTCTCTGCTCACAGTTTATCTAACCTCTGCTTATACATCTGTCTTAGTCCATTTTTTGTGAGTGTTGCTATAAAGAAATACCTGAGGCTGGGTAAGGCATAAAGAAATGAAGTTCGTTTGGCTCATAGTTCTGCAGGCTGTACAAGAAGCATGGCGCCAACATCTTCTTGGTTTCTGGTGAGGGCTTCAGGCTGCTTCCACTCATGGTAAAAGGCAAAGAAGAGCTGGTGTGTGCAGAGATCACATGGCCAGAGAGGGAGCAAGGGAGGAGGTGCCAGGCTCTTTTCAACAGCCAGCTCTCATTGGAACTAATAGAGCAAGAATTCACTCATCCCAGTCCCCAGGGAGGGCATTAGTCTATTCATTAGGGGTCTGCCTGCATGACCCGAACACCTCCCATTAGGCTCCACCTCCAACACTGGGGGTCAAACTACAACATGGAACTTAGAAGGGACAAATATCCAAACCATAGCAACCTTCAACAAGATCTTCACAACTTGTCCAGTTAGACTGGCCAATCTTGTTTCTTATATTGAGTGACAGCTCACCTCCTGCCTAGGGTTGCCAGATAAAATACAGGACACCTAGTTAAATTTGAATCTCACATCAATAATGGATAACGTTTTGGTATGTCTCATGCAAATATGGTTATTTTCATTTGCTAAATCTGGCAACCCAACATTCCTACCCATGAAGCCTCCAGGTGCTTGAGTTAAGTTCCTGCCAATACTGAAGCAGCCAGGTGAGCCTCAAGTTCAGAGGAAGCTATGTCTTCTGCATCACAAAACCAATTTAGCCAAAGCAAGAGCAAAAAGAGTCAGTCTCAGGAAATACACTTTGTTAGAGCTGCACTAAGCCCAGGTCTTACAGCTAGTCCAGGGCTGGGGCTGTGGCAAGCAAATGACTTCCACCTAGGCTTCCCAGGTGTGGGGGTCCTTGCCCTGAAGCAGATTTGTGCTGGAATCCTACCATATGGTCAATACCTGGTCATTCATCCACACCCACACCATAGGGGAATGTTAGAGCCAGGACTAAAACCCACTTCTGATTCCTGTGCTAAAAAGTTTTCTCTAATGCAAGAATCATTTCCTAAGAGGTAACCCCAGGATCCTAGTACATGTGCTAAGTGGCGGAGGAATCTTTCTGTACAAACCTTGTCATTGCACACTCCAAACTCTAGGGGTCAGAAGAGTCCTGCTCACTTCATAGTGTGCCGCTTAGAGCCCATCTGGCCCAGCCACTTCATAGGAGACCAGAGAGAGGAGGGGGCTTGCCCAATCTCCAATCCAAGTTGACAGCAGAGCTGGACAAGAATCTACGTCTAATGACAGCTCAGACCCTGTCCGCCCTGCCAAGATCTCTTCCAATTAAAAGGAACTACTGTTAACTTAAAACCACAGAGATATGCCATTTTTCTCCCATGGAACTAGCAACAATGAAAAATTCTGACAATATCAAGTGTTGGAGAAGAGGTGGAGAAAACTGTATTCTCCACTGCTGGCAGGAATGGAAATCACAGGGGCAAACTTGGTAGAGCATTTAGCAATACCTAGTAAAATGGAAAGTGCATATATACAATGTAACAATTCCACTCCAGCTTCAACCTCCCACAGCAACTCTCGCAAGAGCCCATTGAGATCTAGGGCAAGGATGCTAATTGCAGCATTATTTGTTATGGTGAAAAATTAGAAACAACCTAACTATGCAACAAGACAGAAATGAGAAACAAACCGTGGTCTATCCACATGATAGAATACCTTGCACAGTTATTAGGTTTGTGCAAAAGGAATTGCCGTTTTTGCCATTGAAAGCAATGCCATTGAAAGTAATAGCAAAAACCGCAATTTCTTTTGCACCAACCTAATAGAATGAATTCATTAGAGCTAAATGTATCAATAAGAACAGAGGGTGAAAGTGTCCTTATGTGAAAAACCAAGCTGCAAAGAGACCAGAGCAAATTTGTGTAAATGTGGAAAAGCATCCCCACAAACAATACATTCATTATTCATGATACATTACATATGTATACACAAAATACAAAAGTTTCCCAAAAAAAGTAGTTTTAAAAGGCATGGTTATTCATGAAAGTCAAAATAGTGGCTCTGGAAAGGGATAAAGATTAAACTTTGAGGGTGTCCCTCAAGGGGTGCTTCAACGTCTTCTGTAATGTTTTATCTCTTGTATTAAAAATATACTTGAAGAAAATATAACAAAAGGTTCATAGTTGTCATCCCAGTGGTGGGGATGCAAATTTGTTACTTTTGTATTTTTCCTTTAACTTCTCAAAGAAAAATAAAGCGGCTATTCTGAGGTACTGCTCTCTGGGGCCCCCAGAGCCTACATGACTAACCAAATGCGTTTCTTGGGTTTCAATAATTCATCGCCTTAGCAGGGGTGTGGGTGTGGGAAAGGTTCCATCCTTAAGGGAGTGTGGAAGAATGCATCCAATCCAGGCTAAAATCTCTCTTCCTCCATCCTGACTAGAGATGACCTTGGGTCTGAATGAAAAGGTAGAAGGTTTAATGCACCGGATGCTTCTCCCAATCTACTTTAGCGAGGTGGAAGAGAACTCACCTGGTTCAATAATTCATCGGAACCTAAGCATGATGGGATGCAGAACCTTCCAGAGTCATGGGCTGTGAGTCCAGCAACAACCCTCCATGACCACCTGCTGGCTGGTTTGAGGTAAGGGACTCATCCCACGGGTGGTAAGAGACATAATCCCATCGATGCAAGAGGTAAAACCTAAATGCACACACAAACCACATGTGGATCCTGCTGAAATGCTAATCCTGACCCAGTAGGTCTGGGAGAGGGAAGGCAAGCAGGTGCAGGGGGAGTGCTGAGATGTCACTTTTCTGTCAAGATCACAGGGTGGGGCATGATGGCTCACACTTATAATTCCAGCACTTTGGGAGGCTGAGGCGGGGTATCACTTGAGGTTAGGAGTTTGACACAAGCCTGGCCAACATGGCGAAACCCCATCTCTACTAAAAATACAAAAATTAGCCAGGAGAGATGATGGGTACCTGTAATCCTACCTACTGGGGAGGCTGAGGTGAGAGAATGACTTGAACCCAGGAGGCAGAGCTTGCAGTGAGCTGAGATCACACCACTGCACTCCAGCCTGGGCAACAGAGTGAGACTCCGTCTAAAAAAAAAAAAAATCACAAATGTCCCTGATGCTTCTGCTCCAAGGACCACACTTTGAGTAGCAAGTCTCCGCACTGCCCACTTCAACTGCTGCTTGGTCTTTCTGCTTCATTATCCTACAAATAAAAGCAGGAGTGTTGGTGGTATTTGACAGTATTAGGGTCAGGAGAACCAGAAACACTAACTCCAATCCCAAAAGAGATGACAAAAATATTTATAACTTGATCACAGAGGTGAGCACAAATGTCAAATCCCATCACACTTAAAATCTGTGTACTTTATTGTATGTAAATACCACCTCAGCAAAAATATCCTAAAACAAAACAAATCCAGCCTGGTCCACCAACTCCCTCTAAAGGCTAACCTAGATCTTGGCATCTTGTTACCCACTGATTGCCCTGGAGGAAACAGTCCCTAATGACCCACCCAACTGTAGGGAAGAAGAAATGGAACCCGAATATCCAACCCAGGTGCACACCCTTTATACACATGGCAGCCACATCTGCTAGTGAACATGCCCCCGCTGCAGGGCCTTGAATTTGCCCCACTTAGTAAACTCTTCCTTCTTTGCAGGAGGAAATCTAAAACTCAGGTAGGCAGAGGGGTGTTTATCTTCTCCCCTCAACAGAGGTAATCTTAAAAGGGCAGAGTAGCTACTGAGAGAGAGGCTGTGTGGCCAAGGGAAGTGTCACCAAACCCTGTCCTTGTTAACATCCCTTTCCTGCCTTTCCAGTGGCTCCAGCCTTTCCAGTGCTGAGCTTAGCCTCTGTTTCCCCTCTGCGGATCATCCCACCTAGAATGTAAGTTAACTTGAATACTAGGCTGTCTCTCCCAGCATTTTTGTTTGTTTTTGGGGGTTTTTTTTCTTTTTTTGAGATGGGGTCTCACTCTGTCACCCAGGCTGACGTGCAGTTGCCTGATTTCGGCTCACTGCAACCTCTGCTTCCCAGGTTCAAGCGATTCTCATGCCTCAGCCTCCCAAGAAGCTGGGACTATAGGCGTACATCACCACACCTGGCTAATTTTTGTATTTTTAGTAGAAATGGCGTTTTACCACATTGGCCAGGCTGGTCCCAAACCCCCGACCTGAGGTGATCTGCCTGCCTCGGCCTCCCAAATTGCTGGGATTCAAGCACAAGTTAATTTCAATACTAGGCTGTCTCTCCCAGCTCTGATTCCTCTCTGGTCCCTTGTTCCCCAGTACTCTGCAACCAGTGGCTTACAAACCTTATTGTGCAACACAGTCCACTGGAAACCCTGTCAGAGTTGTGTCCCACCCCAAGTTTCTGATTCAGGAGGCTTGGGTGGAGCCTGAGAATCTGCATTTCTAACAAGTTCCCAGGTGACACTGCAGATGCTGGCCCCAGGGATGTGCTTTGAAAACTATCATGTTAGACTTTCAACAAACATTTGCTAAATGGATCAAGAAGAACTAGAAGAGTCAGTTCAGAGCTCCTGTCTTGGTTCTGGAGCTTGCTCAGAGATCAACTTTTTTTTCATATATATATATATGTACTTTATGTTCTAGGGTACATGTGCACAACGTGCAGGTTTGTTACATATGTATACATGTGCCATGTTGGTGTGCTGCACTGATTAACTCGTCATTTACATTAGGTATATCTCCTAATGCTATCCCTCCTCCCTCCCCCCACCCCCCTCCCCATGACAGGCCCCAGTGTGTGATGTTCCCCTTCCTGTGTCCAAGTGTTCTCATTGCTCAAGTCCCACCTATGAGTGAGAACATGCGGTGTTTGGTTTTCTGTTCTTGCGATAATTTGCGGAGAATGATGGTTTCCAGCTTCATCCATGTCCCTACAAAGGACATGAACTCATCCTTTTTTATGGCTGCGTAGTATTCCATAGATCCATATAACCCAAATGTCCATCAATGACAGAGATCAACTTTTTAAGTAAAGCTTTCTTCCTAAGACACAGCATACTCATTTTTTAAAACAAGGATAACAATGCCAACCCCACAGGGTTACCATGGGGATCCAGGGAAATCTTCCTGAGAACCTGTCACAACCCACCTCTGCCTAGAAGCCCTCCAAATCCATGACCCCCCACAAAATTCATGAGGGTTTAGTTCCCTCTGGACTCCTCCAGCCATAACCACTGGAAGAACACTTAAAAGCAAACTACCTTCTATGGGAGGATATATATGTTCCCCCTAAACATATCTGTGTTCAGGACCTTGTGCTTCAGCCTGGAGCTTCCGAGATGGGGAAGACAGTCATTCCAGGCTGGTGGGGAGACAGACATGGGAAGATGCATTTGATACACACACACACAATGGTTATCAATGCAGAGACAAAGCAGAGCTCAGAGTCACCAACTCTGCTGAAGAGGACTCTGGAAAGGCTTCCTGTAGGCAGTGATGCATGAGCCAAGGACTGAAGGATGAGCAAGAGTCTGTCAAGAGCACAAGGCACCCTGCTTCCTTGAGTGGCCCATAATTGATTCAGCTTGGGGACTTGATTTGCCCTGTCCTTTAGAGCTCAGATCTGTGCACACACCACACGCTCAAAAATGTGTCATCATTCGTCCAGGCACAGTGGCTCACACCTATGATCCCAGCACTTTGGGAGGCCAAGGTGGATCACTTGAGGTCAGGAGTTTGAGACCAGCTTGGCCAACATGGCAAAACCCCATGTCTACTAAAATTACAAAAATTAGCTGAGTGTTGTGGTGGGTGCCTATAGTCCCAGCTATTCAGGAGGCTGAGGCATGAGAATCACTTGAACCTGGGAGTCGGAGGTTGCAGTGAGCCGAGATCATGCCACTGCACTCCAGCCTGGGTGACAGAGACTCCGTCTCAGGAAAAAAAAAAAAAAAAAAAAAAAAAGTCATCATTGAATTAATAGGCCCAGCTCCTTCATTGCCTCCCAGGAAGGATGCCGTGTCTGACCCATGGCCTGAGAAACCAAAAAAAGCAAGACCATTCAATAGATTGCCCTGCTCTGATGAATAAGACCTATGGTTATTGAGACAGCAAAGCAGGAAATCCTTCCCTATATGCAAACAGTACATTCTCCCATTACAGCAAAATTAAAGGGGACAATGCTCTCCTATTCATGTTGAGGCTTTGCCTCTAGTTCAGCCACCATCTGGCTGCCACCTGTCCCTTTAGGCTACCTGAACCACTGGTCCACAGTCATCAGTTCCCCGAAGCCTGGGATCCCAAATGGCTCTTACACTGTCTAAAAAAAAACAAATGAAAAACAAAAAACAAACAAAAAAACTCTTAAACCCTTCTCCAGCACCCAGTTCCTGAGGAAAGCCGGGGCCAGGGAGACAGGAGGGAGAGAGAATCTGGAATCAGGCAGACTGACCTGAGTTTAAATCCTAGCAACACCTTGTACAAACCACGTGACCTGAGGCCAGTTATTCACCCACTGGGTCTCAGCTTCCACATCTATGAAATGAGCATAAAACTGCTCACCTCTCAGGAGTGTGGTAAAGATTAAATGAGGGCAGGTGAGTGAAGAGCCCGGCTCCCAGGTGTACAGCCCATGGGATTCGGCGGCACGGAGGGACCTACATGTGGAGAGACGGTGTTGGCTGGACAGCACTCCTCCAGGCTTCCATCCCCCGCCCTTGTGCAGAGCGCCGGAAGTAGGAGTGTGAAGGCCTGAGTCCTCCCAACGGTTCTCTCGGTGACTCAGCCTTGGGCAGTAAGCTCAGAAATACCACGCGCCCAGCCTGTTCTGGTGACATTTCAAATCCAGAGCGTCTCTCACATTCCCTCCCAGGCTGTCTGGTCAGTATCCATTACTCCAGAACTGGGGCAGGGTGCGGGGAACGGGGGGTGTGCATTTCTATCTCCTTTTTAAGGGTCCTTCTTCCCATCTCAGGCGGGGATAGCAGTTACAGTTGATGGAGTACTATCCTGTGGCTAACTTTATTTAATCCTCCCAGCAACCTTGCCCAAGAGGAAACTAACACTCCAAGCAGCCAAACCAGTTGCACAAGATCACCCAGCTGGTCAGTGGCAGAGCCCAGATTTGAACTCAGTACTTCCTGGCTCACCTGCCTCGTTTTTTGCACTCACCCATTTACCATGCAAACAGGGACAAACTAAGGCCACGGTTCCCTCAGCCTTCGTACCCACCTTCAGCATCAAACAAGAGCTGGGCCAAACAGGGGACAATGCCCTGGAACTCGCTGGCACCCACCTGACCACCCTCAGACATGCAGCAGTGCAGCCCAGCTGCTAGGGCCAGGTCCTCATCCACAGGCAAGGCAGAACCTCCCCAAAGACTCTGACTGCCAGCCGGGTCTCCACTTTGGCCTCTGATTCGTCACGGGCCAATCCTTCACAGGGTGTAACCAACTGGAGGCCTGTGAAGGGCACCTAGGGGTGTTGCCTGCTTCTTTCTAGGTTAATAAAAATTCGAATTGAGGAGGCTCTTGAGCCGCTTGCTTGAGCCCACTCCCATTCTGAATTATCTTCAATGAATCTGTGCTTTCGTTACTGTTTTTCTCTTGCTTTGTCTTTCGTTGCCTCATTCGTTACTTTGTTTGTGCGTTATGTTCAATTCTTTGTTCAACCTGCTAAGAACCTGGACAATCCTCTCCCGTATAATAGCTCCCTACAGAGCCTCCCCAGACAGGCTCCCCGGACAGAGCCTGACCTCAGCACCAGGGGCTGTCCCCAGTATAGCTCCTCTGGTCACTGTCCCTCCTCATTCCACCAGGTGTCCCTTGGGGCTAACTGACAGACACACCTGGCTTTGTACCTCAGCCAGACCTCTAGCATGAAGGACATACCAGAGGGGCCAAGAACTGAATCTACAGTGTCCTTGCCTCCGAGCTTTCCCCAGCCCGACTCACCATCCACCATCCTTTCCCTCCCAGACCCCTTGCCTGTGTTCTTTGGAACCACCTTTAAATTTTTTAAATTATATTAATTAATTAAATTTTTTTTTTTTTTTTTGAGACGGAGTCTCGCTCTGTCACCCAGGCTGGAGTGTAGTGGCGCGACTTCAGCTCACTGCAACCTCTGCCTCCCAGGTTCAAGCGATTCTCCTGCCTCAGCCTCCCAAGTAGCTGGGATTACAGACATGTGCCACTACGCCTGGCTAATTTTTATATTTTTAGTAGAGATGGGGTTTCACCATGTTTCTCAAGCTGAACTCCTGACCTCAGGTGGTCCACCCACCTCGGTCTCCGAGAGTGCTGGGATTACAGACGTGAGGCACAGCACCCGGCCTGGAACCCATCTTTTAAGTAAACGAACTCACCCCCATGATTTACCACATCCCCAAACAAAGCATCTGTACCTTCTGTCTCAACTGAAGCTCTCTGCCCCCACCAAAACCCCACTTCTCATGCAGCCCCATTCAGCTGGAGCTGCTCCTCTCTGCGCCCCCGACCTCAACCCTCTATAAGTACGTACCTTAAGGTCCACATTTGCAGTAAGCATCCTCTTTGCTCCTCACTGCTGCCTAGGCCTGGCTCCCTTGCCTCAAGGGAAACTGGCTCTTCAAGCCTGCCTCTCCCATTCTCATCCCCATCCCTCTTCCTAAAGAGCCTCCCTCTACCCCAGGCTCTGTCCCTCTCTCCACCCTAAGTAAGCCCTGGCACCTTCTAGGGCAGGGATTCTCCACCTTGCCACTACTGACATGAGCCAGCTCATTCCTTGTGGTGGGGGCTGTTCTGTGCCCTGTAGAATGCTTAGCAGCATTCCTGGCCTCTACCCACAAGATGCCAGCAATACTACACACCCCCCTCAGTTGCGACCACCAAAAATGTCTCCAGACCTTGTCCAATGTCCTGCAGGGGTACAAAGTCACCCTTGGTAGAGAGTCACTGGTCCGGAGCAACATCAGCATCCTCTGGACCCCAAGCCCAGTGCCTTTGACCTCCCAACCCCAGAGACAGTCACTTCACTCGGCTCCAGCCCTCTTCTGGTGCAGCCCTCTGCCTTCTCCACGCCACGGGCTGCCAGGAAGCAGATGAAAGTGAACCTGCATCCATGCAGACTGGGCTTCAGGGCCAAGCTTTAACCCACTCCACTCGGCCCTCAGCCAGTCTGACACCTTCAGAACACTACCCCCAATCTGTAATTGAATTGTAATTTGTCACTATTCAATGACCACTTCCTTTTGCCTGTTGTCTTTTCTGCCTCCTCCACTGGGCTATAAACTCCATGAGGGCAGGAACTTTACTCCTTTCTTCAGGTTTATTCCTTACACTAGTGAAGGGCCTGGCCCAGAAGACATTTATGGAGAGAGGGAGAACACAGAGAAAGGAAGGCAGGGAGAAAAGAAGGAAAGACAGAAGGAAGGAAGAAAAGAAAAATTTTTTGGAGGAAAGAAAACTTTGTAGAAGAGGAGAGGTATTCATCAGATGAAGCAAAAACAAGAGTCAAACATAGCATGCATTTCAAGGAATAACCTGCAGCTAATGAAAGGGACAGTGTACAAGTATCTCTAGAGTCACCGACATGCAAATATTCCTAATGAAACTGACTATATGCTTATCTGTATTTATACCCAAAGAAATATCTAAAAGCATGCCCAACAAATGGTCAAAGATTTTTGTCTCTGGTAAAAGTGAGATTTCTTTTTTACTTCCATTTCCTACAATAAGAATGTATTACCTTTCCAAACTTAAAACAGCTACCATTCACCCAACAATCCCATTACTGGGTATATACCCAAAGGAAAATAAATCATTCTACCAAAAAGACACATGCACTCCTATGTTCACTGCTGGATTATTCACAATAGCAAAGACAGGGAATCAACCTAGATGTCCATCAATGAAAGACTGGATCAAGAAAATGTGGTACATATATACCATAGAATACTACACAGTCATAAAAAAGAATGAAATCATATCCTTTGCAGCAACATGGGTGCAGTTGGAGGCCATAATCCTAAGCAAATTAATGCAAAAACAGAAAACCAAATACCACATGTTCTCACTTGTAAGTGGAAGCAAAGCATTGAGCACACATGGATGTAAATATGGGAACAATAGATACTGGGGACTACTAGCGGGGGAAGGAGGGGGGCTTGGGTTATAAAACCACCTATCAGATACTATGCTCACTACCTGAATGACAGGATCTGTACCCTAAACCTCAGCATCATGCAATATTCCCATGTAACAAACCTGCACATGTACCCCCTATATCTAAAATAAATGAATTTTTTTTTTGAGATGGAGTCTTGCTCTGTCACCCAGGCTGGAGTGCAGCGGCTCAATCTCAGCTCACTGCAACCTCCACCTGGATTCAAGTGTTTCTCCTGCCTCAGCCACCCAAGTAGCTGGGATTACAAGCATCTGCCACCACACCCAGCTAATTTTTATATTTTTTGTAGAGATGGGGTTTCACCATGTTGGTCAAGCTAGTCTCGAACTCCTGACTGCAAGTGATCCACCCACTTTGGGCTCTCAAAGTGCTGGAATTACAGGTGTGAGCCGCTACGCCTGGCCTAAAAGTTGAAATTTTTGTAAAGGCACTAAAATAGGCCAGGATGGGTTTGACAGCCTTCCACTTTGCCCATTTAGCTTCTGCAAGCTCTTTTTTAGCAGGGAGCAGTTATCTCTTAACACATGGTTAAATCTCTAAGTTGATCATAAATCTCTCACTTTTGGGAAAAAAAAAAAAAAAAAGAATGTCCTTCCAAATGAAAATTTATAAATCATGTTTTCGAAGAATGTATTTTAAGATGGGAAAATTCTCATGATAAAAAATTAGGTGGAAAGTGAGATACACAAAGAAGATGCCTATTATACATAATATATATCACAATTAAAGCAATGTTTTAGATTTTATGTGGAAAGTGCTAAAAAGACGAGAAGGAAATCCAGCACGTGTGAACGGCAGCAGTTCTGAGGGGTGGGGGGGCAGGGATGAGATCACTTTGCCATTTGTCTTTTATACTTGTCTTTATTTTCCAAATCTTCTAGAGCCAGGGTCCCCAACCCTTGGGCAACAGACTGGTACCAGTCCGAGGCCTGTTAGGAACTGGACTATACAGCAGGAGGTGAGAAAGCACATTACTGCCTGAGCTCCGCCTCCTGTCAGATCAGGGCTGACATTAGATTCTCAGAGGAGCGTGAATCCTACTGTGAACTGCGCATGTGAGGGATCTAGGTTGCAAGCTCCTTAGGAGAATCTAACTAGTGCCTGATGATTGAAGGTCGAACAGTTTCATCCTAACTCGCTTCCCCCAACCCCACCCATCCATGGAAATATTGTCTTCCACAAAACTGGTCCCTGGTGCCAAAAAGGTCGGGGACCCCTGGTCTAGGGCAGCACCATCCAATTTTGCAGTAAGTAGCCACAAGTCATCCATGGCTACAGACACTTGAAATGTTAGCTAATAGGACCAAGGACCTGAAATTTTTATTTTATTTAAATTTAAATAACCTCATGTGTCTAGTGGCTACTGTACTTAAGAGCAGCACACCAGAGGAAACAAGTAGTTTTTGTTATTATTATTTTTTTGAGACGGAGTCTCGCTCTGTTGCCCAGGCTGGAGTGCAGTGGCACGATCTTGGCTCACTGCGACCTCTGTCTCCCAGGTTCAAGCAATCCTCCTGCCTCAGCCTCCCAAGTAGCTGGGACTACACGTGTGCACTGCCACATCCGGCTAATTTTTGTATTTTTAGTAGAGATGGGGTTTCGCTATATTGGCCAGGCTGGTCTCAAACTCCTGACCTCAGGTGATCCACCCGCCTCAGCCTCCCAAAGTGCTGGGATTACAGGCAAGAGCCACCGCGCCTGGCCAGTAGTTTTATATACTTAGGAAAAAAGCACTAGATGTGATTTTTAAATTAATAAATAAAAACTCAGAACAGAAAATCCAAACACTGCCCCAGTGTCTGGCCCAGTTCCAGCCCAACGCTGCATTCTGCATCTGTTTATTGTAAGATGTGAATGCCCCATCCAACTTTCTTGGCAGATGTATCCTTTTCTACACTTTTTTAAAAACTGAAAGATGATTTCTTCATTTCTTATTCAGTTTTTGAAAGGGAAGCAGAGTCAATGATCTCGCACATATTCCAGAAACTGACTTCCTTAGACCTTAACAGAAGGTACTTAAGTGCACAGATGTTGCTGGTTTTATATGGAGGCCTTGCTGGCTATGAAAAAACATTCCCCCCTAATTTTTTGCTCAATTTGTTTTAAGTTGGTAATGAAATCTGTGAATCTGCGCTCCCTTTTTTCAGGAAAAATAGAATTTTGATCTCTTTTAAAAATCAGAATGCAACAGGATAATGGAGAAATCAGTCTCAATAGCACATTTCTTGTTCATTTCAGAGCGGTGATATAAACATGATGATGCTATGCTTTTGGGGTCTTTGAGGTTTCTGCCACAAGCATAGCAGCTCAGGTGGATTTGTGCCTACCACGTTTCTTTGGTAGATTTCTGTTGACAAATTGTACGTCTGCCCTTTTGAAACAGCATGATAAAGTTGTTAACATCTTTGCATAAAGACCACCCCATTCTGTTTGCCCTGGGGAGGAAGACTGCACTAATCACGTTGCTCTCTCCTGGAGTGAAGAGCTGAAGAGGCAACAGGAAATGCTTATTTATTGAGTTCTGACCAGGTACCAACTGTCACAGAAGGGGTTTGAGTAAGTATCTCCTCATGGTCCAGGGGCCAGAGGAGAGAACAGAAAGGAAACAGCTTGGCCTCTGGTTCCACAAAATAAGAATAAAATAGAACATTGAACATTTGTGTTTCATTCACCACCTTAATGTATGCACTTTGTGGATTCTGCATTCAAACATGCAGAACAGGCTAATGAAAGAAAATGCCCCCAAATCTCACCACCCAGGGACAAAATCATTCAGTTTTGGACAGCATTCTTCCAAATCTCGCTCTCTACCAATGGGTCTCAGCTGAGGACAATTGTGGCCCCCCGGGTACATTTGGCAATGTATGGAAACATATTTGGTTGTCACACACTAGGAGGGGGTGTTCCTGGCATTTAGTGGGTACAGGCTGAGGATGCCACTAAGCATCCTACACTGCAAAAGACAGCCCTCTCTCCCCACCACAAAGAATCATCCAGCTCAAATGCCAATAGTGCTGAGGCCAAGAAACCCTGCTATAGACATATGGATATGTAGCTCTGTGATAATTACATAATCAAGTTCATACTATGCCAGCTGCTCATCATCCTGCAAGAAAACATGTGTCGCTTGTCTGCTATGGTCAAGCACTGCCTGCTCCTTAGTGAGGGCCTCATTTACTTTTTACCAGAACTCTGCAAGAGGTGGGATTAGTACAGATGTTATGAAGAGACTGAGGTTCAGAGAGGTGAAGCACCTTGACTAAGGTTGCACAGCCATCAGATGTGGTACTAAGACCGCAGTCCAGGTATGAGGGATTCCAAACTGCCTTTCCTACTGCCTGTACATTTGCTCCCTTTCACTCCAGGACCCAGTTTACAAGGGGCAATTAGAGACCTGAGAGTAAGGCCCTTGAGTTCCCCTTCCAGAACCTGAGGGAGGCAGGGCTTTGGTCTGCACGTGCATTATTCAAGTTACTCCATTATTTTAATACTCGCCATTTTTACATTTACATTTTCATCATATTTTATTTGTCAAGAATACCTTCAGCTTCCTCACTAATCACTTTTCTATCCACTGCTCATTGTTTTTCTACCTTTAACTATACGTATGTCTATGCTATATTACACTCATAACTTATATCTTGGTTGTACGTTAAACCCTCCATTAGTTTGTTAAATAATCCTTTTTTTTTTTTTTTTTTTTAGATGGAGTTTCACTGTTGTTGCCCAGGCTGGAGTGCAATGGAATGATCTCAGCTCACTGCACCTCTGCACCTCCACCTCCTGGGCTCAAGCAATTCTCCTTCCTGCCTCAGCCTCCCAAGTAGCTGGGATTACAGGCATGCACTACCTTGCCCAGCTATTTTTTGTATTTTTGGTAAAGACAGGTGTCACCATGTTAACCAGGCTGGTTTTGAACTCCTGACCTCAGGTGATCCGCCCACCTCAGCCTCCCAAAGTGCTGAGATCATATGTGTGAGCCACTCCATCTCACTGAATAATATTTACCCTGATTTCTCCCTCCTCTGATGGTGTTGTGACTCCTGCCTCCTTTCTGTTTGCATTTGGCTGTTATATCTGGAATTATTCCACCTTAATTATATCATTTCAGGTTTGTGCTTTGAAGTTGGCATATTGTTGAATTTGGATTGGATTTACCCAACCTGAGAGCCATTTTCTTTCTGTGGGCATGTCTTTTTTTTAACTTACATGTGCTTCCATAACAGATATCCTTGGTCTTAATTCCATTTTCTTGTTTTATGTTTTATATGCTTCCATTATCGCATTTCCTGATTTTTCCTACCTTCTGCTCATCTAGCAAACAGAATGTGTTTTGTTCTACTGGTGATTGTTTTTTATCTTTAAATAACAAGCTTTAATTTACATGTTCAAAGTTTTCAACTTCAAAAATGAAAAAGTAGCTGTCAGCCAGACACAATGGCTCATCCCTGTAAATCCCAGCACTTTGGGGAACTGAGATGAGAGGATCACTTGAGTATGAGACCAGCCTGGGCAACATAGGAAGACTCTGTCTCCAGAAAAAGCAAAAAGCAAAAAAAAAAAAAAAAAAAAAGGCCAGATGCCGTGGCTCACGCCTGTAACCCCAACTACTTGGATGACTGAGGCACAAGAATCATTTGAACCCTGGGAAGGGAAAGTTGCAGTGAGCTGAAATCGCGCCACTGCACTCCAGCCTGGGCGGCAGAGGGAGACCATGTCACAAAAAAAAAAAAAAGAGAAAAGAGAAAAAAGAGAAAGGAGAAAAAAGAAAAGAGAAAAGAAAAGAAAAGAAAAAGAAAAAGAAAAAGACTGTTGACTCCCCTTATGGAAGATAAGAAAATTGATTCAATTCCAATTCCTCATTCTGTCTTCACCCCTATCTTCTGATTTTCAATTATATGCTCTGGGAATTTTTGTCCGTCTTTTAAATTTTGGGGTTATAATGCTGTATATATTTTGCTTTAAGAACTATAATAGCTACATTCTTCACATTCTGTTTTATAATTTTTCCATGGTTATTTAAATTTAATTTTATATGTAAATTGTTTCAATGTACACCCCCATACAACCACTTCATTTTCCAGAAATGCTAGATAATTTTCTCGTGAGTTCTTTGTTTTGAGTCATCTCCTAGTTGACTGAAGCATATTTTCAAGTATTTCCTCCCCCACACTCTTTCTCCCCAAGAAGGATATATGGGTGATATACTTCCTAAATCCTTGCATATTTGAGTTATATGTAAATATCAACTTTGATGAAATTTTAGATCCTATTCTTTTTCTTTCCATTGTCTTCCTTGCTGCATTTTCTTCTGGAATCTAATGTCAGAGTTAAAAACTGAGGCCATCCGATTTTTATTTTCTTTGAAGACAATTTGCTTGTTCTGCCTGAATTTTCATTAGACTCTTTTTCCTTGAAATGTAATGGTTTCATCAGAGTATATGTCTCACTGCTAGCTTTTTTCCTCTACTTATAAATTTGCTTGGTAACCTTTTGAGCTGAACATTCGTATCTACCTTCACTTCAGGGATGTTTTTCCTATTCGTATTTCCTCCTCGAATATTCTTCCTGTTGCATTTGTTCTATTTCTCATCCTCCAAGAACACAAATTATTCCCACGTCAATTCCACATTTCCCTCTTCTCTATGTGTGGTCAGTGTATCTACCAGGATCTGGTCAGGAATCAAAAAACGTACCACTTATTTTAATAGAAATAATTTAATGTAGATAAGTGGTAAACAGGTACAAAATTGTTAACTGGGCACCGAAAAGACCAAAAGAGAACATTAACATATAATAGAGGCAACAGCTGCAGAGAGCAACCACTACCCAAAGGGCTGGGGAAACAAAGGGAAGAAGCTGGCACTGTTAAAACAGGAGCAGGTACAATGGCTCACCCCTGTAATCCCAACACGTTGGCAGGTTGAGGCCAGCAGGTTGCTTGAGCTCAGAAATTCAAGACCAGCCTGGCCAATACGGCAAAAAGCCCATCCCTACAAAAAAATACAAAAATTAGCCAGGCATGGTGGTGCACGCCTGTAGTCCCAGCTACTCAGAAGGCTTAGGTGGGAGGATCAGCTGAGCCCCGGAGGTCAAGGCTGCAGTGAGCCATGATGGCACCACTACACTCCAGTCTGGGCAACAGAGCAATATTCTGTCTTTAAATTAATAAAATAAATAAATACATACACACACACAAACTTAGAAGACTAGAAGGGCTCTGCAAAGCTGAAAATCAGACCCCTGAGTAGGGGGCCAGTACTTAGCTGTGCTGGTATCTGAGCTCAAAGGTGAGAGCCCATGAAGCTGAGACTAGGACTTACCGGCCTTGTACTCCAAGCAAAGCATTTTGCACATCCCCTTGCCAAGGCCTGGAACAATGACAGGTTTTATGCAAACATACTTTTAGGCAAGTTGTTTTCAATCTTGCCTACATGTTGGAATCACACGGAAAGTTGTTTAAAATACTGATGCCTGATCCCACCTCTTGGCAGTCTCAGTAAATTGGTCTGGGGTGCTGCCTGAACATTTCAAGTTTTTAAAGCTCCCCGGGTGATTCTAATGTGTAGCCAAGGTTGGGGACCATTGGCCTAGAATTACCTCTGCATAGGACCTGTTACCACTCCTGAGAACAAGGAATAGGTCAATGTCTACCTTGGTTTTATATTATATTCACCTGAGAAAAAAAATTGTTTAACTGGTGACAGCCCTCCTTTCCCCTAGAAGTCCTGATTTAATTCATTTGAGTTGGGGTCAACATTGAGATTTTTTATTTCCATAGGTTTTTGGGGAACAGGTGGTATTTGGTTACATGAGCAACTTCTTTAGTAGTGATTTGTGAGATTTTGGTGCACCCACCACCCAAGCAGTATACACTGAACCCAATGTGTAGTCTTTTATTCCTCACCCCCATCCCACCCTTTCCCCCAAGTCCCCAAAGTCCATTGTATGGTTCTTACGCCTTTGTATCCTCATAGCTTAGCTCCCACTTATGAGTGAGAACCTACAATGTTTAGTTTTCCATTCCTGAGTTACTTCACTTAGAAGAGTAGTCTCCAGTTCCTTGCAGGTTGCTGTGAATGCCATTAATTCGTTCCTTATTATGGCTGAGTAGTATTCCATCATATATGTATATACAGCACGGATTTTTAATGTGCAGCCAGGGTTTAGGTAAAGCAAAGACCCATAGTGCCTATGTCCCACATCAGAGTTTTGATAAGTGAATCCTAGACATCATAAGGAAGCAAAATGTCCAAGTATTATGTCACCATCAAGACGACTAGGATGGTGGGAGAAGTGTGACAATTAGAACGTTTTAACAGGGATCTCTTCACCATGACAGTCAGAAATAGAAACCCAAAAGGCCTCTCTTCTCTCTCTGTCCCCGACCCCGACTTCTCTTTCTCTGTCCTCTCTCTCTCTCCTATCACACACACACACACATTCATTTTTTCCACAGTGGAGAGAAAAGCATTAAAAGAAAGTTGTCCAGGTGCAGTGGCTCATACCTGTAATCCTAGCACTTTGGGAGGCAGAGGCGAGAGGGTGAGTTGAGCTCAGGAGTTCGAGACTTGATTGGGCAACATAGTGAGACCTCATCTCTAATAAAAAATAATAAAAATAAAAGTTATCAGTATGAGCTGAAAAGATAAATTTCCATTTCCTTTGTTATAACTGTGGGGTAGCTTTGGGCCTTATGTGGTGTTGGACCAGCAGCATCAGCATCACCTGGGAACTTTTAAGAAATGCAAGTTCTTGGGCTCTACCCAAGATCCATTGAATCAAACTCTGGAGGTGGGGCCCAGCCACCTGTGTTTCTACAAGCCTTTCAGGTGACTCTGATGCACGCTTAATTTGAGATCCACTGCCCAAAGCAGTGGCATCTGGAAAAGACACACCAGAAAAACACAAAACATTACAAGGCCTATGCCCCAGGAGCCTCTTCAGTAGATGACTGCCAAGAACAGCCTACTCAGGCCAGGTGTGGTGGCTCACGCCTGTAATTCCAGCACTTTGGGAGGCCAAGGTTGGCAGATTACCTGAGATCAGGAGTTCGAAACCAGCCTGGCCAACATGGTGAAACCCCATCTCTAGCAAAAATACAAAAAAAAATTAGCCAGGCATGGTGGCACATGCCTGTAATCCCAGCTACTCGGGAGGCTGAGGCAGAAGAATTGCTTGAGCCCAGGAGACAGAGGTTGCAGTGAGCCGAGATTGTGCCACTGCACTCCAACCTGGCCAATACAGCCAGACTGTCTCAAGAGAGAAAAAAAGATTAGCCCACCCTCCCTCTGGTAGACTAACTACATCACCATACCAATACGAATGCTCCTGGTGGGTCTCAGATGTTCACCATAAGAACATCTTTCCTTAATAACCTAGGAGGTTTGTATGTAAAGTCAGACTCCTGTGCCCTTTGTCCCTTTGCTTGCCTGTGACAACTAGTACCACCTTTGTGCCTTTTTCTTCAGCATGCTAAGAACTAGTTTTGTCTAATCCCACTTCATCCTCTCAAATTGGGGCAAATTCTTCTCCAATTTTGACAATGGATCATCCAGTGGTCTTTGCTTTGCCTACTGTTGTGACTTTTTTTTTTTCCTGTAGTGATACCTTCATGAATGCCTCCTGAGTTCTGTTGCATTAGCTTTTGGGATATCCATATCAAACTACTGACACCGATTAAACTCAAAGTAAACTACAGCTCCTGATTCAGTTTCCATGAGTAATATTAAGTTGTATCTTTTCCCATCTTTCATCTAAGCTGTTGATATTTTGGACCCAAGTATACACCTCACATCATCTTGCAGTATTTTAGCATGTCATTGGTAAAATATCATCAGTTATCTATTGTTGTGTAACATAACACCCCAAAACTCAAAATAACAATCATTTATTTGTTCATGATTCTGCAGTTTGGGCTGGGCTCAGCCAGGCAGCTCTTCTGCTGGTCCTGCCCAGGGTGACTCATAGAGTTGCAGTCATCAGGTAGCTCAGCTAGAGCTGGAGGTTCTCAGATGACCTCACTCACATGCCTGTGGCCTTGGTGCAAGCTATTGGCTGAGATTTTCTTTCCACGTGGACTCTCATTCTCTAATAGTCTAGCCCAGGCTTTCTTACATGGGAGTGTAAGCATGCCAAGAGGGTAAAGATGACTCTGGAAATTCCACAACTTCACTGCTGCCACATATGGTTAAGCAAAACAAGTCATAAGGCCAGCCCGGATTCTAGGAGTGGAGTAATAGAATCCACCTCTTGATGTAAGAAGGTGCAAAGATTTCATGGCCATATGTAAACTACCACATCTTCCCTGTCTTGTTTCTCCACTTTCTGACTGGTTCTTTCTGGGATCACCTCCCAGATAAACTATTTACACACGAATCCTTTTCTCAGGATCTTTAAAGGGCACCCTACCTAAGAAACTCGGGCTCAGAGCTTGGTCCAAAACCCTCGTCTCTTCTCATTCCATTCTTGCCTTAGTAATCTCACCCATTCAAATGTATATGCCAAAAACTCCCAAATTTCTACCTCTGGCCTCACTCAGAGGGAATATCCAACTCTTCTCAACAAGCCCACTGGGGGCCTTCCAGATATCTCAAATTTAATGTGCCAGATTGAAGTCTTGATTTGCAATACCCCGCCAACTTCCTCGGCCAGCCATCCCCATCTCACCTCCATAGGCCTAATTGGCACTCCAATGGCCCCTCCATGACATTCCAAAAACTTCTCCATATCCCATCAATCCTCATGTCCCAATGATTATTCTTCCAAATACTTCTCAAATTCCTTTTATCATCACAACTGCCACTACTGTGGTCCAAGCTACCCCCATCTCTCTACTAATGATCTCGCTTTTTATCTTGTCCCCCACCCCAACAGCAGCTTAGAAATCAAAGACAACAGCCAAATATTGAGCCAACGAAAGCTCTTGCCTGGTCCATTCCTGCAGGACCTTCTACATTTTCCTACCTCAATCAGCTAGTCACTGTGAGAACTATTATAAATTAACAGTATATTGTAGATCAGGACTAATTGGAATAAATACATTATAATTCTCAAACAAAATGTTGGCTTCCATTAACCAAGTGTGAAAATTTTGATTATGGTGTTTTGCACATATGTCCATAGTTACTATCACCAATTAGCAAGCTCATACCCCAAACACCCTCATTAGTGCATTCACTTATGACATATTAACAAAAACAAAAAGCTATGGTGCTGTGACTATTTTTTCTAAATTCCACTAAGGACAAGGAAAAAAAATCAAAGTACTACTTACGCAAGGTTGTAAAAGCAATCATTACACATTACAATATAAAACCCAACCACATTTTCAAAGTGTTTGCCAAGTGTACAATTCCATATAAGAGAAGTGACTTGCATAGAAACACCACCATGCCTTGGATATTGCTGGTACTTAATAAATGTCCTTTGACTAAAGTTGTTGCATGTTAGAGCTGCAAAGTTTCTTGGAACTAATTCTGCGCAAGTACGAGGTTTAGAAGAGTGCAATGACTTTGCTAGGGCCTCACAGCTTGGAAGTACAGCTAGGACCAGAGACTTGCTGTAAGCCAGAGTTTGTCAACTTCAGCACTGCTGGATTGGTTTAACTTTAGTTTGGATAATTTCCTGCTGTAGGGCTGTCCTGTGCATTGTATAACATTTAGCATCCCTAGCTTCTCTACCACCAGAAGTCAGTAATATCACCCCAACCAATCATAACAATCAAAAATATCTCCAGACATTGCCAAACGTCCTCTGGCAGGGGTGGGGAAGAATGCAAAGTACTGCAGAATCCCCCTCAGCTGATGTATTAGTCTGTTCCCACGCTGCTAATAAAGACATACCCAAGACTGGGTAACTTATAAAGGAAAGAGGTTTAATGGACTCACAGTTCCACATGGCTGGGGAGGCCTCACAATCATGGTAGAAAATGAACGAGGAGCAAAGTCCATCTCACCTGGCGGCAGACAGGCGAGCTTGTGCAGGGGAACTCCCATTTATATGACCATCAAATCTCGTAAGACGTATTCACTACCACGAGAATAGTGTGGGGGAAACCACGCCATGATTCAATTATCTCCACCTGGCCCTGCCCTTGACACGTGGGGCTTATTACAGTTCAAGGAGAGATCTGGGTAGAGACACAGCCAAACCATATCAGGTGAGAAACATTGTAAATGTAGATTAGTGGTTCTTAGAGTGTGGTCCGCAGACCAGCAGCAGCAGCAGCATCACCCAGAACTTGTTTTAAATGCAAATGATCAGGCCACACTCCAGATCCATTGAATCAAAAACCCTGGGGGTGGGGCCCAGCAATAAGCTCTCCAGGTGATTCTAATGCACAGTCAAGTTTCAGAACCAGCACTATAGATTATCCCTAACCCTTGCAAGTTAATTGCTCTTGTTCCTATTTCATAAATAAGAAAATGAGGCTCAAAGAGGTTACCTGCATTGCCCAGGTTCTGATTTAGTCATGGCAGAGCTAGGACTTGAAATGGGCTCAGTATAACATCAGACACCAGCTCTTTCTGCTCTGCCATGCCTCCTTGAACACAAGGCAGCAAGGAAAAGGAAAACCTGGACTGGACTTTAGGCTGACTCTCTCGTACCACGAGCACCTTGAAGACAAAGTCCACAGTGCCACAGCCACTTTTGTGGTTGCCATGCCCCTTTGGGGTATGAGGCAAGAAAGAGAAGAGTCTGAGCCTAGAGAGGATCATCAAACCAACTAGATGCTAATGAGGCCAAACTGAGCACATTAGGGGCAAAGACACCGGTATCTCCAGACCCACTCCCAAATGAGCATCCTGAATGAGCCTTTACCTACCCAACTCCCCTCTTTTCTGGGGACCCTTTCTGGGAAACTTCCCCACCATTTACAGTTACTATAGAAGCAACCACTCTGTATCCCATGACCGCATTGCTCCAGCCACAGCTGTTTGGCTTGCGGTGGCCAAGGGAGCTTGACCTAAGTTGAACCAAATACTCCCTGCCCTGAAATTTTGGACATGGGATAAAGCAAGAATTGAATCTGTCCCTCCCTATGAGGGTTGGAATTGAGATTTCATGCTCCGGAGTTATTGGTCACAATGTTGTTCTACCACTTCCATGCAAGTTTCTTTCACTTACAACCCAACGAGATCTGGCTCAAACAAGAAAACGTCCCTTTCACTATTACAGCCACCCAAGGGTAAGCGTAACATTTCACAACGTGCAGGAGACAAGGGGGAAATAAATCATGCAACCTTCACCCTCAACTCAAAGAGGTTTGTTCTGGAAAATTCCTGCACCTCCTCCATGACCTGTGGCCTCTGAAGAAAGTTCTAGCCTTCCTTGAAAACCAGAGCCATATGGGATCCCTTGGCCCCAGAAGTTATCACTAGAATCTCCCCATCATGCCTCAAGCTGATGGCAAGTTTCCACATGGGAAGGAGGAAGGGAAAGCATAGTGAGTCAAGGGACTGTGAGTTACTAAAGGTTGGAGTTGTGTTTAAGAGACAAAGAAATGCAGGTATTTTGGAGGAAAGAGTGAAGAAATATTTGAAAAGCTGTGACTCCAGACCCTCCCTGCTTCCAGATTAACCCCCACCATATCCACCACTGAATCCACAACAGTGAAAAGTGCCTGAGGCGAAGACGGCATAAATGCTCTTGCTAGGTGAAGAGAGGAAGGGATAAATGTTCAATGAGAGCCTTGCGTTTCTCTAAAGTCAGAACTAGGAGCATCTGGCTGAGGTGAGAGGCGAGGACTTGGGGTGAACCCGGCAACACCTTTTGGCTGGCAAATCACAGGTAGGTGGGAAAAGTTGCCTCAAGGAGTGTAGAAAGTAAACCGACCAGGGAGAGAAAAGCCTGCCTGGAAACTGATCAGCTATGTAATTCTGAGCTACTCCCTTCACATCTCTGAGCCTCAGTTTCCTCATCTACGCAAATACAGTGCTGTCCTAGCTCTCCCTCTCTCTGGTCCCTTTCTTCTCCCAAGTCTGAGAAAATTTCATGGGTTTGGGGGTGTCCCCAAACTGTTAAAGCAGAACTGTATTCCAAGTCCTTGGCAGAGGGGGTCTCACTGTCCATCTGCTGGTTCTCTGTGCAGAGAGATACCAGAATGGATGGGTATTTGGGAGGTCTCCAACTTCTCTGAGAACATCACTGCAGATGCTCCTGAAAAGGGTGAGACGTGGGCCTTTTGGCGAGTGAGAAGTTTGGAGTACTGCCAGTCAGGCCCGTCTGTCCCCACGCTCACCAGACAGGCACCATCCCCCAATGCAAAGCACCAAGAACTCCCCATGGGGGTGGGGAGGAGGCATCAGGCAGAGCCCCTTCCCCCGCTCCGCCGCCCAGGTATCAAAAGGTGAATTCCAGAAACTGCTGGGATGGTGATGATGGAAATTATGCAACTCGCCCATGGAGACACACACGGCCACATTTAGGGGCATCCGTTTGTCCTGGTTTAGTTCACTTCTGCTCCTCGTTGCCCTGGGCACAGTCAAGTCTCTTTTACAAAGATGTTTCTCAAGTCCCAGGTAATCAGTAGATACAAATACAGTCATGTGTCACTCAATGATGGGGATAGGTTATGAGAAACGTGTTAGGCAATTTCGTCATTGTATAAACATCAGAGAATGTATTTACACAACCCTAGATGGTATAGTCTCCTACGTACCTAAGCTAATGCTATAGCCTGTTACTCCCAGGATACAAATTGTACAGCGTGTAACTGTCCTGAAGACTACAGGCAATGGCAACACTGTGGGGAGTATTTATGTATCTAAACATTTTTAACCAAGACAACTGGGTGCAAATTACTAACAAACAATTTCCTTTGATTGAGAACTCACAGGCTGGGTGCGGTGGCTCACACCTGTAATCCCAGGACTTTGGGAGGTCGAGGCGGGCGGATCACCTGAGGTCAGGAGTTTGAGACCATCTTGGCCAACAGGGTGAAATCCTGTCTCTACTAAAAATACAAAAATTAGCCAGGCGTGATGGTGGGCACCTGTAATCCCAGCTACTTGGGAGGCTGAGGCATGAGAATTGCATGAACCCAGGAGGCGGAAGTTGCAGTGAGCTGAGACTGCGCCATTGCACTCCAGCCTGGGCAACAAGAGCGAAACTCTGTCTCAAAAAAAAAGGAGAACTCACAATATCCTAGGGACTGCGCTAGGCTTCTTTCACTTAATTCTCACAATAACCCTATGCGGGAAGTAGTCTATCCCCCATCGAATACTGAGGAGTAAACTGAAGTTCAGAAAGGCAGGACTCAGAGACTGGGACTAGCAAGACTACAGCCAGAGTGCAAGCAGGTGTGCGCTGGTGAGTCCAGCGTGGGAGATTCTTTGGTATTAAGATCTAGGCTCAGAGGCTGGGCACAAGGGCTCACGCCTGTAATCCCAGCACTTTGGGAGGCCAAGGTGGGTGGATCACTCGAGGTCAAGAGTTCAAGATCAGCCTGGCCAACATGGTGAAACCCCATCTCTACTAAAAATGCAAAAAATTAGCTGGGCATGGTGGTGCATGCCTGTAATCCCAGCCACTCAGGAGGATGATGTGGGAGAATCGCTTGAACCCAGGAGACAGAAGTTGTAGTGAGCCAAGATGGCGCCACTGCACTCCAGGCTGAGCCACAGAGCAAAACTCCCTCTCAAAAAAAAAAAAAAAGTCAGGGCAGGGTGGCTCACGCCTATAATCCCAGCACCTTGGGAGGCCAAGGCAGGCGGATCACCTGAGATCGGGAGTTCGAGACCAGCTTGACCAACATGGAGAAACCCCATCTCTACTAAAAATACAAAATTAGCCAGGTGTGGTGGTGCATGCCTATAATCCCAGCTACTCAGGAGACTGAGCCAGGAGAATCGCTTGAACCCAGGAGGCGGAGGTTGCAGTAAGCCAAGATTGTGCCATTACACTCCAGCCTGGACAACAAGAGTGAAACTCCGTCTCAAAAAAAAAAAAAAACTGGGCTGTGCTGGAAAGCAGTGTGGCAGTGTGGTACAGTGGTTAGGGGCACAAACTCTATGGACAAGAGCTTGCAAACGCAAATTCAAATTCAATGGAAATGCAAATTCTTAGACTCTAGAATTATCACTGCGTAGGACCTGTTACCACAGCTGAGAACAAGGAATAGGTCAACAGTTCGCATTGGTTCCAATCTTGGTTCTGACACTGACTTACTATGTGGCTTTGGGCAAGTTAACACTTGTGCCCTAACCACTGTGCCACACTACTTCCCAGCATAGCCCAGATCTTAAAAACAAAGAATCTCCCACACGGGATACACCAGCTCCTCACCTGCTGGCACTCCAGCTGCGGCCTCACTAGCCCCAGTCCTTAAAGAGCTGCCACACCCCTGTTCCTGCCACAGCCTTTCCTCTCCCTAGAATGTTTCAGGCTCTGCTCATGGTCCCTCCTCCATGAAGACTTCCTGAGCCTCCCAGGCCCCTA
The DNA here is from genome assembly GCF_007565055.1 of Rhinopithecus roxellana. Lineage (NCBI taxonomy): Eukaryota > Metazoa > Chordata > Mammalia > Primates > Cercopithecidae > Rhinopithecus > Rhinopithecus roxellana. Next base: position 116,735,413 of record NC_044561.1, read on the forward strand.
GGAGAGAATTAACCCCTCTCTCCTTCACTCCACCCCCGCTGGCTCTAGATGCATCCATCACAGGAAATGTTCCCGGTATTATTTTTTTTCAACTTTTATTTTAGATTCAGGGGATGCATGGGCAGGTTTGTTAGAAGGGTATATTGCATGACATTAAAGAAAATGTGGTACATATACACCATGGAATACTACACAGCCATAAAAAAGAATGGAATCATGTCCGTTGCAGCAACATGGATGTAGCCAGAGGCCATTATCATAAGCAAACTAACCCACTATTATTGATATACCCATTGCAGCCTTGTGGCTTCCAGTCTTCTGGGAAATATAGGCCAGGCCTTCCCCATTTCTGTATGCCCAGGATCCAACACAGTGCCAGGCACACAAAGACTCTCAGTAAATGGTGAGTGAATAACCAATTAAACTAAAACCTCATCCAAAATCCAATCTCAAGCTACCCAAGACAGCAAGTTCACGGGGCAGGAATGCCTGGTACATGGCACATGCTTTCTCAATACAAACTTACATCATGAATAAAATAAATGAATGATAACATAGCTGAGGATTTACACCCTTATTTCTAGTAACTCTCATTGTAGGTGACATAAAGGGCTGGGTCCAGATACAATCCTAATGTATTAGTTCATTCTCACACTGCTATAAAAGCTACCTGAGACTGGGTAATTTAAGAAGAAAAGAGGTTTAATTTACTCGCAGTTCCACAGGCTGTACAGGAAGCATGGCTAGGAGGCCTCAGGAAACTTACAATCATGGCAGAAGGCAAAGGGGAAGCAAGCACCTCTTACCACAGAAGAGCAAGAGAGAGAGAGAGAGAGCAAATGGAGAAGTGCTACATGCTTTTGAGCAACCAGATTTTGCGAGAACTCACCACCATGAGAACAGCAAGGGGGACACCCACCCCCATGATTCAATCACCTCCCACCAGGTGCCTCCTCCAACACATGGGGATTAAACCTGAGATTTGTGTGAGGACACAGAGCCAAACCATATCACTTAGGTTTGGAAAGGGAAACATCAGACTTGCTAGTTGAAAAGTAACTTTGTAAACCTTAAGCCATCCTTCAGGGACAATAAACCTTCAAAACACAATAAGAAAATAAGCCTTCAATGCAAAACTTTAACAATTAAAATATATTATTCATTCTGCATTGCAAACAGGATTAAATTCTGGGGGTAGGGAGGATCATAAGATCCCCAAAATAAAATTTTAATACGGTATATGAAGCCTTTCTGAGAGTTGAGTTCTCCCAGAAGCAGACCCTGAGACAAGAAATTTGAGTGCAAGTTATTTATTTGGGAGGTGACTCCAGGAAGTAGCAGCAAGGAAGAGGGAAAGAAGGACAGAGAAAGCATCGAAGCCAATTAATAGCATGTTATCAGTCCAGTTACCACTGTGGACAATGAGAGCTCAATCCTACTTGGTAGCTCTGGGGAACAATATGGAAGACTTGGCTCTGAATTAATCCACCTAAGGGGAAAGGGAGGTGTGGTATTTATACTCCAACTCCCATCTGTCATTGTCTACTCCCAGAGGCATTAACTCCCCAGTATTCCCAGTCCTCCCAAGCACAGGACTGAGAGGAAACCCTCAAGTGGAGACACTTTCCACATGTACAGGGACAGTAAGCGGCAAGTGTGTGGGGGTGAGTACACAGGGCCAACTACAAAGCCCAAGGGGAAAACCTGGTGTGATAAGAGGAATTTGTTTCCAGCTAATGGGCATCAGAATCTAATGAAAACTAAGCAAGAAAGTGGAGATCTGAGACAAAAGAAAACTCTGGGCCGGGCGTGGTGGCTCATGCCTTTGGGAGGCTGAGACGGGTGGATCACCAGAGATCAGGAGTTCAAAATCAGCCCAGCCAACGTGGTGAAACCTTGTCTCTACTAAAAATACAAAATTAGCCAGGCGGGGTAGTGTGTGCCTGTAATCCCAGCTACTTGGGAGGCTGAGACAGGAGAATCCCTTGAACCCGGGAGGCGGAGGTTGCAGTAAACTGAGATTGCGTCACTACACTCCAGCCTGGGCAACAGAGCAAGACTCAATCTCAAAAAAAAAAAAACTCTGGACAGAGAAGAAGTTAGAACCTTCCATCTGCCTCTCCTCCGTTCCCTCTGCAATGTGTATGTCTGGCTTTCATCTTCTCTCCCCTCCCCAACCTGGAATCTATTTTCTTCTCAGTCTGAATCTTTCTTCCTCTTCCCCCTCAAGAGCTCCCCACCCACCCCTCCTGTCCCGATTTTCTCACCCCTTAAGAGCCCATAACATGAAAGTGAAGTATCTTGCTTAATATTTGTTTACTTAGGAACAGTGAGTTTTATGTACACTGTTCTTAATTAAATTCTCAGCAAGTTTCTATTTGCGGATGGAGAGGCATTCTGCCCAAGGAGGGGGGCCTTACAATCTTGGCACCTTGTGACTGATTCACCCCCCAGCACTTGGAAGGAACACTTGGGATTCAGCCTTTCATTTGGGGCCCATGAAGCTACTCGTGTTCTCAGCAACACTGATTATTGGCAATTTCCCTCTGCGAGGGAAGTAGATTTTCTTCCAGACATCCTGTAGTGGTATTTCCGAAGGAGTAGTGACTCGCTGCTTCATCTGCGTGGGCGGCCCGATAGATAAATGCTCATGCAACGCGCCAGGCGGGGGATCTACAAGGAAGCACTTGGTCTCCACCCAAATCACAGTCTGGAGTTCTCACTCCCCACTGTCATTTCGGGGAGTCCTCTCTAAATGGCTGCATCAAAAAAGAAAGCTTCTCACTGTCCTCCGGACCCTTGACTTTCCTCAAGACCACCCGGATGTCACCTCCTCCGAGGAGTCTTCCCTGACTGCCTTGAGCTGGCACGCACCCTCTGCTCTGTGCTCCCTGAATTGGGGTCCACCTGCTTGGACAGCAGGCCCAGATTGTGTGTCTGCTCACCAGGCTGTGGACTCACCGAGGACAGAGTTTCCATCTTGGTCGCTGGTCTCCCTGTGAGTTTAGCATAGAGTATAAGCTTAGTAAATGTTTGTTGAATAAATGAATATATGAATGAAGGGATTGAATGAGTGCCAGGACTTACTGGAGCCTCGGACGGGCTTGTAGGAACTCTTGGGCTGACATCTAGCCAGAAATGTAAGGAGCCCAGAGTCCAGGAAGCCTGGTGTTTTTCGCCCTGGGCTGGGGGTGGGGACCAGAGAAGGCCTAAGTGACTGAATTTCTCCCAGATGGAGCCAGGAAGCTCTACTCCTGTTGATCTTAGATACTGGGCTTCTAGAAATGGAGTTCCACTCCTTTAAAAAGTTAGAAAACCGGCCGGGCGTGGTGGCTCACGCCTGTAATCCCAGCACTTTGGGAGGCCGAGACGGGCAGATCACGTGGTCAGCAGATCGAGACCATCCTGGCTAACATGGTAAAGCCCCGTCTCTACTAAAAATACAAAAAATTAGCCGGGCGCGGTGGTGGGCGCCTGTAGTCCCAGCTACACAGGAGGCTGAGGCTGGAGAATGGCATGAACCCAGGGGGCGGAGCTTGCAGTGAGTGGAGATCGCCCCACTGCACTCCAGCCCCGGCGACAGAGCGAGACTCTGTCTCAAAAAAAAAAAAAAAAAAAAAAGTTAGAAAACCAGCCATGTGTGGTGGCTCAAGCCTGTAATCCCAGCACTTCGGGAGGCCAAGATGGGTGGGTCACTTGAGACCAGAAGTTTGACACCAGCCTGGCCAACATGGTGAAACCCTGTCTCTACTAAAAATGCAAAAATTAACCCGGTGTGGTGGTGCATGCCTGTAATCCCAGGTACTCAGGAGGCTGAAGTAGAATAATCGCTTGAACCCGGGAGGTGGATGTTGCAGTGAGCCAAGATTGTGCCACTGCACTGCAGCCTGGGTGACAGAGTGAGACTCCGTCTCAAAAAGAAAAAAGGTTAGCCGGGCGCGGTGGCTCAAGCCTGTAATCCCAGCACTTTGGGAGGCCGAGACGGGCGGATCACGAAGTCAGGAGATCGAGACCATCCTGGCTAACACGGTGAAACCCCGTCTCTACTAAAAAATACAAAAAACTAGCCGGGCGAGGTGGCGGCGCCTGTAGTTCCAGCTACTCGGGAGGCTGAGGCAGGAGAATGGCGTGAACCCGGGAGGCGGAGCTTGCAGTGAGCTGAGATCCGGCCACTGCACTCCAGCCTGGGCGACAGAGCGAGACTCCGTCTCAAAAAAAAAAAAAAAAAAAAAGGAAAAAGGTTATAAGGTTATAAAACCATTATTCCACATTACAGCCTCAGCACGTTTTTGAGTGACATGGCATAGTCAAGGGAGGCTGCTCTGGGACCTGGGCTTACTGACTCCCTAGGCCAGAGCTCCCTCGGCTCAAGGCCACAGCCACACTCACCCACAGGCATGGTTCTGGCTCCTACTGAGGGCCTCACACCTGAAGACTCAGCCAGAGCGGGCACCTGTCCAGCCCTGTAATTGGAGTCTGGGGTCGGGAGTGGATGTTGGGCACCTGGGCAGCAGGGGACTGAGGCTAACCAACTCCAGGTGTGGGGGAAGCCAGACGACACGGAAGGGAGACTGCAAGGTCAAGGTGAAGCTCGGGAGCCTAGACTGGGTTCATGGGGCCAGGACAAGGCCCCTTCCCCAAGCCTGGACAGGTGCATCAGAGGCAGCCACAGCCCTGAAGGATGAGGGTCAGTAGAGCCTGGGGAACGCGCTGGAAAAAGCGAATCCGCACTGGATCTCAGGTCTTCCTCCCCATACCCTGCGTTGTAGAAAAGAGCGGGAACCCTGGCGGCCTCTGAGGCGGGGGCGGCGCCGGGCGCTGGGGGCGCAGAGTTGCAGCAGGCAGAGAAGCAGTGGCTCCACCTCCTGACGCCTTCAGAGAATGCAGCTCATGCCCAGCCAGCCTCTGGCCTCTGAAGGGGGCATAGGGCAGGGGAGGCACTGGGCCCGAAAAAGGAGATCAGCTATTTACTTCCCCCACCACACAATTTTTTACGTATTATTAAGGAAAGTTTGAAATATGTACAAAAGCAGAGAGAGCTGTCATAAACTCCCAGATACCCATCGTTCCACTTCACCAATGAGCTCATGGCCAATCTGACTTCCTCTCTAACCTGCCCTGCACTTTCTCCTCCCAGATATATTTCAAATCAAATTAAATCCTGGGCATTATATCATTTCACCCCTAAATGTTTCAATATGTAATGTAAGTATTTTTAACAATACAACCACAATGCCATATCTCACAAAATAATATTATTTCTTAATATCATCAAATAATGCATCGTCTCATAAATTTATAAATGTTTTTCTACAGTTTAATAATCACGATCCTCACAAAGTCAACTCATTGCAACTAGCTCTATGTTTTTGAGGATCTCTTCCTCTGTATGCCTCCCCTTCTTTCTTTCTTTTTTTCTTGCAATTCATTTGTTGAGAAAACCTGGTTGTCTATCCTGACATATACCATAGTCTGGATTTTGTTGGCTGCATCCCTGTCATATAATTTCACTGTGTTCCCCAGATTCTCTGAGTTGTAGATTCGGTCCGTTGGAGTTGAATCTGGAGGTTTGTTCAGATTCAGCTTTGGTCTCTTCTCGTGCTATCAGCCGCCACTTACATCACTGGGGATTGTAAAATGGTGGTATGCCAATTCCGTCATTAGCCATTTGCTTTTTTGTTTTGTTTTGTCTTGTTTTTTGTTTTTTTGAGACAGAGTCTTTCTCTGTCACCCAGGCTGGAGTGCAGTGGTGCAATCTCAGCTCACAGCAACCTCAGCCTCCCGGGTTCAAGCAATTCTCCTGCCTCAGCCTCCTGAGTAGCTGGGACTACAGGCACGCACCACCATACCCGGCTAATTTTTCTGTTTTTAGTAGAGACGGGGTTTCACCATGTTGGCCAGGCTGGACTTGAATGCCTGATCTCAGGTGATCTGCCCGCCCCGGCTTCCCAAAGTGCTGGGATTACAGGCATGAGTCACTACACCCAGCCGGCTGTTTGCTTTTAAATCAGAGGTTCATTATGATACAGGCATAGCATAACAGTATTCATAATAAGGATAAATGGGTTATTGTCATCAAGCAAAAGGTAGGGAGTCTAAGATGTGATCAGCAATATAAGACCCAGTAGTGTGCTATTGATGAGCAAGTACTTAAACAAAAGGATACAGAGAGATTGAAGATGGAAGGGTTAAAAGGGATATATGAGACAAATATGAACCAAAAGAAAACTAAGGTGATCATCCTAATACCTGACAAATATAAGTTAATGCAAACAATAATATCATAAGAAGAATTATAGATTTTCAAATAGCCATCCATTAGCATTTATTTTCACTAAAAACTGTAACTTTAAAATACCTAAGGTATCAGGCCGGGTGAGGTGGCTCACACCTGTAATCCCAGCACTTTGGGAGGCCAAGGAGGGTGGATCACTTGAGGTCAGGAGTTCAAGACCAGGCTGGGCAACATGGTGAAACCCCATCTCTATTAAAAAAAAAAAAAATAGAAAAATCAGTCAGGCATGGTGGAGAGTGCCTGTGGTCCCAGCTACTTGGGAGGCTGAGATAGGAGGATCTCTTGAGCTCAGGATGAGGAAGTTGCAGTGAGCCGAGATCATGCCACTGCACTCCAGCCTGGGTGACAGAGTAAAACCCTGTCTCAAAAAAAAAAAAAAGAAAGAAAGGAAACAAAATCAAAAAACAAAACATAAGATATCAAATTACAGAACTGCTTAGAGAAATAAATCTACAATTATTATTTGGAGAATTTAATTCATCTCTTCTAGAAACTGACCAAACAGACAAACAAGTATCTCAATCAGCAAGCTAATAAGTAGATGCAGAATACCACACCTCCAATCAGGGTGACGATTGCTGCTCCCAGAATTCCAAACAGGCCTGGCTCCACTCAGGCAACTCCTAGAATTCTGAGGGGCCCAGCCCCGCTGGCAGTGTGACAGGGTCAGGTTTTGAGACCCCTATGCTTCTCTGTCTTTGCACACAAAGAGAACCACCCTTAGACTTGAGAGACCAGGATCTCCCTGCCTTGTGCTCCTAGTTACTGTGCCCTTCTCTGGCCTTCCTATAGCTATGTCCTGCCCACCGGGCATGGAATCCGTAAGACCAAGAGCATAAGTCCACCTTCCTGGTTACTGCTGCATGGCCCAGGAAGGGGAAGGGGCACAGGTGGGACTTGCCTAAATGGTCCTGAGCCTGCCTCTAGGACTCACATCATTTTTCTTTGTGTCCTTCCTCCCAAGGATGGACTGCCCTCAGTGTGTGCACCCTCAAGCTCAAAGAGCCTAAAGGAGGCTGTTTGCCGGGGGATGATGGAAGTGAGAAGGGCTTGGGAAATGCAGAGTGGAGTGACCACAGCATGCAGGAAGACCCCTTGTGGTGCAGACAAAGATGGGGATGGGAGGAGAAGAGGAGCTACAGACCAGAACCTCCGTTTGTGCTCTTGCCCCCAAACTTCTTATGTGTTAGAGTTGCACACACGAACGTCATAAACCTGATCACACCCCTCCCCTTCCCCTCCGAGGCTGGTGATAAAACACTAGGAGCAAAAACAATCACCGCTGGAGGCCTATTTATGGCAAGCAGCCTGGCAATGCTGTATATAGACTCTGCTTTGAGCAAAATATGCTGATTTATGCAGTTCCCAACATTTAAAGGTGGAGACCAGACTGTGGCTGAATTGGATCAGACCATTTTCTGGGACAAATTACAACCCTGGGCTGCTGAGCAAAAATTTGTAAAGAATTGTCTGTCCCTCTCCTGCCCCTTCTTTCCCAGAACTACCAGCCCCACCTTGGATTCTCTGGCCATTCCTTTGAGCCTTTGTCCCTTCCCCACCCCACCCCAGCACAAGGGCTGGCATGAAGTGGCAGCTTATCAAACATCTGCTGAATTAATAAGTCTATTTCCTAGAGGGTGAGCCCTATTGGATGGGGTTCACTGGACAAAACCACCTAACCTAGTGTCAACCATAGAGGTTTAGGAGCTAGACTACTGGGTTCAAGTTCCTGTTCTTAGTAGTCCTTCCCTGTAGACCCACAGTCCCCAGGTTGTGTGTTAAGACATCTGTTATGAACTGAATGTTTGCATCCCCCAAAATTCTTATGTTGAAGCCCTACCCTGCAAAGTGATTGTGTTTGGAAATGGGGCCTTTGGAAGACAATTAGGGTTGGATTAGGTCATGAGGGTGGGGCTCTCATGATGGGATTAGTGGCCTTATGAAAAGAGGAGGAAAGATCACTCTCTGTTTCTGCCGTGCCAGGACACAGTGAGAAGGCAGCCGTCTGCAAGCCAGGAAGAGAGCCCTCACCAGTACTCAACTTTGCTGGCATCTCGATCATGGACTTCTAGTCTCCAGAACTGTGAGAAAGTAAATCTCTGCTATTTAAGCCACCCAGTTTATGGTATTTTGTTATAGCAGCCCAAGAAGATGAATATAACACTCCTGGGGGCCAGGTGCAATGGCTCACCCCTGTAATCCCAGCACTTTGGGAAACCAAGGCAGGCGGATTACTTGAGGTCAGGAGTTTAAGACCAGCCTGGCTGACACAGTGAAACCCTGTCTCTACTAAAAATACAAAAATTAGCCAGGTACGGTGGTAGACATCTGTAGTCCCAGCTACTTGGGAGGCTGAGGCAAGAGAATCACTTGAACCTAGGAGACGGAAGTTGCAGTGAGCTGAGATTGCTCTACTGCACTCCAGCCTGGGCGGTAGAGTGAAACTTTGTCTAAAATAAATAAATAAATAAAATAGCACTCCTGGGCACTGCAGCACACACAGAGAGTAGAACATTTATTATCTTACCTGTTTTTTTTTTTTTTTTTTTTTTTTGAGACGGAGTCTTGCTCTGTCGCCCAGGCTGGAGTGCAGTGGCCGGATCTCAGCTCACTGCAAGCTCCGCCTCCCGGGTTTACGCCATTCTCCTGCCTCAGCCTCCCGAGTAGCTGGGACTACAGGCGCCACCACCTCGCCTGGCTATTTTTTAGTATTTTTTAGTAGAGACGAGGTTTCACCGTGTTCGCCAGGATGGTCTCGAACTCCTGACCTTGTGATCCGCCCGTCTCGGCCTCCCAAAGTGCTGGGATTACAGGCTTGAGCCACTGCGCCCGGCCTATCTTACCTGTTTTAAAGAAACATAATATTTGTCAGATACCCACAAACTACACAGCTCAAGGCAGTTCACAGTTTCAACATTAGCTTGTGCTACATTGCTTTTAGTGACATCATGTCTTTGAAAAGCTGAGTTTTCTGTAGTTACAGTTATAAAAAGCAAATCATCACGTGAAAATCAATGTAGAACAGAAAATGAGGGAAGCAACGTCCAATCTGATTCAAGTTTTGAGAAGCTGTGCAGTGCCCAACAGGCACATACATCCCATGACTATGTCATTCTGGTTGAGATGGAAGAAAAGTATTTTTTGTTTCAATTTATGTGAGTTATTTTTTCAAACAACGACTCAGCTGTTAGGGCATAAAGAGTCGTAAGTTGTTTGCACCTGATTACTTAATAAACAAAACTATTAGGTATTTCTTTAGGCCTTGGGGCATCATGAAAAATTTACTAAGACACTGAAGGCATTGGGAACGGAGAAACTGTGGGAGTCCCTGTGTTAGGCATTTTACTTCATCTGTCGGGGCCTCAGTTTTCCTGTATATAAACTGGAGGCCAGGCATGGTGGCTCACACCTATAATCCCAACACTTTGGGAGCTTGAGGTGGGTGGATCACCTGAGGTCAGGAGTTTGAGACCAGCCTGGCCAATATGGCAAAACCCCGTCCCTCTCTACTAAAAATATAAAAATTAGCCAGGCTTGGTGGTGGACACCTGTAATCTCAGCTACTTGGGAAACTGAGACAAGAGAATCGCTTGAACCCAGGAGGCGGACATTGCAGGGAGCTGATATCGCACCATTGCAGTCCATCCTGGGAGACAAGAGTGAAACCACCTCAAAACAAAAAAAAACAAACAAACAAAATACTGGAGATAATAAGTATATATCACAAGGTTATTGATAGGATGAATTAAGTGAAGATACATGCAGTATTTAGAATGGTACCTAGTGCATAATAATGGCTGCATATATGTTCTTATTATTACACAGAAAGGCCAAATTGGTAGTTGGAATTATCATAGGGAAAATGTCTAAAACTCAGCAGAGAACAATTTTCCAACATTGTCTTTTTTTTTTTATTAATAATGTAATTACCATATACCAAGTACTTTGACATACATTACAAAGAGCATTGGATTGGGAGTCATAAGGAGATGTGTTCCAGCCACGGTTCAGCCTTGAAACCTTGAGCAAGGCACTCCCTCCCCCCGAGCCTCAGTTTCCACATCAGTATATCATATGTGTGGTGGTGACCATGGGTTTCGTGGGGCAGGGTTAAGACTCTCTTCAAGTGTGCAAACACCAAAGGGACCGGGCCACAGATGGGGAAGTTCCTCCTATACTACGTACAGGGAAAATCTTCACAAGTCATTAATATTTTGAAATTGATCTGCTAATTAGAAACTCTCTTTGGGCCGGGCGTGTTGGCTCACATCTGTAATCCCAGCAATGGGAGGCTGAGGCAAGATCGCTTGAGCTCTGGAGTTCAAGACCAGCCTGGGCAACAGGGCAAAACCCCATTTCTATAAAAGAAAAATGAAAATATATATATATATATATATGTTAAGAAACTGTCTTTATCAGCTCATTGGCATAAGTGTCTCTCGACTCTGGAGGCCACTGAAGGAATGACTTTCTCGGCTTACTCTGAGTCAAAGGTAATGAAGCCAGTCCGAGTTCCAAAATCATTGGCTTCGAACTGATTCAGACCGTTCACTAAATTAGACCATCTCAGAATGTGTCGAAATAGTGAGGTTTTTGCCAGCCGTATAATCAGTTCTGTATCCAATTTCTTAAATAGAGATTTGTTGATAAACCAACCTACCATTTTTAAAATGTAGGTTTGTCTTCCAAAAAAAACACAATAAAGCCTTTCTTTTAAAAAAAGATCTCAGTTTTCATCAGATCAAATTTCCTTTGCCATTTGCCACGAGGGTTCCTAGGGATTCTGATTTTTTTTAGTGCTGAGTTTACTCCTTTATTAGATCATCATTGAAATCGACCCCACTCCCATAGAGGGGCGATTACGGGTTTATTCCTTTTACAAGGCTGGTGGCTGACAGAAGTGATACTGCTGGTAGCTTCAAGGAAATGTGTTTTATAAAACGAGGACTGAGATTGTTATAAAGCTGATTTTGGCATGTTTTTCTAACTTAAAAAAAAATGAAAACGGAAAAATGGTTTTTCTCAGATGACGGGTTCTGCGCGTATACATAGGATTTCAAAATCTAAAGCCTCTCAAAATAGAAATAAAGATGAGTGTCACTCCCTGACTTCCACTTCCCATTCTCCAGACCAGCCAGGTCTGTCTCTAAGTCTGGAGCAGAAAGCAGACCTACCCATGGCTCCCAGATTCTCCCTGATGGCACATGGCATTCGGATGTGAGAATGTTCAGACTCACTCCAACAAAACAAATGAGTACCTTTGAGCTTTTAAAAAAATCACCTTGGCCGGGTGCAGTGGCTCACACCTTTATCCCAACACTTTAGGAGGCCAAGGCAGGAGGATCGTTTGAGCCCAGGAGTTGAAGACCAACCTGGGCAACATAGCCAGACCATGTCTCTACTAAAAAGGAAAAATAATAGACAGGCATGATGGCCCGAGCCTATAGTCTCAGCTACTCAGGAGGCTGAGGTGGGAGGATCATCTGAGCTGCAGAGGTCGAGGCTGCAGTGAGCCATGATCTTGCCACCACACTCCAGGCTGGAATCTGGATGATAGACTGAGACATTGTCTCAAAAGAAAAAAAAAAAAAAAAAAAATCACCTTCCTCACCCTTGAAACAGATTCCATGACCTCAGAAACACCCTTGGTAGAAAAATCAGGAAAGGCCTCCCACAGTTAAGAGTTAGGACCCAGACCGTCCTTCCCATGTAGCTTCTAGAGCCAGATGGTCCAGGTTCAAATCCTAGCTCTGCCACTAGCCAGCTGTGTAACTTTGAGCAAGTCACTTAACCTTTCTGTGTTTTGCTTTTCTCATGTGCCAAGTGGAAGTAACAATTAAGAATCAAATGACTTACTATTTGTAAAAGTTCTTACCGTAAGAGCTAGTGTGCATTATTTGATGAAAGCAAGCGGCTAGGGTTTTGTCTTATGTCTAGCCAACAGATGGTCATCCTCCTCTCCCAGCCTGCGCCTCGGAGTGGTCCATGTCCCCAGTGAGCTCACTGCCAGCTTCCTAACTTTCACCCACTCCTGCCTTTCACCACAGAGAAAAGTCTGTTCAGGCCTTGACATTGCTCAACAACTCTCTGATTTTTCCCAGTCCATCCTTTTGCCTTCTTCACGAAGACAGTGTCAGACCGGCCTCTCCCACCAAATCTCTGAGCCTCACTCACACTTGGCTTCTCTCCTTCTTCACAGAGAAAATAATGCTGTCAAGCAGAAACCCCACAACCTCCTTCCATGCCTCTCACTCTGTCTTGCTCCTGACCATGCCTCCTTTCTACCCTACCCTCCTTCTTACCAGAGTGGAGAAGGTCCCATCCCTCCACTATCTGAGGTTCGTTGCCATCCCCAGTGGGGCCTGCCAGTGCAGTTGTGCAGGTTGTGCACTGCACAAGGGCACCTAGCCAAGGTGTCAGTAGAAACTAAAATCCAACCCATTTGTGCTTTCCAAATCCTTTATCCTGGCAGGAGATGCCCGGACATGTGTGCTTTTTCTAAATCATCCACCAAGAAGGGCCCATTCTTCAAATTTAAGCAGATAATTTTTATTTTATTTTATTTTATTTTTGAGATGGTGTTTCGCCTTTGTCATCCAGGCTGGAGTGCAATGGTACAATCTCGGCTCACTGCAACCTCCACCTTCCAGGTTTAAGCAACTCTCCTGCCTCAGTCTCCTGAGTAGCTGAGATTACAAGTGCCTGCCACCACGCCCAGGTAATTTTTGTGATTTTAGTAGAGACAGGGTTTCACCATGTTGGCCAGGCTGGTCTCGAACTCCTGGCCTCAGGTGATCCACCCACCTTGGCCTCCCAAAGTGCTGTGATTGCAGGCATAAGCCACCCCGCCTGGCTAAGCAGGTATCTTATAGGCAAGTGGAGATCGTGGCCCCTAAACTCAAAACCTCAGATAGCCCTGTTTTTTCAGAGCCTTTATCATGCTGTCACCTCTTTATTAGCCTCTCCTTTATCAGCTTCTACCTTCAGTCTCAGAGCTGTCGTGAGCAGAGGATGACAAGAAGGAAAAGCAGCCAACACTTGAAATGGTGCAAAGAAATTACCGTGTATCCTTCAGTGCTACATGTTGCAACTCAGATGCCTCTCCCCTTATCTGATTCTCCAGGAACTGAGCTGTCCAATACGGTAGCCACCAGCCACGTGCAGTTACTAAACATAAAACATGGGTAGTCAAAATCGAGTTGTGCTGTTAGGTATAAAATACACACTGGATTTCAAAGACTTAGTAAGAAAAAAATGTTAAATATTTCATTAAGGCCAGGCACAGTGGCTAATGCTGTTATCCTAGCACTTTGGGAGGCCGAGGTGGGAGGATCACTTGAGCCCAGGATCATGAGAGCAGCCTGGCAATGGTGCAAGGCCTTGTCTCTACAAAAATTTATTTTAAAAATTAGGTAGACATGGTGGTGCATGCCTGTAGTCCCAGCTACTTAGGAGGCTGAGGTGGGAGGATGGCTTGAGCCCAGGTGGTGGAGGCTAGAGTGACCCATCATCACTCCACTGCACTCCAGCCTGGGCAACAGAATGAGACCTGCCTCAAAAAAGAATTTCATTAATAATTCTTACATTACATGTTTCTAGGGTTGTCATAACAAAGTAGCACAGAGTGGCTTAAAACAACAGAAATTTATTGTCACACAACTCTGGAAGCTAGAAGTCCAAAATCAAGGTGCCAGCAAACCCATGCTCCCTCTGAAACCTAGAAGGGGGAACCGTTGCCTGCCTATCCCTAGCTTCTGATGGTGGCCATCCATTCTTGGCGTTCCTTGACTTGTAGCTGCCTCGTACATGCCTCTGTCGTTGCTTGTTGCTCTCCCTGTGCTGTCACATAGCATTGTCTTAGAAGGATTCACAAAAAAAAAAAAAAGAAAAAAAAAAGAAGGATTCCCGTCATAGTAGATCAAGCGCCCATCCTACTCCAGTATGACCTAATCTTAACTAATTACATTTGCAACAACCCTATTTCCAAATAAGGTCCTATTCTAAAGTACTGAAGGTGAGGATTTTAACACATATTCTGGGGAAACACAATTAAACCCACAACACATGTTTTTTTTGTTTTATTTTGTTTTGTTTTGTTTGAGACGGAGTCTCTTTCTGTCACCCAGGCTGGAGTGCAGTGGAGCCATCTCGGCTCACTGCAGCCTCTGCCTCCTGGGTTCAAGCAATTCTGCCTCAGCCTCCTAAGTAGCTGGAATTACAGATGGGCACCACCACGCCCAGCTAATTTTTGTATTTTTAGTAGAGACGGGGTTTCACCATGTTGGCCAGGCTGGTGTCGAGCTCCTGATCTCAAGCCTGCCTCGACCTCCCAAAATGCTGAGTCACCTCACCCGGCCCCACAACACACATCTAAATGATACTATTTGAATACATTGAGTTAAATTAAATACAATGATTGATTGCATTTGAGGCTCACATTACATGTCTATTGGATGGCACTGCTTTAGGGGTGTATACTGTGGTTTGACTTATTTACTATTGATTAGGGGAGCTTACAACTCTGAAAAAGAAAAGTGTTAATCCATAGAAAACCAATAGCAACCAATAAACTTTATCCTGTAGAGATGCAAATGAAAAGATCATAACCCAAATTTTATGGATTTCTTCTGTATGTACTTTAGCAGTCTTATTCCAACATTCTTTCTATTTTTTTATTTTATTTTATTTTATTTTTTGAGATGGAGTCTCACTCTGTCGTCCAGGCTGGAGTGCAGTGGCACTATCTCGGCTCACTGCAACCTCCACCTCCCAGGTTCAAGCGATTCTCCTGCTTCAGCCTCCTAAGTAGCTGGGATTACAGGCACCCACCACCATGCCTAGCTAATTTTTGTATTTTTAGTAGAGACAGGGTTTCACCATGTTGGCCAGGATAGTCTCAATCTCCTGACCTCAGGTGATCCACCCACCTTGGCCTCCCAAAGTGCTGGATTTACAGGCATGAGCCACTGCGCCTGGCCACATTCTTTCATTTAAGTGATACCATGGTTTGAATTATTTGTCTTCTCCAAAACTCATGTTGAAATGTAATCTCCAATGTGGCAGTACTGGGAGGAGATGCCTTTAAGAGAAATGGATTGTGAGACACTGCCCTCATTAACAGGTTAATCCACTCAAGGATGAATGGGTTACCATGGGAGTGGGACTTGTGGCTTTATAAGAAAAGGAAAACAGACCTGAGCTGCCACACTCAGCCTCCTCACCATGTGATGTCCTGTGCCACCCCAAGGCTCTGCAGAGACTCCCCACCAGCAAAAAGGCCCTCAGCAGATGTGGTCCCTCTACCTTGGACTTCTCAACCTCCATAACTGTAAAACACAAATTTTTTTTCTTTATAAATTACCCAGTTTCAGGTATTCTGTCATAAGCAACAGAAAATGAACTAAGACAAGTGACTCTAAATATTTCTATCTCTCCTATACTGTTTTTTTTTTTTTTGGTGTTTTTTTGTTTTTTTTTTTTTTTTTTGTTTTCTTTTTTGAGACAGTCTTGCTCTGTCACCCAGGCTGGAGTGCTGTGGTGCAATCTCGGCTCACTGCAACCTCCACCTCCCAGGTTCAAGCTATTCTTGTGTCTCAGCCCCCTGAGTAACTGGGACTACAGTGTCTGCCACCACGCCCAGCTATTTTTGTATTTTTAGTAGAGACAAGGTCTTGCTATGTTGGCCAGGCTGGTCTCGAACTCCTGACCTCAAGTGATCCGCCCACCTTGGCCTCCCCAAGTTTGGGGATTACGGGCTTCAGCCACCATGCCCGGCCTCTCCTATACTTTTTTTGAACTCTTCTTATCATGTTGGGCTGGTTCACACATTAATGAGTTAATTGAATCTACAACCCATGCTCACCATATGGAAAGTTGAGTTTTCAATATTTTGGAAATTATACGTCGACAAGGGGATTCTGAGGAGAGTGGAGGCTGAATGAACTCCCTTTCCTTCCCTGATTCCAATTCCAGGCTACTGTCTTTCGTGAGCAAGACCTGATTCCTGCAAAAATCACTGCTATGGGGGTTTCCTTCCTCTTAGACAATTAACTCACGAGCAATAAAAGGGTAAAGGGTCAAAAGTGGCCATTTCAGGGAAAAGTCGTGTTTTCAGGCTCCTTAGACCCTGCAGGAGACTACTGAGCCTTCTTGACCTTTACTAATTCAGAAAGTTGCTAGCATGGGTTGGATTACCCACTCACAAGTCTAAGAAAGTCCAGAGAGACCAGGGAGCAGAGAAGCCTCCTGTGGATGCCTTGGCAGGGGGCTGACAGCCTCTCATGAACCACACGTCCTCAGGGTCTGAGACCCTTCATTCCTGCTCATCTTTAAGGACACTTCTCAGCCAGATCTACACCCAAAGAAACAGATACCAAAAGATAACGGCTCAACAAAGGGACCTCCAGAGGAGGATGAGGTAGAACAATCATATCGCATGTTTGCTGACTAGAACTGGAGCTTGAAGACACAAATTAACATCTGCATTTGCAAAAAAATGATAGTAAGCTTTAAGATCCACATGCATCACAAAAAAAAAAAAGAACTTTTGAAGCTTGAAACAAGAACTTTGAGTTTTGGCTGAGGGCAGTGGCTCATGCCTATAATCCTAGTACTTTTTGAGACAGATGGGAGGATCACTTGAGGACAGGAGTTCTAGACCAGCCTATCAACATAGCAAGACCCCATCTCTTTTTCTATTTTTAAAAGAAAAGAACTTTGAGATTTTAAAAAAAGAAATAGTAAATAAATTAAAGGAGGGGATATCATCGTTGAGCCCTGAACTAGAAACCTGGAAGATTAAGTACAAAAAAAAAAAAATCTTAAAGTATAGAGAAGAAAGATAATGAGATAAAAGTCATACTGGAAAATATAAAAGATTTAGACGAAAGATCCAGGAGTCCTAACATGTAAAGAACAGAAGTTCCAGGTGGAGACAAAATAGGAGAAGGAAAAGAGGCAATAATTAAATATATGCCAGAAGAAAATTTTCCTGAACTGAGGAAGTACCTGAATAGCCTGTTCAATCCATAGAGACACAAGGGCTGCCTGGCCAAGAAATTACTCACATAATAGAATGGAAGAAATTCACACAAGGATATGCAAGAACTCAAAGGTATGCCTGAAGATAAGAAATAGCCTATGTGAACAAAAATATGGTTGCTGCTTCACTTCGGCCCTCCAAATCTCCCACAAGAACTTCTCTTGGCCAGGTGCAGTGGCTCACGCCTGTAATCCCAGCACTTTGGAAGGCCAAGGAGGGTAGATGTTGAGGTCAGGAGATCAAGACCATCCTGGCCAACACAATGAAATCCCGTCTCTACTAAAAATACAAAAATTAGCTGGGCGTGGTGGCACGTGCCTGTAATCCCAGCTACTTAGGAGGCTGAGGCAGGAGAATCACTTGAACCTGGGAGGCAGAGGTTGCAGTGAGTCGAGATCACACCACTGCACTCCAGCCTGGGCGACAGAGTGAGACTCCTTCTCAAAAAAAAAAAAAAAAAAGAAAAGAAAAGAAACATATAGGTAAAGAAGTTTGTAAAATGTAGTTCATCCCAGCCAGATTCACATATTTTAAAGCTGCTATACCAGCTAAGGCTAAAAGAACAGAACAGATTTTTTTAATCCCATCTTCTCTGGGTGGCTTCCAGTCAATGCCCTGAGGCTTAGTCATTTCTGCCCAATGGGGGGAATTCCCTTAATAGGCAATTGTTGCTCCAGAGCTCCCCCGTCAGGCTGGCAGAAATAGTATTAGGAATTCATCATGAGGTGACAGCTCCCCTGCTTAAATCCTGCTTCTTCCCATTTTCTTTCACAGGTGTCACTCCACAATAAATCTTTTGTATTTCTAATTCTGTCTTAGCATCTGCATCTCAGAAATTCCAACCAGTATAAAATAACTTTAAAGCAACCATTATAACTATAGTCAAGGACTGAAAATATGCTTCAAATAAATGAATAAATAGGAAATTTCAACAGATAAATAGAAACTACAGAAAAGAATCAAATGAACATGCTAGAATTTTAAAATTCAATATCTGGATTTTTTAAAGTTCACTGGATAGGCTTAACAAGAGACAAGAGGTGACAGAGAGTCAACAAACTTGAAGATAGGTCAATAGAAGTATCCTACCTGTCCTCACTTCAGCAGTACATATACTAAAATTGGAATGATGCAGAGAAGATTAGCATGGCCCTGCACAAGGATGATATGCAAATTCATGAAGCATTATAAAATAATTTTTAAATTTTTTCAAAAAGAAATATCCTAGCTGAAGAATAGAAAAATAAAAAATGGTGAAATTTCAATGACCTATGGAGCAATATCAAAAGTTTTAACTTTGTATCATTGGAGTCCTTGAAGGTAAGAAAAGATTAGGACAAGAAAGTTTTGTAGGCTGGGCCCAGTGGCTCACGCCTATATTCCCAGCACTTTGGGAGGCCAAGGCGGGTAGATCACCTGAGGTCAGGAGTTCGAGACCAGTCTGACCAACATGGTGAAATGCCATCTCTACTAAAAATATAAAAAATTAGCCAAGCATGGTGGTGCTTGCCTGTAATCCCAATCTCAGCTACTTGGGAGGCTGAGGCAGGAGAATCTCTTGAACCCAGGAGGCGGAAGTTGCAGTGAGCCAAGATCATACTCCTGCACTTCAACTTGGGCAAAAAGAGTGAAATTCCATCTCAAAAAAAAAAAAAAAAGTTTTGTGAAGAAATAATGGTCAAATTTTTAGTGCAAGGTATAAATTTATAGATTCAAGAAATTCAACAAACCCCAAGCAGGAAAAAATACAAAGAAAACCACATATAAACACATCAGACCAAACTGCTGAAAACCAAAGATAAAGAAAAGATCATGATATCAGCCAGAGAAAATTTACACAATACATAATGGGGAACAATGATTTGAATGACTTCTGACTTCACATCAGAAATAATAGAGAACAAAAGACAACAGAAAAACAACTTAAAGCCCAGGCAACATGGTGAAACCCCGCTTCTACAGAAAAAACACAAAAATTAGCCAGCATGGGTGGTGCACACCTGTAGTCCCAGCTATTTGGGAGGTGAGGCAGTAGGATCACTTGAGCTCAGGAAGTTGAGGCTGCAGTGAGCCATGATCACACCACTGCACCCAGCCTGGGTGACAAAGTGAAACCCTATATCCAAAAAGAAAAGAAAAGAAAAACAAATTGTCAACCCAGAATTCTATAGCCACGAAAATATACCTGAAGATGAATGTGTTGCTATGCAACCATTACTACAACCTAGTGGTTTTTAAATATGCACATTATCTCACAGTTTCTCTACATTAGAAGTCAGAGCCAGGAATCTGTTCTCACCTGGAAGCTGAACTGACAATGAATCGTCTATCTAAGCTCACTCAGGTTAGTGGCAGAATTTATTTCTTTGAGACTGTAAGACTGAGGCCATGCTGAGCAACTAGATGTTGCCTGAAATTTCTTGCCCGGTGGGCTCAGATAAGTTTTTGCAAGCCTCCATGCTCACAGCCAGTAAGTAAAAGAGACTCTAGAGTCAGTTAGCAAGACAGAGTCTTTTATAATGTACCATATCATGGCAGTGGCAACCTATCACTTTTGCCATATTCTATTGTTTAGAAGCAATTCACAAGTCCCACCCACACTCAAGGAGAGGAGATTATACAAGGATGTGAATACCAGAAGGTGGGGATCACTGGGGGTCACTCAAGTTCTGTCCACCATAATGAAGATGAAACAAAAACATTTTCAAATGAATGAAAACTAAGAGACTTCACTCAGCAGACCTGCGCTACAAGAAACACTAAATGAAGTTCATCAAATGAAGGGAAGTGACACAGATGGAAACTCATATATCTTCAAGAAGTAGTGAAATCCCTGGTGTTTTGTGAAAAGGCCACCTATGCAAAGTGACACCCAAATACAGAAGGAGCCAAGAAGCCAAAGAATGAGGCTGACAAATCCAGTTTGTCAGTAGGAACTTATAGGCAGAAGCATAGTCTTGCGTGGCAGCAAGAAAAATAGATTTCTGCACCGTTACTCCCCAGACCCAGGGCTTTTATTATACCATAGGGCAAGAGTGTATGTGCTCTATAGAGACAATTAAAGGCACCCTCCAGAAAGGCAAGAATACTATAGGCATCATAGCCCATAAGTTACTTATACATATACTTATAGGCATCATAGCCCATAAGTTCTGCAATAACATCAAGATAGACCTGTTGCTACACTAGGAATAGTAAGTAAAATAGAAATTTTGCAGGCATTCCCAGAACTGGGGTTAAGCAGAAGTCAACATGGAAGATCAACATCCAAGATGGGGTCATTTTTTTCTCCACATCTGAAAATGTTAAACATGTTGCTGAGTGATATGATTTGGGTCTGTGTCCCTGCCCAAATCTCATGTCAAATTATAATCCTCAATGTTGGAGGAGGGGCCTGTTAGAGGTGATTGGATCATGAGGGCAGACTTCCCCCTTGCTGTTCTCATGATAGTGAATGAGTTCTCATGAGATCTGGTTGTTCAACAGTGTGTAGCACCTGCCCCTTCCTTCTCTTCCCCCTGCTCTAGTCATGTAAGATGTGCCTCCTTCCTCTTCACCTTCCACCATGATTGTCAGTTTCCTGAGGCCTCCCCAGCCATGCTTCCTGTACAGCCTGCAGAACTGTGAGCCAATTAAACCTGTTTTCTTTATAAATTACCCAGTGTCCAGTAGTTCTTTACAGCAGTGTGACAACAGACTAATTTAGTGAATATAAAATATTACATTCTCCTTAATTTCTAAATGCTTCTAACTCTTTGAAACAAAAATTATAACATTGTATTGTGGGAATTTTAATGTATTTATACATAATATGTATGAAAATATAGCATAAAGGTTGGGGGTAAATTGATGTGTATGGTTGTAAGGCTCTTAACTTTTGCGTGAAGTGGGTAAAATATTTAGATCTAAGTAGAATGTAGACTGTAAGTTGAGAATAAATATTGTAATCACTAAACAACCACTTTAAAACACATAAAGAGGTGTAGCTAAAATGCCAATTAACTAATTGAAATGGAGTTCTAACCCATAAGAAGGCAAAAAAAGATGAAGAGAGAAAAAATATATATATATAAAACAAGTAATAAAATGGTAGACCTATATCAAATTATATCCATAATTACATTATCTATAAATGGACTAAACACTTCAACTAAAAAGCAGAGAAGGTAGGATTTAAAAAAATAACAAGGAGAATCTGTATCCCAACTACAAGAGATACACTTTAAATGTTACAATACAGATAGCTGAAAGGAAACAGATGAAAAAAGATACATTATACAGCATCCAATCAGGGAATAAGAAAGCTAGAATAAGGGCTAGGTTAATTTCAAATGGAGTAGATGTTAAGACAGAGATAAAAAGGAACATTTCATGATGGTAAAATGGTCCATTTTCATCAAGAGAACAGAATTGCATCTAACGATAGAGCTTCAAAATGCAAGAAACAAAAATCGACAAAACCTGGACTCCCAATTCCAAAATGGCAGTGCAGAAGCAAGCTGTCTTCACTCCCCATCCCTCACAGAAAACCGAAAACAAATATATAGCACCAAGATTATCACCAGCAATATACCGTAACTCAAATATGAGGATGAGACAGTTCCTGGGACTACAAAGAAGTGAAAAAACTCTAAGCTGACAGTCAGAGGATCATCAGACTTCCACATCCATAATGCTCTGCCCTCCAATCTGCCCAGCATCAAACACATGGAAATCTTCCCCCTGACTCACAGCTTCTACACTGGGAACAGTAAGACTGAGGCGTTCAATCTATTTCCCCACCATCCTGAGTTCTTCGGCAGGAGACCTGCCTCTGCCTCAACTCACGGGAAGCATTGAGAGTGCCTAGAAAGAGAAATGTCCCTGAGGACAGTCAGAGACAAATGGGAAAGGCAGGACTTACTATCCCCAGCCTAGAAAACTCTGCTCTGGACGTTGGCCAAAGGAGATGCCAAATCAGAGTGGCTGTTCATCATCACCACATGGGAGGAGGTTCGTTTCACAGGTTCCCCGTTTGCAAACCCCTAGGAAGCTTCCCACGCTGCCAGGCTATCCATTTTGGAGCCTCCCTCGTTTGGGAACAGGCAGCAATCTGATTTACTACAACTGAGGCAAACTTGAGCTTAAGGCGCCATCTAGTGTCAAAAAGGAGGCAGTGACCTAGAGGGAAAAACAAAAGAAACATAATTAACAGGTAAATTACAAAGACTCTCTAAGCAAACATATCCCCCCCCAAAAAAACAAAACAAGCCAGACAGAGAAGACTGGAATAAATAACTAATCCTTCAATGCAAAGAAACAGACATTCATGCACAAGAAACAACACACACATGCATGGAGCACACATGCAGTCCCAGCTACTCAGGAGCCTGAGCTTGAGCCCAGGAGTTTGAGGCCACCTTGAACTATGAATACGTTACTGCACTCCACCCTGGGTGACAGAACAAGACCCTTGTCTCAAAAAAGAAATCTCTCCTCGCCAGAAAAAAAAAAACCAGGACTGTATGGATTTGCAGCCCGATAATTCTACCAGATGTACAAAGAAGAACTAGTACCAATTCTACTGAAACTACTCCAAAAAACAGAAGGGGGGAACCCTCCATAACTCATTCTACAATGTTATTGTCACCCTGATACCAAAGCCAGGCAAGGACACAACAAAAAAAGGAAAACTACAGATCAATATCCTTGATGGACACAGACACAAAAATCCTTCACAAAATATTAGCAACAAAATTCAACAGCACATCAAAAAGATAATGCACCAAGAGCAAGTGGATTTTATTGCAGGAATGCAAAGATGGTTCAACATATGCAAATCAGTAAATGTGACTGACCACATAAATAGGATTAAAAACAAAAACCAGATTATTATGTCAATAAATACAGAAAAAGCATTTGATAAGAGTCATCAGTCCTCAACAAACTAGGCATAGAAGAAACATACCTCAAAATAATAAAAGCCATATGAAACAAACCCACAGTCAACATTATACTAAATGGGGAAATGTTCCCCCTAAGAACTGAAACGAGACAAGGATGTCTACTTTCACACTCTTATTCAACATCTGGATTTCCTAGCCAGAGCAGGCAAGAGAAATAAGAGGCATCAAAACTGGAAAATAGGAAATCAAATTATCTGTTTGCTGATTATATGATCTTATACCTAGAAAATCTTAAAGACTCCTCCAAGACATTCCTAGATTTGATAAATGAATTCAGTGAAGTTTTAGTATACAAAAGCAACATATAAAAGCCAGTAGTATTTCTATATACCAACAGTGATCAAGCAGATAACCAAATCAAGAAGTCAATCCCATTTACAATAACTACAAAAACAATACTTAGGAATACATTTTACTAAGGAGGTTAAATATCTCTATTTTAAAAACTATAAAACACTGATGAAAGAAATTATAGACGACACAAACAAATAGAAAAATAGCCCATGCTCATGGATTGAAAGAATCAGTATCATTAGAATTACTATACTGCCCAAAGCAATCAACAGACTCAATGCAATTCCTATCAAAATACCAACGTTATTTTTCACAGAATTAGAATAAACAATGTTAACATCCATACAGATCCAAAAAAAGAGTCCAAATAGCCAAAGCAATCCTAAGCAAAAAATAACACTATCTGGCTTTAAATTATACAAGGCTACAGCAACCAAAACAGTATGGTACTGGCATAAAAATAGATACATCAACCAATGGAACAGAAAAGAGAACCCAGAAATAAAGCCACACACTACTGATAACTGATCTTCAACAGAATCAACAAAAACATACACTGAGGGAAGGACACCTTATTCAGA
Organism: Rhinopithecus roxellana; assembly: GCF_007565055.1. Classification (NCBI taxonomy): domain Eukaryota; kingdom Metazoa; phylum Chordata; class Mammalia; order Primates; family Cercopithecidae; genus Rhinopithecus; species Rhinopithecus roxellana. Next base: position 116,759,569 of record NC_044561.1, read on the forward strand.
AAATGGTGCTGGAAAAATTAGATAGCCATAAGCAGGAGAATGAAACTGGTCCCATACCTCTCACCATAGACAAAAATTAACCAAGACAGATTAAAGGATTAAATGTAAGACCTGAAACTATAAAAATTCTAGAAGAAAACCTAGGAAAAACTCTTCTGGACATTGGCCTAGGCAAAGAATTTATAACCAAGACCTCAACAGCATATGCAACAAAAACAAAAATAGACAAATGGAATTATATCAAACTAAAAATCTTCTGCACAGCAGAAGAAACAATCAACAGAGGCTGGGCACAGTGGCTCACACCTATAATCCCAGGCCAAGGTGAGTGGATCATGAGGTCAGGAGTTCCAGACCAGCATGGCCAACATAGTGAAACCCCGTCTCTACTAAAAATACAAAACTTAGCCGGGCGTGGTGGTGCATGCCTGTAATCCCAGCTATTCAGGAGGCTGAGGTGGGAGAATCGCTTGAAGCCAGGAGGCAGAGGTCGCAGTGAGCCAAGACCATGCCATTGCACTCCATCCTGGGCAACTGAGAGAGATTCTGTCTCAAATAAAAAATAAAAATAAATAAAAAGTAAAAAGAAGCAACCAACAACCAACAGAACGGCCAAACTAGAAAATGGGAGAAATTATTTGCAAACTATACATCCAACAAAGGACTAATATCCAAAATCTACAGGGACCTCAAATAACTCAACAGCAACAAAATAACCCCATTAAAAAGTGTGTGAAGGATATGAACAGATACTTTTTAAAAGAAGACATACAGGTTGAGCACAGTGGCTCATGTCTGTAATCCCAGCACTTTGGGAGGCCAAGGTGGGAAGATCACTTGAGTCCAGGAGTTCAAGACCAGCCTGAGAAACATAGCAAGACCTCATCTCTACCCAAAAAAAAAAAAAATTAAGTTAGCCAGGTATGGTGGTGCATGCCTGTAGTCACAGCTACTCAGGAGGCTGAAGTGAGAGGATGGCTTGAGCCCAGAAGGTTGCAGTGAGCTACAATCATACCACTGTACTCCAGCCTGTGGCAACAGAGCAAGACTTTATCTCAAAAATTTTTTTAAAAAATTAAAAAAGAAGACATGCAAATGGCCAACGAACATACTTTAAAACACTCAACATTAGGCCAGTGGAGTGACTCATGCCTGTAATCCCAGCACTCTGGGAGGCCAAGGCAGGTGGATTACTTGAGCTCAAGAGTTGGAGACCAGCCTGAGCAACATGTTGAAATCCCATCTGTACAAAAAAATACAAAAATGAGCCGGGGAAGGTGGCACGTCCCTGTA